>NC_041391.1:578585093-578634048 GCF_002162155.2 Triticum dicoccoides | reverse complement strand
CGGGGTCGGGGTTGGGGGCGAGGGCCGGGTCGGGGGCGAGCGCCGGCGCCAGGGTCGGGGGCGAGCGACGGGGAAAGAGAGAGTGGGGATTTGGGGGGAAAAGGCGGGATGAAGCAGGGATAGTGAGAATTTTGGGTTAAGTGGACGTAGCAGCAGCGCGTTTGGACAAAACGCGCTGCTCCTACCTTCAGTAGCTGTAGCGGTTTATACGAAATGCGCTACTACTACCTTCAGTAGCTGTAGCGGTTTATATGAAATGCGCTACTGCTACTGCCAGTTTTCCTTTTTCTTTTCCTTTATTTTCTCCCACTTTTATTTACCGAGAGCAGTGAACGAAGGGAGGGCGATATATATTGCATCATTTGACGGTTAAATATGTATGCAAAATAGGAACATATATATTACATCATTGGACCCATGCATAATAATGGCTAAGTGTGTATACAAAATAGGAACATATAAATATATATTACATCATTTGACCGATAACATACGGTTCCTCATCGCTGAGGTTTTCGTTTTTGAGTCAGCTTCTTTCCCTTCTTGTTCGTCAAAGAATAATTGAGCCCCTCATCGTGACTTTGCCTTTTCCATGGAGTACGATTTTTCTTAGATAATGTAGTATTGGTTCTTCTTTTGACGTATACTTCATCATCATCGTCATCTTCCCTCATTGGGTTGCCGTACTGATCATAGTCTTGCTCGTTGGCGACTCCATCCATTCCAATGATGTTCCTTTTGCCTCTCCTCACGACAACACGACTGGGATTGCATGGGTCGGTTATGAAGAAGCATTGTGTCACGTGCTTAGCGTGTACCCATGGCTCGTTTTTTGCGATAGCGTTCACGGTAGCGCTCTTGGCGTCGGGTATACTCATGGTAGTGAAAATCCGGTTTTCTCTTTCGACATTCTTTGCACATCTGACATGGAACATCGTCGTGTTGTGCAATCCAGAGTAGTCAAGCTCCCAGATCTCCTCGACCCTTCCATAAAATCATTCAGTTGCGCCGTTGTCGCTGCCGATCATGCATTACATCGTCACCCCTGAGTTCTAATCATCACTGTCCATATCTTTGGCCTCCGTGTAGAACGTGTATCCGTTGATATCATACGCCTGATAGGTTACGAGGTTGGGCGAGGGGCCATGTGCTAAGGCATATATGAGCAATCCGTCCTTAGAGCCCTCCTCCAGGGGATTAGCAATAATATACTCTTTGAACCAATGCAGGAAAGTGGAGTTGTGCTCTCTAGTAACTTTGGCATTCGTCCTACATACCCCCCCGGTCACGATACTTCTTTGCGATAATTTCTTTGTGCAGTGCCACGAAAGGATCTACCTCGTCTAGGTGTTGTAGCACTACCAAGTTTGCTCTGTCAAAGTCGCTGCATCGATCTGAGTATGCCATGTGCAGTTCCCTGCGACCGTTGTAGTGACCATCTCCTTCGAGCCTCCCATCGTGCTTGTTAACGGGCAAACCAACACTAACACCAGGCGGCTGGTCTGTGCCATATAGAAAATTCTCACAGAAAGAGATGCACTCTTGTGTCAAATAGCCCTGGACGATGCTTCCATCCGGACGGGACATGTTACGAACGAATCCTTTGATGATCCCATTCATCCTCTCAAACGGCATCATGTTGTGCAGGAATGACGGCCCCAGGTCTATTATGTCATCCACAATATGGACACACAGATGCACCATCACGTCGAAGAACACGGGCAGGAAGTACATCTCAAGCTCATTCAGTATCACAACGATCTCTTCTTGTAGCCTTCGGAGCTGCTTCACACTGATCGACTTTCGAGAGATGACGTCGAAAAAGTTGCAGAGACCAATAAGCATGTCACGGACGTGCTTGTCCATTATCCCTCTAAGGGCAACAGGTAGTATCTGCGTCATCATCACATGACAGTCATGAGACTTCATCCTGCTGAACCTTTTCTTGTCCGTGTCTAGATATCTGCTTATCTTGCCACAGTAACCGGAACTAACTTTGACTCCGGTAAGGCACTTAAAGAATTGATTGATCTCAGCCTGACTTAAGGTGAAGCAAGAAGGGGGGCAATAATCCTCTTTCTTTATTTTCTTGCCCTTATTCTCCCGTCCCTCTGTCTCGTCTGACATTTTACGGGGCGGCATGTGCAGATCTTCCCTGATTTTCAAATCTTGCAAGTCTTTTCTTGCCTTCGGCCCATCCTTGGTCTTATCCGGCATGTTCATAAGTGTTGCGAGCAAGCTCTCAGGGACATTCTTACAGATATGCATTTGATCAAGGCAATAAGGTGTATCGAGTTTGTGCCAGTACTCCAAGTCCCAGAACACAGACCTCGTCTTCCATACCTTCAGCAGCGGCTCCGGCGCCTTTCTCATCGTCTTTCCCGGCGTGAGGCACTCCTTCCAGTTTTTCAATAGCTCATCGATTTCGGCACCGCTCCGCTTACGTGGAGGTCCTCGATGCTCAGCGTGACCATTGAATAGATCTCCACCGTTTCTCCACGGGTCGTCCTGTTCAAGCCATCTTCGATGCCCCATGTACACGATTTTCCCAAACCCGCCATCTTTCCTTGACGTTAGCTGCTGAGACGTCGTATCACCCATGCACCGCGTGCATCCGCAATATCCATGGCACACCTAGACTGCCACATATCCGTAACCGAGGTAGTCGTGCACTGTCGTGATCAGCGCGGCTCTCATGTTGAAATACTCGCCTTTGCTGGCGTCCCATGTCTTGGCCGGTGTTTTCCATAACGTGTCTAACTCCTCTTGAAGTAGCCCCAGATACAAATTAATATTATTTCCTGGTTGTTTCAGCCCTTGAATAAGCATGCTCATGTGAATGTACTTCGATTTGATGCACAACCAGGGGGGAGGTTGTACATCCATACAAACACAGGCCATCTGCTATGGTTGGTGTTCTAGTTGCCAAACGGATTCATGCCATCGGTACACGCGCCGAGCACGATGTTCCTTGTAACATTCAAAATACCGATAGAAGCTATTCAACGCTCTCCACTAGCTTCCATCCTTCACGTGTCTCAGCTTCGGATCATCTCCATCGTCGGGCTTCTTCCTCTCCGCGTGCCAGCGCATTAGCTTTGCTTCCTTGTGATCTACAAAATACCTCTGGAGACAGGGAGTGATTGGTAAGTACCATACAACTTTCTGGGGACATTTCTTCCCGGCCTTCTTGTATCGAGAAGCATTGCACACCGGACAACTTGTTTTTTTCACGTGCTCCTTCCGATAAATTATGCAATCATTGATGCATGCATGGTATCTAACGTGTGGCAGATCAAGAGGGCACACGATCTTCTTGGCCTCATCAACACTAGTAGGACATAGATTACCCGCGGGAAGAACATCCTTTAGGTACTTGAGATGCTCATCAAGGCTAGTGTCGGTCCATTTGTTTTTAGCCTTCGTCTTCAGGAGTTGGAGCGTGAAACTCAAGCGGGTCACCTCAGGATTGCAACCATCATACAATGGAGTGTCCGAG
Organism: Triticum dicoccoides; assembly: GCF_002162155.2. NCBI lineage: Eukaryota > Viridiplantae > Streptophyta > Magnoliopsida > Poales > Poaceae > Triticum > Triticum dicoccoides. Next base: position 578,630,549 of record NC_041391.1, on the reverse strand, counting down.
TCTACCACCAGTTGCTCCAGCTTAGCCTCCTCTCTAGAAGCAGCTGTCTCAGTACTCGTCTCCTTGCGAAGCAATGCTTGAACATGAGGGTCTCGCACGATTGAACTTAGTACCGACGAACTCTGCTGCGTGGAGTCCATGTCATTCTCTCTGCCACCATGTCCGGCCCCTTTTCCTCCGCCATGTCCGACCACTTCTCCGCCGCCATGTCCGGCCTCTTCCCCGCCACCATTATCGATCATCTCTTCGTCTTGCCCCGTGTCATCATTGCCTGCCCCGTCGGCATCCTCAACATCGTCATCCTCATCTTCAGTTATCCACCGAGTATAGCAATCCATGAAACCAGTCATGAGCAGGTGCGCTTCGACACGGCCATCGTCATAGGGGTCGAGCCATACTATTCCTTTGCATTTTCGACACGGACATAAAACCTCTGTCAGGTTATTTTCTTTCATATCCTGCACCGCCGACCGCAACCACCTGTCCACCATCGTTCCACTGACCATCATGAACGTCTGCACGGTAATAATACAACAAATTGATTATAAAAATGCGTGCATGCATCAAAGTCATACAAAAATTCGGCATGACCTTCCCTAAAAATAGGACATATATGGATCTAGAGTTTGCCCGGAATTCGCCGAAACGGAAATAAATCGATATTTTGGCAAAACATAGGCAACTCAAAAGCACAATTTAGCGTCAACTCATGCTACACACACAATTTCCACAAACATATCACACACACATAAACATATTTCCATTTTGCAAAAGCATGAAATTTTCATCACCTCTATCTCGAGATCGAGCACACGGTGGAGATGATGTTGCAGGGAGATCAAAAGTGCACAAAGCTCTTCTTGACAAAGATAGATCTAGTTAGGGGGCAAATAGGTCACTTAACTAAATCCTACATCTACCTAGCTACCTAATGTGGGAGGAGACAACTTCAACTAGTGGAGGGGAAGGAAAAAGAGAAAGGAGATGCATTAATGGAGGTGGTGTAGTTAGGTAGGAGTAATGAAGAGAGAGAAAGGTAGATAGAAGAGAGAGAGTAATGGGGGAGAAGTATTGAGGAAGAAGAAGAGTGAGAGTGGGAGCATGTGGGAGGTAGGGGAAAGGGAAGAGAGGAGGGGGAGGGGGAGGGACGGGTGGGGAAAAGGTGGTGGGTTGGTGCGGATTAGCAGTAGCGTGGGAGTTAAAATGCACTGCTGCTAAGGAAGTAGCAGCGGCGCGCTTTGGGCAACGGCGCTACTGCTATCCGGGACCAAAAAGTGTGCCAATTTGAAATTTAGCAGCAGCGACCTCAGAAAAAGCGTGCTACTACTACATCCATAGCAGTAGCGCGGCTCGCGGCACCGCGCTGCTGCTAAATGGAGTTTGGTGGACACCGCCGGTCGATATTTGTAGCAGCGCGGTTTACACGGAGCGCGCTACTGCTAAAAACTTGTCAGTAGCGAGTTTCCCGCACACGCGCTACTACTAATTAGCAGCAACACTCCTTTTTGAGCCGCGCTACTGCTAAGATTCTGTGTATAGGCTTTTCCCTAGTAGTGTCCCAGCGCACTTACCTCGAGCTATGCCGCTGCCTCTTCCTCGTCTCTCCCATTCCCACGCCGCCCTCTCCTCCCATCCTAAAATGGTCGTCCTCGCCCATCGGCACGCGACACATGAGAGAACCCCGCCGGCTCCGCCGATCTGCCATAGCTAGATCCTCCTCCTGCGCTCGTGGCTAACCCTAGCGGCCGCTGTTGCCGGTGCACGGCGCCGTCTTGAACACCGACGCAGCTCCCACGCCTCATGCCCGCTTTCCCGAGTCATCGAGGCCGTCGAGCGCGAGGGCATTCGCATTTATTTTGTCCGGTTCCTCCCATCTAGATTTCTGATTTTGGTTCTAAAGTGTGGAGGTGGATGTTACTTGTTAGGGAGGAAGTTGGTCGCAATTTTAGTATGTAAGGTGCAGCATGCACAAAATAATGGTTCATCCCTCTCTCTAATCTAGCCATCAAGGGATTGGTGAGTTACTGTCAAGGTTCGCAAAAGCCAGTGCAATCAACTTTTTTTGGTTTTCTATGGTGTTCATGCTGAATAATGACTGATTCAGTATACATGGTTGTTTTTGTAGGCTGTATTCACTCTCGATGAGCTCACGAGAAAGTGATCATGAAATCAGAAGGTGAGCTAAAAATCCTCTTGTTATTGTTCTAGATTGGTCAATGTGCTTATCTTGCAGACTTAAGTTTGTTTTAGAACTTGGTTTTGTGGGGAAAATACATACAGTCAACTAACTCCAAAGTAACCTTAGTGTCTGGGATGAAGACCCATCATGATCTGTGCCGCATCTATTTGTAATGGGATTTGTGATAATAGCCATATAGGAATGGCAACAGTAGGAATATATGTTGATGTCTCGATTACTTAAATTTGTCCTGATCTTTAGTGTGTCTTTTGTGTGTTTAGAGACTTTTGTTCTGTGGTTTGTGGGACGAGAGTTTGCTTTTGTATGTGGTGTGCAACAACAATAAAAAATCTGGGCTGCTGATTCATGGAAAATATTTGATCAAACTCTGTGCAATATGCTGTCGCATTGGACCTGACCTAGCACAAATGTTTATTAATTGCAATATTTTACATGTAGACTGATTTTACAAGATAAATCAAATAGCTGATAGATTATTGATCCTATTAAGCGTCTTCAAATACGGTTTCACGTCAACCAGGTCAAAACTGGCAAGCCGTTGCTAATTCATTTTCTTTCCTTGTCTGAAACTCACAGGACGGCTGGAACATCAGCACTAGCACAAGTAACAGATCTCTTGGAACATCAGTGCTAGCTCAAATTCTGAAACAACACATAAATAGGTTATGTGTTCAGGCGGAATGAGGAATGTGCTGGCCACAAGGTTGAGGAACGAGAATACAGAGATTTCTTGACAGGTGGACTAAACTCTCCACGGCGAGCTACGATTCGTACCTAGCAGACAAGCATCTTAATTACCTCATATTCCCATATAGTTTTCTTGCATTAGTTGGAAAATTTTGTCTCATGACATTTTTTGTAGATGTACAAATTGATGTAGAAAAGGTGAATTTAATTGCTTGGTGTACATTTGATTAAATAAAGCGATAAATCAGACCATGAGTAAAGTACTTTAATAATTAAATGGATAGTGTATATGTGGTGAACTTAGATATATGTGTGGACAACATAGAGACAAGGTATTTCAAAATTTATTTTCATGCTTATATATACAAGAACCACAACATGAATACGGTTGAAGCTTTACTGCAATATTAAGCTCTAAATATGTGTGATGAATCAAGATTGAGCGCCACATTATTATTCTTAGATTAGGACGATACAATTTCTTTAATTTATTGAGTTTCCTCTATTGCATATTGTAAAAATTATGTTCATGTATATATATACGACAACTGCAGTCAAGCAAGCCTCCTTGACACGTACCTACTGGATTTTGCAAACAATGAAAACCAAAACGAAAACCAACGTCATTGTGGTGACGTCATCATTAGGCTAGACAAATGTGTGGCGACCGCAGGCGCAGATGGACACACACAAAAGACGCTAGTCCCGGGTTATTTTAATGATTATAGTTCCTTCCGTACCAGTGCATTAGGCACAATATAAAAATTAAATAATAGCAAAACACTTAAGCATGGTGCATTAATTTTTATCTTGTTCCTTGTTTCTTGCCACGGACAGATAAATTAACCAATAAGCGACATAGGATGTATATACTTTTAATAACTTGAGAGTACCTAGTATGTTTAGAGGAGAACCATCAGCTCGACTTCATAAATAAAGCCACCAGACAACGTTCCAGACATACCACACAGCAATGGCCACAACCAAAGTTATAACGAGAGTACGGAGTACAGGGCTCACAGGCCACAACCTCGGCACGCAGGCCAGAACTAAGAGACAGGAACAAAAAAATAAAAGCTGACGAAGGCAACAACTAAGTCAAAAGAACATCCAGCACAACTAGCCACCTGGCTCCTGCCGCGATAAGGAAGACGCTGAAGCCCGAATTTTAGAAGAAAGTAGGTCGAAAGCGTCTCGGTCTTCCATCTTAGCCAATGATCTCCACTGCTGGAGGAACATGCATGATTTATATAAGCAATCAACAGGTATAGAAGGAAAAATATGCTCCGTAAACTTGTTTCCAGTAGTCCACAGGGCCCAACAGACCGCCGCAAGGCCGACCCAAAATAGCCGCTTGGTAACCCCAACCAGGCCATTAGAGAGAGACCGAAGCTCAGAGAAGGAAGAGGGAGCCCAAGGTACCTGAAGCCACAACCTAAAGCAACACCAAACCAGCTTGGCCAACACACAGTGGAAGGAAATGTGGTTCGTGTCCTCCAGGGCACCGCACAATGCACACCTATCCGAGCCCGGGTCATTGCATTTACGGGTTTGACAGGCCGCAGGCAGACGACCCCTGAAGGCTTGCCAAAGAAAGATCTTCACCTTAGGGGGAATGCGAGCACGCCAAATCGGTCTGAATTTGTTAGTGGGGGTGCCATCAATAAGCTTGGAATAAAGTAACAGAAAAGCGACCAGAAGAAGAGTGGGGCCAAACCATCGAGTCATCTGTCTCCGAGAGCACGGGGATGAAGGCAACAAGACGCTGCCATTCATCCAACTCTGCAGGGGACAGCGAGCGGTGGAAGGCAAGGTCCCAATTATTAGCAGATAGCTCCGCGATGGAGATATCCGGGTTCAGACAGTAAGAAAACAACGTGGGGAAGGCCACCGAGAGAGTAGAGTCTCCACACCACCAGTCTAGCCAAAAACGAATAGAAGCACCGTTGCCAACCACAAACATGATGTGTTCTTTAAAAAAGGGACGAACCTTGACAAGGTCTTTCCTAAATTGAGACCCTCCCCGAGAAGAGGCAAACATGGTATTTGAAGTAGGGAAGTACTTAGCCTTAAGAATGGATAACTACAAGGTGTCAGCTTTCGTGGTCATGATTTTCCACCACCATTTGATCACGAGGCACTTGTTCATAGTAGCAGTGTTGATGATCCCCAACCCCCCAAGGTTTTTGGGTCTGCAAATAATTTTCCACTTAACCAACCTGTATTTTCGTTTATTCTCCTAAGAATTACAGCAGAAAGCACCCCTATGCTTATCAAAACCGTCATGGGTACCAGCAGGCAGGAGATAAAAACTCATGATTAACATAGGTACGAAGGAGAGACAAGCATTAATAAGAGCTACCTTCCTAGCATTTTTATTGTATTTGCCTGGCCAAGGCAACACCATGTTCCCCACCTTAGCAACGACATGAGCGAACTCCTTGGCATATAATTTGTCCGGGGAAATCGGAAGGCCCAAATACTTAAAGAGAAAGGAGCCCAAGTTGCAGTTCAGGAGTTGGGCCACCCATAAAGCCTCCGAATTATCTACACCAGTAATAATGACCTCGCTCTTGGAGAAGTTGATCTTAAGGCCAGATAAGGCTTCAAAGCACAGCAAGATGAACTTAAGGTGGGCAATACAAGAATCATTCAGTTCCACCATTATGATAGTGTCGTCCGTGTACTAAAGATGCGTGACGCCTTAAGAGAGTACCTAGTATGGCATGCAATGATCGGTTCATTGCATTCAATGGTATTAATTAACAAATAAACACTAAATTATCTCTTTTTTCTTCGTATTGATCGTGATGCACAACCTAAAATGCTTAATGCACCTGTACACAGGAGTATATACAGTTGTATAGAGCACGTGGGGTTAATTTAAAGCAAGCGAGCCAACTAGTTGACGCAAGCAGACAATCTTGTTGTTAATTTGGAGCTGGAAGACATAGAACATCTTCAACAAAAGATGTAAATATAAAAATACCTAACTTTTGCATCTTCAGAGGCCAAAAACACTGCTTCTACATATGATGCATAGTTTTACATCTCCATTTGCATTTTCTATTGGAGTTACTTTTTTACATTTCCATTTTGCATCATCTGTTAGAGTTGATATTTTTTGAGATACAAAAAGCACTTTTTAAAAATGTAAATTTTTACATCTCCTATTTTACATCTTGAAATTTGCAACATCTCCTATTTTACATCTTGAAATTTGCATCTTCTACTTGGCGACTTGTCCCTGACTTCAGAGGATCGGTTAGGCCAACTCCACCGCGCGACCCAAAACGGACGTCTGTTTTGTCTGGATTCTGTCCGTTTGGGTAGGGCAATGGGGTCGTGTCCGGGCAGTTTCCGGGATGCGGTGGCCGTGCGCCCAGCACGCGGACGCATCCCGGCCGCATCTTGTCCGTGTGCACATTTCTTTGCAAGTCCTTAAACTTTTTTTATCATTTATTTTTGGTACATGACAATACATCATTACATTTTGACTAGTAAAGCAAGGCCAAAGAAAACAAGAACCATAAGAATACATTTGAGAAGATACCCAACTCCCATAACTGCTCCCTTGAGTTGGGTTAGCGCCTTCTCAATGCACTCATTGTTGATCTGTGGAGGAGGCTCGACGTTGCACCCTCCTTTCTTCTTCAAGCCAGAAGTCGATGTTGCTTCCTCACACGTAGTATCGTGCCTTGTTGCTTCTTCACACGTAGTATCGTGCCTAGCCTCTAATCTAGCAACAAGTGCACTTCCCTCATCTAAAGACTCTAGGCTAGCTAAAAATGCACGAACATGCACTACATTTCGCTCTATCAATATATTGATATACTCTTCTTCCCAATACCAAAACTTGCATCCATTCTACACAATAAAACTTAAACTTAGCAACACTAGTCTAATCCGAGAGCACAAACCGAAGCTAAAAAGAGCACATATCCCATTGTTTAAGCACTTGATGAACACCCATCCGGGATGCTCCGGCGTTGTAGACACGCGGCGTATGACCACCCTTGGGCAGTGGTCGCACTTGATGAGGGGCAACGGTGCGCCGACGAGCTTTTGGGCAAGCACCGAGCCCGGCCGGCCGCCATTCGCGTATCTGCCGGCGGACCACCGACGGTGCAGATCCGAGCGGCTAGAGGACGAGCCACTACCTGCATGTGGCCTTGCGGACCTGCCAGGGCCTTCTGGTGAGGTGCCCGGCCAGTCCATGGCGCGGCCCGGCCTCCCACAACCGGGCGAGCTCAAGACCGACCGGATCCGCCCCAAATCCGGACGGCGGGTGCGCAAACCAGGTGGCCATGCTTGGGTAGCTCGGCGGCGACGAGAGGAAGGGGCTGGGCGAGCGCGCGTTCGAGTTGCACGGCTGCAATGGCAGCGGGCGGCGGCGGCGGCGAGGGGAAGAGTGGAGAAGAATGGAGTGGATGCGGCCGAAGGGAGGGAGGGTGCGGATAGAAAAAGGTCTGTCCTGTGCCACCGACGGGCGTCCGCGTGGTGTCCGTTTCACCCCAAAAGCGGCGCAAACTTGGACCGCGAATGGGTCGAAAGCGGACACAAAACGGACAAAAGTTTGTTTGCTCCCGCGCACTGGGCCGCCCTGTTTGTCCGTTTTACCCCAAACGGACGGGCCCGGACAGGATAGGGTCACACGATGGAGTTGGCCTTACTAGTACTACACACACGGTGCGTCCTCGTGGTGACGCGACCGGCGCACGGACGAGAAAAGAACGATTTGCTTTTGCCCGAGCGTCGCATCGATGTTGCAAGTGGACGCACATGTTCTTCTCGTATTCTTGTGCCACTCGTCTTCTGCTTGACCGGCCGTGTACTTCATAGCCAGGCCGGACATTGCCATCATTGCACACTTGCCAAGATCAGATCGAAGGCGAATCAACCTGTGGTTAGATGGTTAGAGGGACTGTGGTATTCCTAGTTCATCAAAGTTTAATTCCTGGTGCTCGCATTTATTTCAAAACTTTCGGCGATGCGCATTTAGTGGAAGGAGACGTTTCCGTCGACGATGAGGTGCCTACGGTAACTTCGTAAATTTCATGATGATATGCCGGCTCAGTCTTTAGGAGGTGCTCATAGGGATAGGGGGTGAGTGTGTGCGTTCACAAGGGTGAGTGTATGCGCGTGTATATGAGCACTTGCCTCTTGCGTCGAGCTCTGTATTGTGTTAAAAAAGATCGGATCAGAGGCATTTATTTTGTACGTGCCAAGTTACGCCTGAATTTCCTGTGGGAACGTTGGAAAGAACAAAACATGGGGGTCAGATCAGCTATCTGATCCGTTTCAACTCTAACAAATTGTCTTCAATGATTTGGGTGCAGTCTCTTAAAATTGCTAGGTTTTAGGATGCACGCTTGAACGAATTATAATGTTTACTCTATAATTATTTTTCTGCACATAACACAAACATGTAAGTGCATCTACAGCTGTGATGGGTAAATCTGGCCCCTCTAATGCTCGCAGACGCAGGCACGCATTCGCGGGCACTGACCGGGCACCCCTTAAATAATGTAATCCTCATCTAGACACCTCAATTATCATACCTCAAATCTATGCAAACTCATGAAACTATGTCGATGCACACACATTGTCCGCCTACTCCATCACTACTAACTAAACATGTCATCGGACTACCAAAATTTGGCATGTTTGACTATGGTGGAGTTCATCCATCCCTTGCCCTTCCCGGCATCCTTGTCGTCCTTCTCGTGGAAGTACTGGTCGAAGACGCAGTACGGATCGAGCCGGATCTGCTCGTCGCCGGAGCTGTCCTCGCCGCCACTGTTCGCCTTCTCCTCCTTCGGTGGCAGTCTGGCCATGGCACGAACGGCCCGATTTTGCTCATGGGCGAGGACACCCGTGTTCCTTCGTTGCCATTTCTTCACAATGTGGGCGCGGATGGCTTCCTCCTCTGCGGTCGCCCGTGCCGCCACATCAGCCGCCTCCCCGCCCGCCATTTTCATCGCGATACGGGCCTCGTCGGCCCTTATCCTCTCCTTCCCATGGCGGGTGATACGTCTCCGTCGTATCTACTTTTCCAAACACTTTTGCCCTTGTTTTGGACTCTAACTTGCATGATTTGAACGGAACTAACCCGGACTGACGCTGTTTTCAGTAGAACTGCCATGGTGTTATTTTTGTGCAGAAATAAAAGTTCTCGGAATGACCTGAAAATCCACGGAGCAACTTTTTGGAATTACTAAAAAATATTGGCGAAAGAATCAACGTCAGGGGGCCCGCACCCTGTCCACGAGGGTGGTCCCCCCTAGGGCGTGCCCCCTGCCTCGTGGGCCCCCTGGACCTCCACCAATGTCAACTCCAACTCTATATTCACTTTCGTGGAGGAAAAAATCAGAGAGAAAGATTCATTGCGTTTTATGGTACGGAGCCGCAGCCAAGCCCTAATCTCTCTCGGAAGGGCTGATCTGGAGTCCGTTCGGGGCTCTGGAGAGGGGAATTCGACGCCATCGTCATCATCAACCATCCTCCATCACCAATTTCACGATGCTCACCGCCGTGCGTGAGTAATTCCATCGTAGGCTTGCTGGACGGTGATGGGTTGGATGAGATTTACCATATAATCAAGTTAGTTTTGTTAGGTTTTGATCCCTAGTATCCACCATGTTCTGAGATTGATGTTGCTATGACTTTGCTATGCTTAATGCTTGTCACTAGGGCCCGAGTGCCATGATTTCATATCTGAACCTATTATGTTTTCATGAATATATGTGAGTTCTTGATCCTATCTTGCAAGTTTATAGTCACTTATTATGTGTTGTGATCCGTTAACCCCGAAGTGACAATAATCGGGATACTTACCGGTGATGACCGTAGTTTGAGGAGTTCATGTATTCACTATGTGTTTTGCTTTGGTCTGGTACTCTATTAAAAGGAGACCTTAATATCCCTTAGTTTCCATTAGGACCCCGCTGTCACAGGAGGGTAGGACAAAAGATGTCATGCAAGTTCTTTTCCATAAGAACGTACGACTATATTCAAAATACATGCCTACATTACATTGATGAACTGGAGCTAGTTCTGTGTCATCCTATGTTATAACTATTACATGAGGAATCACATTCGACATAATTATCCATCACTGATCCAATGCCTACGAGCTTTTCACATATTGCTCGTTGCTTAGTTACTTTACCATTGCTGCTGTTACAATTACTACAAAACTGCTACTGTTACTTTTGTTACCGTTACCGTTACTTCCTTACTACTTTGCTACTAAATACTTTGCTGCATATACTAAGTTATCCAGGTGTGGTTGAATTGACAACTCAACTGCTAATACTTGAGAATATTCTTTGGCTCCCCTTGTGTCGAATCAATAAATTTGGGTTGAATACTCTACCCTTGAAAACTGTTGTGATCCCCTATACTTGTGGGTTATCAAGACTATTTTCTGGCACCGTTGCCGGGGAGCATAGCTCTATTCTTTGAGTCACTTGGGATTTATATCTGCTGGTCACTTGGGACTCATGGTCTGCCCGACCGGTGATGGGAAAGGAGAGGGGTTCCGGTGTTTGAGGCCCGTTTGAGGCGTCTGTCTGGGTCAAGAAATCGTGACCAGTCAGTTACTGGGCGGGCCGCTCGGGATTTTGAGGGTTTGGGGCGCCCGGCTGTAGATGCTCTAAGACCCATATAGGGATGAGTGGGCCAAAGGTTCATTTTTGTTTTTTTTTCCAGAGCTTCGGCGAAGGCAAACACCAGGCACAAGGGTGTAGCTCCTAGCGGCTGGTAGAGCAACACAACAAGGAGCGGATAGCAGCCACAACGGACCTTGAGCCACCGCTACGGAGCTCTCGACGGCTAGCACAATTGACACAACACCTGTCCGCCATTGGGAAGGGAGGCGTAGGGGAGAAGGGTGGTGACTGGCAGTGTGTTTCAGGAAGCACGACGGAGCTTAGGCATCAATGCACGAGCAGTTGTTGGCTGGCGGCGAGCTACACGCGACGACCATGGCGAAGGGCGGGAGGAAGGCGTGTTTAGAGCCGGGGCATCCCGGAGAGCGATGGAGGAGGGACACCGACGATGGCGACGCCGGTGGATGGCGTGTAGTGGTGGCACATTCCGGATGGTGTGGTGATAGATTCAGATTGGAACGTGAAACTTCCTTTTTGCCAAGGGGTGAAATTTGTGAGGCATGTTGGTGTAATTTTAGAGTCGACTATAGAAATGTTATCAGGATGAGTTGTTCTACTAGAAATCTCGTAGTGATGTTTTTCTCTATACTAGCAATTTCTTGGGGTTACAACCCTTCTAAAGGATTATTTAGAGTTTCTCTTATATGGTGATCCTTATAGGAAATGAGGATTGTCTAGCTAAAGTACATATTTGGTAGTATTGTTATTTGAGGTCGTGGTTAACATATATGTTTGGAAGTATATTTGTGATGTACTCCTCCGATCCATATTAATGGTCGCTGATTTAGTACAAAGTATATTTTAAAGAGTGGGGTATCGCTCACTAAGAGAAGTGTTGAAAATAAAGCAGTGCATACCTGCAAATAATCTAGAAAGTTCTTGAGCTCTCAAGAAGACAAGATATTTTGTCATGGAAGATACTTGATAAAGTGTTGATGGCAAAGTGAGAAGCTTCTAGGGGATTATGAAGTATATCTTGTGAAAGGAGGATATCTAGCAATAAGATTCGAGAACCCTCTGTGAATAATCATGGTGAACATATTTAAAGAGAACTCTAGAATTATGAAAAGCTCTATAGTAAGATATTTAGGTGTAGTAAGAAAATATCTAGTACTTACATAATAGTGTAGAGAAATCTACAAAGATGTTTCATGTGTGTGGGCATTGTAGAAGTGCATGCTCTAGGCAATGCAACCAAAAGACCGATCTAATGAAAGAGACTAGGCAGCACATTATACGTCAACACTCCCCCTCACGTGTGGCTCCCTCAGGCCTAAACGTGGACTGAAAGTGGGCTGGAATTTTAATTGCGCCAGCCGGGTCTTGAACTCAAGACCTCTTGGCTCCGATACCATGTTGGAAGGGACAGATGGATTGGTGGAATAGTTTGATGTATTGCTTGAGCCTCGTGGGCGTATATATGGGAGTACAAATACCAACTTGGAGTACAAGACAAGGCAGGACCGAATCCTAGTCTATCATATACTTCCTAATAATCAATATACTCAACAGACATTCTGGACTACCCGTAACGAACTCACCATCAAATGAGCTATTCCGTCCCACCCGGCTAACTATGTCTTCAAATGGTCTATTTATTTTCAGTTTTGGCAACCTCTAGGGAAGAGGAAGGAGAATGAAGCCTCGTCATCCATTCTCCAAAAGATCAAGCTTCTTCATGCCGTCCACAAAGGTGCTTATGATAGTTAGGATGCATACCATAGCAGTTTTGCGCTCATCCTTGAGTTGCACCTTGTACCTTCTATTTATTTTGAACCTTGTTGCACCGTGATGTAAGCTATTACTATTGCCGTTGTCGTCTTTATTAATTTAAAGTCAGGCTCTCCTTATGCTTGTTATTTAAAAAGATGTTTCTAGTTGTAGCCTTGGATGGTTGCCACTTGGCGAAGGTCCAACGGTATTGTAATCCTATAGTAATGGTGCCACCCCTCCCATGTATGTGACAAAGCAAACAAGCTATTGAGTAAGGCCCATAAAGAAATTTTAAAAAAAATTGTAAAGGCCCATGTGGGTGTTATGACTAGGTGGTGGCAAGTTTAGTACCACCGCAAGACTGGAGGAAGTTTTGGACCTTCTTACAAAGGGTTCTCTTCCACATGCTATTGGATCATGAGAAGAGGAAGAGCTCATGCACGCTCCTCCTCCTCCTCCGCCCGCCACGCCATGCCTCGCCCATGCGCGCATCTTGTTTGTTGAACGAGCTAAGCCGCACTCAGACCTATGCCATGCGTGTGCTTAATTTTTGCCAGTTAGGAACGGATAACTAATTGTCAATTAATTATGAGTCATTTACGGACACGCTACAAATTTGAGATGTCGGATCATGGTTTGTTGCCAACTCGGGTGTGGGTCCAACCCCACGTCTCCCTACCACGACCTCCTATATATTGGAGGCATCGACAACCCTAGCCGACACCCAGATCAGATTGCATCATCTCTACCACCTTACGTACAAACTCGTCATATTTTCGCTCGTTGTTGCTGCTAGAGGTGACATGGCGAAGTGGAGGGTACAACTTGTTAGTTTGTCTCTTGTTTATGTCTATGTCTAGCAAAAGGTTTCTTGAGCTTGAGTGTAGGGAGGCCATGGCGCGTTCATGGGACTAGAGGCAAACCTCTTCTCAAGAGGAGTAATGCCGAGAGCTCAAAGGCCATGACGTACCCTCGTGGCTACAAGAGGGAGAGGGCACGTTATATGGACAACGACGGGCATTCATCACAGCAGGAAGCAGAGGAGATGCTTTTTGGGGATGAGGAAGATGAATAAGAAGAGGAAGAGGAAGGAAAGAAGACGTGGGAGGCAATCCGTATTAAGTCTGTCAAGCTCATCAGCACCGACGACCGCCTTGACTTCATTAAGATCACTCCAACCGCTGTGGCTAGTTGCGGCTTTAATTTAGGGATTCACTATTCATGCGTTGCTGGGAGGGTCACAATAGGTGAACCCCCAGGCACGCAAGGGGAACACCATCAAGGCACGCATCACCGTTGGGCCCTTGAGGAAGAAATTCCTTGTGGATCCTGACTGGACCCCCGATCAGCATCGCGCTCGTCAACCCGAGGTACATGCTACTTGTTCAAAGAATGAAAGTGAACTTTTACTGGATCGTATTAACAGATGGAGGATGGCATTTCTAAGAAGACCATGACGGCCTTGGCCACGAGCTTGAGGATCATCGCAAACCTGGAGGGGACAACTCACATGCACATGATCTACATTGCAGATACAAAGAGAACCAATGAGCTTCTTCTCGGCTCACTCGCTCGCATTCCCTTGCCTACACCTGCGTAGAACCTTGGCATCGATAAAAAGGAGACTAAATGAATCTCGTCAGCTTAGCATGTTAGGCTTGGGGAGATTTTTGAAGCTCTTTATGAAGGAAATATGCCCTAGAGGCAATAATAAAATTATTATTTATTTCCTTATTTCATGATAAATGTTTATTATTCATGCTAGAATTATATTAACCGAAAACTTAGTACATGTGTGAATACATAGACAAACAGAGTGTCACTAGTATGCCTCTACTTGACTAGCTCGTTAATCAAAGATGGTTAAGTTTCCTAGCCATAGACATGAGTTGTCATTTGATGAACGGGATCACATCATTAGAGAATGATGTGATTGACTTGACCCATTCTGTTAGCTTAGCGCTTGATCGTTTAGTATGTTGCTATTGCTTTCTTCATGACTTATACATGTTCCTATGACTATGAGATTATGCAACTCCCGAATACCGGAGGAACACTTTGTGTGCTATCAAACGTCATGCCTCTTTGTGTGCTATCAAACGTCACACCGTAACTGGGTGATTATAAAGATGTTGTACAGGTGTCTCCGATGGTGTTTGTTGAGTTGGCATAGATCGAGATTAGGATTTGTCACTCCGATTGCCGGAGAGGTATCTCTGGGCCCTCTCAATAATGCACATCACTATAGGCCTTGCAAGCAATGTGACTAATGATTTAGTTGCGGGATGATGCATTATGTTATGAGTAAAGAGACTTGCCTGTAACGAGATTGAACTAGGTATTTTGAGATACCGATGATCGAATCTTGGGCAAGTAACATACCGATGACAAAGAGAACAACGTATGTTGTTATGCGATTCGACTGATAAGTTCTCGAACCCGTAGGGTCCGCACGCTTAACGTTCGATGACGATCGGTATTATGAGTTATGTGATTTGATGTACCGAAGGTAGTTCAGAGTCTTGGATGAGATCATGGACATGACAAGGAGTCTCGAAATGGTCGAGACATAAAGATCGATATATTGGAAGGCTATATTCTTACATCGGAAAGGTTCCGAGTGATTCGGGTATTTTTCGGAGTACCGGAGAGTTACGAGAATTCGTATTGGGCCTTAATTGGCCGTACGGGAAAGGAGAGAAAGGCCTCAAGGGTGGTCGCACCCCTTCCCCATGGACTAGTCCGAATTGGACTAGGGAATGGGGCCCGCCCCTTCCTTCCTTTTCCTTCTCCCTTCCCCTTTTCCTATTCCATGTGGGAGGTGGAATCCTACTAGGACTAGGGAGTCCTAGTAGGACTCCACACTTTGGGCGCGCCTTATGAGGGCCGACCTCCTCCTCCCTCCATCCTTTATATATGTGGCCGGGCACCCCATAGACACACAAGTTGATCTTTTAGTCGTGTGCGGTGCCCCCCTCCACAGTTACACACCTCAATCATACCATTGCGGAGCTTAGGCGAAGCCCTGCGCCGGTAGCATCATCATCACCGTCGCCACTCCGTCATGCTGATGGAACTCACCCTTGGCCTCAACTGGATCAAGAGTATGAGGGACGTCATCGAGTCAAACGTGTGCAGATCGCGGAGGTGCCGTACTTTCGGTACTAGGATCGGTCGGATCGTGAAGACGTACGACTACATCAACCACGTTGTCATAATGCTTCCACTTACAGTCTACGAGGGTACGTGGACTACACTCTCCAGCTCGTTGCTATGCATCACCATAATCTTGCGTGTGTGTAGGAAATTTTTGAAATTACTGCCTTCCCCAACCGTGGCATCCGAGCCAGGTTTATGCGTAGATGTTATATGTATGAGTAGAACACAAGTGAGTTGTGGGTGACAATAGTCATACTGCTTACCAGCATGTCATACTTTGATTCGGCGGTATTGTTGGATGAAGCGGCCCGGACCGACATTACGTGTACGCTTACGCGAGACTGGTTCTACCGACGTGCTTCGCACACAGGTGGCTGGCGGGTGTCAGTTTCTCCAACTTTAGTTGAATCGAGTGTGGCTACGCCCGGTCCTTGTTGAAGGTTAAAACGTCACATACTTGACAAAAAATCGTTGTGGTTTTGATGCGTAGGTAAGAACGGTTCTTGCTCAGCCCGTAGCAGCCACGTAAAACTTGCAACAACAAAGTAGAGGACGTTTAACTTGTTTTTTCAGGGCATGTTGTGATGTGATATGGTCAAGACATGATGCTAAATTTTATTGTATGAGATGATCATGTTTTGTAACAGAGTTATCGGCAACTGGGAGGAGCCATATGATTGTCACTTTATTGTATGCAATGCAATCGCCCTGCAATTGTTTTTACTTTATCACTAAGCGGCAGCGATAGTCATAGAAACAATAGTTGGTGAGACGACAACGATGCTACGATGGAGATCAAGGTGTCGTGCCGGTGACGATGGTGATCATGACGGTGCTTTGAAGATGGAGATCAAAAGCACACGATGATGATGGCCATATCATATCACTTATATTGATTGCATGTGATGTTTACCCTTTATGCATCTTATTTTGATTAGTTTGACGGTAGCATTATAAGATGATCTCTCACTAAATTTCAAGGTACAAGTGTTCTCCCTGAGTATGTACCGTTGTGAAAGTTTGTCGTGCCGAGACACCACGTGGTGATCGGGTGTGATAAGCTCTACGTTCACATACAATGGGTGCAAGCCAGTTTTGCACATGTAGAATACTCAGGTTAAACTTGACGAGCCTAGCATATGCAGATATGGCCTCGGAACACTGAGACCGAAAGGTCAAGCATGAATCATATAGTAGATATGATCAACATAGTGATGTTCACCATTGAAACTACTCCATCTCACGTGATGATCAGACATGGTTTAGTTGATTTGGATCACGTGATCACTTAGATGATTAGAGGGATGTCTATCTAAGTGGGAGTTCTTAAGTAATATGATTAATTGAACTTTAATTTATCATGAACTTAGTCCTGGTAGTATTAGCATATCTATGTTGTAGATCAATAGCTCGCGTTGTAGCTCCCCGTTTATTTTATATGTTCCTAGAGAAACTAAGTTGAAAGATGATAGTAGCAATGATACGGATTGGGTCCGTGATCTGAGGTTTATCCTCATTGCTGCACAGAAGAATTATGTCCTTGATGCACCGCTAGGTGACTGGCCTATTGCAGGAGCAGATGCAGACGTTATGAATGTTTGGCTAGCTCAATATGAGGACTACTCGATAGTTTAGTGCGCCATGCTTTACGGCTTAGAACCGGGACTTCAAAAATGTTTTTGAAACATCACGGAGCATATGAGATGTTCCAAGAGTTGAAATTGGTATTTCAGACTCATGTCCGTGTTAAGAGGTACGAGACCTCTGACAGTAATTTGCCTACAAGATGGAGGAGAATAGCTCAACCAGTGAGCATGTGCTCAGATTGTCTGGGTACTACAATTACTTGAATCAAGTGGGAGTTAATCCTCTAGATAAGATAGTGATTGACAGAGTTCTCTAGTCACCATCACCAAGTTGCTGGAACTTCGTGATGAACTATAGTATGGAAGGGATGACGAAAACGATTCCCGAGCTCTCCGTGATGTTGAGATCGACGAGGGAAGAAATCAAGAAAGAGCATCAAGTGTTGATGATTGACAAGACCACTAGTTTCAAGAAAAGGGCAAAGGGAAAGAAAGGGAACTTCAACTAGAATGACAAGCAAGTTGTCACTTCCGTGAAGAAGCCTAAAGCTGGACCAAAGCCTGAAACTGAGTGCTTCTACTGCAAAGGAAATGGTCACTGGAAGCGGAAATGCCCTGAATATTTGGTGGATAAGAAAGATGGCAAAGTGAACAAGGGTATATTTGATATACAGGTTATTGATGTGTACCTTACTAGTGTTTATAGTATCCCCTGGGTATTTGATACTTGTTCGGTTGCTAATATTAGTAACTTGAAACATGAGTTGCAGAATAGATAGAGACTAGTTGAGGGTGAAGTGACGATGTGTGTTGGAAGTGGTTCCAAGATTGATATGATCATCATCGCACACTCCCTATACTTTCGAGATTAGTGTTGAACCTAAATAAATGTTATTTGGTGTTTGCGTTGAGCATAAATATGATTAGGTCATGTTTATTGCAATACGATTATTCATCTAAAACAGAGAATAAATTGTTATTCTATTTACATGAATAAAACCTTCTATGGTCATACACCCAATGTTGATGGTTTATTGAATCTTGATCGTAGTGATACACATATTCATAATATTGATGCCACAAGATGCAAAGTTGATAATGATAGTGTAACATATTTGTGGCACTGCCGTTTGGGTCATATCGGTGTAAAGCGCATGAAGAAACTCCATAAAGATGGACTTTTGGAATCACTTGATTATGAATCATTTGATGCTTGCGAACCGTGCCTTATGGGCAAGATGACTAAAACTCCGTTCTCTGGAACAATGGAATGAGCTAGTGATTTATTCGAAATAATACATACCGATATATGCGGTCCAATGAATGTATATCTACTTAATGAAACACAAGTCTGAAACATTTGAAAAGTTCAAAGAATTTCAGAGTGAAGTGGAGCATCATTGTAACAAGAAAATAAAATTTGTACGATCTGATTGTGGAGGAGAATATTTGAGTTACGAGTTTGGCCTTCATTTAAAACAATGTGGAATAGTTTCACAGTTCACGCCACCTGGAACACCACAGTGTAATGGTGTGTCCGAACATCGTAACCGCACTTTATCGGATATGGTGCGATCTATGATGTCTCTTACCGATTTACCACTATCGTTTTGGGGTTATGCATTAGAGACAGCTACATTCACGTTAAACAGGGCACCATCAAAATCCATTGAGACAACGCCTTATGAACTGTGGTTTGGCAAGAAACCAAAGTTGTCATTTCTTAAAGTTTGGGGTTGCGATGCTTATGTGAAAAAGCTTCAACCTGATAAGCTCGAACCCAAATAGGAGAAATGTGTCTTCATAGGATACCCAAAGGAGACTGTTGGGTACACCTTCTATCACAAATCCGAAGGCAAGACATTCGTTGCTAAGAATGGATCCTTTCTAGAGAAGGAGTTTCTCTCGAAAGAAGTGAGTGGGACGAAAGTAGAACTTGATGAGGTAACTGTACCTGCTTCCTTATTGGAAAGTAGTTCATCATAGAAATCAGTTCATATGATCCCTACACCAATTAGTGAGGAAGCTGATGATAATGATTGCTACCTCTTGAGCACTGCGTTGGATTTCCCCGAAGAGGAGAGGATGATGCAGCAAAGTAGCGTAAGTATTTCTCTCAGTTTTTGAGAACCAAGGTATCAATCCAACAGGAGACCACGCACAAGTCCCTCGTACCTACACAAAACAATAGCTACTCGCAACCAACGCGATTAGGGGTTGTCAATCCCTTCACGGTCACTTACGAGGGTGAGATCTGATAGAGATGATAAATAATATTTTTGGTATTTTTGATAGATAGATGCAAAGTGAAAAGTAAAAAGCAAAGTAAAAGCAAAGCAAGTAAATAAAGCGATAGAGATTGATATGATGAGAATAGACCCGAGGGCCATAGGTTTCACTAGTGGGTTCTCTCAAGAGCATAGATATTCTACGGTGGGTGAATAAATTACTGTTGAGCAATTGACAGAATTGAGCATAGTTATGAGTATATCTAGTCAATGATCATGTATATAGGCATCACATCCGAGACAAGTAGATCGAAACGATTCTGCATCTACTACTATTACTCCACTCATCGACCGCTATCCAGCATGCATCTAGAGTATTAAGTTAAAAACAGAGTAATGCCTTAAGCAAGATGACATGATGTAGAGGGATAAATTCATGCAATATGATAAAAACCCCATCTTGTTATCCTCGATGGCAACAATACAATACGTGCCTTGCTGCCCCTGCTGTCACTGGGAAAGGACACCGCAAGATTGAACCCAAAGCTAAGCACTTCTCCCATTGCAAGAACTACCAATCTAGTTGGCCAAACCAAAAAGGATAATTCGAAGAGACTTGCAAAGATAACTCAATCATACATAAAAAAATTCAGAGAAGATTCAAATATTTTCCATAGATAATACTGGATCATAAACCCACAATTCATCGGTCTCAACAAACACACCGCAAAAAGAAGAAGATTACATCGAATAGATCTCCACGAGAGAGGGGGAGAACATTGTATTGAGATCCAAAAAGAGAGAAGAAGCCATCTAGCTACTAGCTATGGACCCGAAGGTCTGAAGTAAACTACTCACACTTCATCGGAGGGGCTATGGTGTTGATGTAGAAGCCCTCCATGGTGGATGCCCCCTCCGGCGGAGCTCCGGAACAGGCCCCAAGATGGGATCTCGTGGATACAGAAGGCTGCGGTGGTGGAATTAGGTTTTTTGGCTCCTCGTCTGATCGTTTGGGGATATGTAGGTATATATAGGAGGAAGGAGTACGTCGGTGGAGCAACAGGGGGCCCACGAGGTAGGGGGCGCGCCCAGGGGGGGCGCCCTCCACCCTCGTGACCGCCTCTGGCACTTCTTGGAGTAGGGTCCAAGTCTCCTGGATCACGTTCGGTGAGAAAATCATGTTCCCGAAGGTTTCATTCCGTTTGGAGTCCGTTTGATATTCCGTTTCTTTGAAATACTGAAATAGGCAAAAAACAGCAATTCTGGGTTGGGCCTCCGGTTAATAGGTTAGTCCCAAAAATAATATAAAAGTGGAAAATAAAGCCCAATATAGTCCAAAACAGTAGATAAAGTAGCATGGAGCAATCAAAAATTATAGATACGTTGGAGACGTATCAGGCATCCCCAAGCTTAATTCCTGCTCGTCCTCGAGTAGGTAAATGATAAAGAAAGAATTTTTGATGCGGAGTGATACTTTGGCATAATTTCAATGTAAATCTTCTTAATTGTGATATGAATATTCAGATCTGAAAGATTCAAGACAAAAGTTCATATTGACATAAAAAATAATAATACTTCAAGCATACTAATCAAAGCAATCATGTCTTCTCAAAATAACATGGCCAAAGAAAGTTATCCCTACAAAATCATATAGTCTGGCTATGCTCCATCTTCCCCACATAAAATATTTAAATCATGCACAACCCCGATGACAAGTCAAGCAATTGTTTCATACTTATGACATTCTCAAAACTTTTTCAATCTTCACGCAATACATGAGCGTGAGCCATGGATATAGCACTATATGTGGAATAGAAGGGTGGTTGTGGAGAAGACAAAAAGAGGGAAGATAGTCTCACATCAACTAGGCGTATCAACGGGCTATGGAGATGCCCATCAATAGATATCAATGTGAGTGAGTAGGGATTGCCATGCAACGGATGCACTAGAGCTATAAGTATATGAAAGCTCTACAAAAGAAACTAAGTGGGTGTGCATCCAACTCGCTTGCTCACGAAGACCTATGGCATTTTGAGGAAGCCCATCATTGGAATATACAAGCCAAGTTCTATAATGAAAAATTCCCACTAGTATATGAAAGTGACAAAATGAGAGACTCTCTGTCATGAAGATCTTGGTGCTACTTTGAAGCACAAGTATGGTAAAAGGATAGTAGCATTGTCCCTTCTCTCTTTTTCTCTCATTTTTTTATTTTTATTTTTTTTATTTGGGCCTTTCTCTTTTTTTGGCCTCTTTTTTTTTCTGTCCGGAGTTTCATCCTGACTTATGGGGGAATCATAGTCTCCATCATCCTTTCCTCACTTGGGACAATGCTCTAATAATGATGATCATCACACTTTTATTTTTCTTACAACTCAACAATTACAACTCGATACTTAGAAGAAAGTATGACTCTATATGAATGCCTCCGGCGGTGTACCGGGATATGCAATGAATCATGAGTGACATGTATGAAATAATTATGAATGGTGGCCTTGCCACAAATACGATGTCAACTACATGATCATGCTAGCAATATGACAATGATGGAGCGTGTCATAATAAACGGAACGGTGGAAAGTTGCATGGCAATATATCTCGAAATGGCTATGGAAATGCCATGATAGGTAGGTATGGTGGCTGTTTTGAGGAAGGTATATGGTGGGTGTATGATACCGGCGAAAGTGCGTGGTATTAGAGAGGCTAGCAAAGGTGGAAGGATGGGAAAAAGTGCGTATAATCCATGGACTCAACATTAGTCATAAAGAACTCATATACTTGTTGCAAAAATCTAGAAGTTATCAAAGCAAAGTATTACGCGCATGCTCCTAGGGGGATAGATTGGTAGGAAAAGACCATTGCTCGTCCCCGACCGCCACTCAAAAGGAAGACAATCAATAAATAAATCATGCTCCGAGTTCATAACATAACGGTTCACCATACGTGCATGCTACGGGAATCACAAACTTCAACACAAGTATTCTTTGAATTCACAACTACTTAACTAGCATGACTCTAATATCATCATCTTCATATCTCAAAACAATTATCAAGCATCAAACTTATCTTAGTATTCAACGCACTCAAAAGAAAGTTTCACATATCGTGAATACCAAGTATATTAACATTAAGCGAATTACCATGCTATTAACGACACTCTAAATAATCTAAGTGAAGCATGAGAGATCAAATCCACCACCGTGCTCTAAAAGATATAAGTGAAGCACTAGAGCAAAAATTATCATGCTCAAAAGATATAAGTGAAGCACTATGAGCAAAACTATCAAGATCAAAAGATATAAGTGAAGCACTATGAGCAAAACTATCAAGCTCAAAAGATATAAGTGAAGCACTATGAGCAAAACTATCAAGCTCAAAAGATATAAGTGAAGCACGTAGAGTATTCTAACAAATTCCAATTCATGTATGGCTCTATCAAAAGGTGTGTACAGCAAGGATGATTGTGGTAAACTAACAAGCAAAGACTCAAATAATACAAGACGCTCCAAGCAAAACACATATCATGTGGTGAATAAAAATATATCTCCAAGAAAATTACCGACGGAAGTGGACGAAAGAGGGGATGCCTTCCGGGGCATCCCCAAGCTTTGACTTTTTGGTGTCCTTGGATTATCTTGGGGGTTCCATGGGCATCCCCAAGCTTAGGCTCTTGCCACTCCTTGTTCCATAATCCATCAAAAGAATTTACCCAAAACTTGAAAACTTCACAACACAAAACTCAACAGAAATCTCGTAAGCTCCGTTAGAGAAAGAAAACAAAGAACTACTTAAGGTACTGTAATGAACTCATTATTTATTTATATTGGTGTGAAACCTACTGTATTACAACTTCTTTATGGATTATAAAATATTTTACTAGCCATAGATTCATCAAAATAAGCAAACAACACCCGTAAAACAGAATCTGTCAAAAACAGAACAGTCTGTAGCAATCTGTAACTATCGCAAACTTCTGGAACTCTAAAAATTCTACCAAAATAGGAAGTCCTGGAAAATTTGTTTATTGAACAGAAGCAAAAAGAATCAACGCAAAAACACATTCCTGTGATTTAAAAATATTATATTCGTGCGTGCAAAGTTTCTGTTTTTCAGCAGAATCAAATCAACTATCATCGTAGGTTATCCTATATTTTCTACTTGGCACAAACACTAATTAAAACATAACACCACATCCAAACAGAAGGTAGATAGATTATTTATTCCTAAACACAAGCAAAAACAAAAAAACAAAAATAAAATTGGGTTGCCTCCCAACAAGCGCTATCGTTTAACGCCCCTAGCTAGGCATAAAAAGCAAGGATAGATCTAGGTATTGCCATCTTTGGTAGGCAATTCTTCAATGAGGCATATACCTCCTTTAGAATTTTCTTTATTTCTATTAATTGTCAAATTTTCAAGCAAAAGATCGAAAAATTTATCTATAGCAAATGGTTCCTTAATTATGGTAAAAAGATTGGGATGAACACTTATAGATTTAAGATCTGCGGTTTCCTTACTAGATGATTCACCCTTATTCTTTGGAACATAGATAAGCTTAGTATTTTTAGTAGAAGAACTTGGAGTGTTTTGAACGGAAGAAAAAGCGGTTCTCAAGTTGGTAATGATACCCTGAAGTTTATCGATTCTTGTGGAATCTAGATTTATTTTCTCATTAACTATGGGTTCTTTTTCTTTAATATTTTTCAAAGTCAGTCCTACCTTAGATCCATATTGGGTAATTTGATTGTGGATCTTTTTATCAAGATTTTCAATTGATTCAATGGTAGCAACTTTATTTTCAATAGTTTCAAGCCTTTGCATAACATGCTCCAAAGTTAACGTAGCTGCATTAATCAAAAGGGGTGGTGAGCCAAATATATCTATTAAAGCATTATAAGAATCAAAAGTGTGGCTACCCAAGAAATTCCCTCCGGTAATGGTATCAAGGATATATCTATACCAAGGATTAGCACCAATTTAAAGATTGCGAAGAAGAACTGAAGTACATTGCTTCCTGGTAGATCTATTTTGAGCATTGCAAATTCTATACCGAGCATGTTTTAGATTTTCTCCCTCCCTTTGCTTAAAATTTAGAACTTCATTATCGGGAGATAACAGAGAAGATATGAGACTAGTCATGACGATAAGCAAGCAAGCTAGCACACGAGCAAACATAAAGGCAACGGGAAAAAGGCAAACGGGAAAGAGAGGAGGAGATTGGGAAAGAGAGGGCGAATAAAACGGCAAGGGTGAAGTGGGGGAGAAGAAAACGAGAGTCAAATGGCAAATAATGTAATGTGAGAGATAGGGATTGCGATGGGTACTTGGTATAGTTGACTTGCTTGCGTGAGCCTCCCCGACAACGGCGCCAGAAATTCTTCTTGCTACCTCTTGAGCACTGCGTTGGATTTCCCCGAAGAGGAGAGGATGATGCAGCAAAGTAGCGTAAGTATTTCTCTCAGCTTTTGAGAACCAAGGTATCAATCCAGTAGGAGACCACACACAAGTCCCTCGTACCTACACAAAATGATAGCTACTCGCAACCAACGCAATTAGGGTTGTCAATCCCTTCATGGTCACTTACGAGGGTGAGATCTGATAGAGATGATAAATAATATTTTTGGTATTTTTGATAGATAGATGCAAAGTGAAAAGTAAAAAAGCAAAGTAAAAGCAAAGCAAGTAAATAAAGCGATAGAGATTGATATGATGAGAATAGACCCGGGGGCCATAGGTTTCACTAGTGGCTTCTCGCAAGAGCATAGATATTCCACGGTGGGTGAACAAATTACTGTTGAGCAATTGACAGAATTGAGCATAGTTATGAGTATATCTAGTCAATGATCATGTATATAGGCATCACGTCCGAGACAAGTAGATCGAAACAATTCTGCATCTACTACTATTACTCCACTCATCGACCGCTATCCAGCATGCATCTAGAGTATTAAGTTAAAAACAGAGTAACGCCTTAAGCAAGATGACATGATGTAGAGGGATAAATTCATGCAATATGATAAAAACCCCATCTTGTTATCCTCGATGGCAACAATACAATGCCTTGCTGCCCCTGTTGTCACTGGGAAAGGACACCGCAAGATTGAACGCAAAGCTAAGCACTTATCCCATTGCAAGAACTACCAATCTAGTTGGCCAAACCAAAAAGGATAATTCAAAGAGACTTGCAAAGATAACTCAATCATACATAAAAGAATTCAGAGAAGATTCAAATATTTTCCATAGATAATACTGGATCATAAACTCACATTCATCGATCTCAACAAACACACGCAAAAAGAAGAAGATTACATCGAATAGATCTCCACGAGAGAGGGGGAGAACATTGTATTAAGATCCAAAAAGAGAGAAGAAGCCATCTAGCTACTAGCTATGGACCCGAAGGTTTGAAGTAAACTACTCACACTTCATCGGAGGGGCTATGGTGTTGATGTAGAAGCCCTCCCTGGTGGATGCCCCCTCCGGCGGAGCTCTGGA
This sequence comes from Triticum dicoccoides, assembly GCF_002162155.2. Classification (NCBI taxonomy): domain Eukaryota; kingdom Viridiplantae; phylum Streptophyta; class Magnoliopsida; order Poales; family Poaceae; genus Triticum; species Triticum dicoccoides. The sequence continues at coordinate 578,604,808 of NC_041391.1, read as the reverse complement.
ACAGGCCCCAAGATGGGATCTCGTGGATACAGAAGGTTGCGGCGGTGGAATTAGGTTTTTTGGTCCTCGTCTGATCGTTTGGGGATACGTAGGTATATATAGGAGGAAGGAGTATGTCGGTGGAGCAACAGGGGGCCCACGAGGTAGGGGGCGCGCCCAGGGGGGCGCCCTCCACCCTTGTGACCGCTTTGGCACTTCTTGGAGTAGGGTCCAAGTCTCCTGGATCACGTTCGGTGAGAAAATCACGTTCCCGAAGGTTTCATTCCGTTTGGACTCAGTTTGATATTCCGTTTCTTCGAAATACTGAAATAGGCAAAAAACAGCAATTCTAGGCTGGGCCACCGGTTAATAGGTTAGTCCCATAAATAATATAAAAGTGGAAAATAAAGCCCAATATAGTCCAAAACAGTAGATAAAGTAACATGGAGCAATCCAAAATTATAGATACGTTGGAGACGTGTCAATGATCATGAAACTTTAGATCAAGTTACCACCGAACCTCGTAGGTCAACCAGAGTAAGATCCGCACCAGAGTGGTACGGTAATCCTGTTCTGGAGGTCATGTTACTTGACCATGGTGAACCTATGAACTATGAGGAAGCGATGATGAGCCCAGATTCCGTGAAATGGCTTGAGGCCATGAAATCTGAGATGAGATCCATGTACGAGAACAAAGTGTGGACTTTGGTTGACTTGCCCGATGATCGGCAAGCCATCGAGAATAAACGGATCTTCAAGAAGAAGACTGACGCTGACGGTAATGTTACTGTCTACAAAGCTCGACTTGTCGCGAAAGGTTTTCAACAAGTTCAAAGAGTTGACTACGATGAGACTTTCTCACCCGTAGCGATGCTTAAGTCCGTCCGAATCATGTTAGCAATTGCTGCATTTTATGATTATGGAATATGGCAAATGGATGTAAAGACTGTATTCCTGAATGGATTTCTGGAAGAAGAGTTGTATATGATGCAACCCGAAGGCTTTATCAATCCAAAGGATGCTAACAAAGTGTGCAAGCTCTAGCGATCCATTTATGGACTAGTGCAAGCCTCTCGGAGTTGGAATAAACATTTTGATAGTGTGATCAAAGTGTATAGTTTTATATAGACTTGCGGTGAAGCCTGTATCTACAAGAAAGTGAGTGGGAGCACTACAGCCTTTCTGATAAGTATATGTGAAGGACATATTGTTGATCGGAAATGATGTAGAATTTTCTGAAACGCATAAAGGAGAGTTTGAAAGGAGTTTTTCAAAGAAAGACCTCGGTGAAGTTGCTTATATATTGGGCATCAAGATCTATAGAGATAGATCAAGATACTTGATAAGATTTTTCAATGAATACATACCTTGGCAAGTTTTTTGAAAGAGTTCAAAATGGATCAGTCAAAGAAGAAGTTCTTGCCTGTATTACAAGGTGTAAAGTTGAGTAAGACTCAAAGCCCGACCACAACAGAAAATAGAGAAAGAATGAAAGTCATTCCCTATGCCACAGTCATAGGTTCTATAAAGTATGTTGTGCTGTGTACCATACTTATTATGTACCCTTCTCTTAGTTTAGCAAGGGAGTACAATTTTGATTTTAGAGTAGATCACTAGACAGCAGTCAAAATTATCCTTAGTGAAGACTAAGGAAATGTTTCTCGGTTATGGAGGTGATAGAGAGTTCGTCGGAAAGAGTTACGTCGATGCAAGCTTTCACACCGATCCAGATGACTCTAATTCTCAAACTGGATACATATTGAAAATGGGAGCAATTAGCTAGAGTAGCTCCATGCAGAGCATTGTATACATAGAATATTTGCAAAAAACATACGACTCTGAATGTAACAGACCCATTGACTAAACTTCTCTCACAAGCAAAACATGATCACACCTTAGTACTCTTTGGGTGTTAATCACATAGCGATGTGAACTAGATTATTGATTCTAGTAAACCCATTGGGTGTTTGTCACATGGCGATTTGAACTATGCGTGTTAATCACATACAGATGTGAACTATTGATGTTAAATCACATGGCGATGTGAACTAGATTATTGACTCTAGTGCAAGTGGGAGACAGAAGGAAATATGCCCTAGAGGCAATAATAAAGTTATTCATTTCTTTATTTCATGATAAATGTTTATTATTCATGCTAGAATTGTATTAACCGGAAATTTAGTACATGTGTGAATACATAGACAAACATAGTGTCACTAGTATGCCTCTACTTGACTAGCTCGTTAATCAAAGATGGTTAAGTTTCCTAGACATAGACATGAGTTGTCATTTGATGAACGAGATCACATCATTAGAGAATGATGTGATTGACTTGACCCATTCCGTTAGCTTAGCACTTGATCGTTTAGTATGTTGCTATTGCTTTCTTCATGACTTATAGATGTTCCTATGACTACGAGATTATGCAACTCCCGAATACCGGAGGAACACTTTGTGTGCTATCAAACGTCACAACGTAACTGCGTGATTATAAAGATGCTCTACAGGTGTCTCCGATGGTGTTTGCTGAGTTGGCATAGATCGAGATTAGGATTTGTCACTCCGATTGTCAGAGAGGTATCTCTGGGCCCTCCCGGTAATGCACATCACTATAGGCCTTGCAAGCAATGTGACTAATGAGTTAGTTGTGGGATGATGCATTATGGAACGAGTAAAGATACTTGCCGGTAACGAGATTGAACTAGGAATTGAGATACCGACGATCGAATCTCGGGCAAGTAATATACCGATGACAAAGGGAACATCGTATGTTGTTATGCAGTTTGACCGATAAAGATCTTCTTAGAATATGTGGGAGCCAATATGAGCATCCAGGTTCCGTTATTGGTTATTGCCGGAAACGTGTCTTGGTCATGTCTACATAGTTCTGGAACCCGTAGGGTCCGCATGCTTAACGTTCGGTGATGATCGGTATTATGAGTTATGTGATTTGATGTACCGAAGGTACTTCGGAGTCCCGTATGAGAACATGGACATGACGAGGAGTCTCAAAATGGTCGAGACGTGAAGATCGATATATTGGAAGGCTACATTCGGACACCGGAAAGGTTCTGAGTGATTCGGGTATTTTTCAGAGTACCGGAGAGTTACGAGAATTCGTATTGGGCCTTAATGGGCCATACGAGAAAGGAGAGAAAGGCCTCAAGGGTGGCCATGCCCCTTCCCCATGGACAGGTACGAATTGGACTAGGGAAGGGGGCCGACCCCTTCCTTCCTTCTCCTTCTCCCTTCCCCTTTTCGTATTCCATGTGGGAGGTGGAATCCTACTAGGACTAGGGAGTCCTAGTAGGACTCCACACTTCGGGCGCGCCCTATGAGGGCCGGCCTCTGAAGGAAATATGCCCTAGAGGCAATAATAAAGTTATTATTTATTTTCTTATATCATGATAAATGTTTATTATTCATGCTAGAATTGTATTAACCAAAAACTTAGTACATGTGTGAATATATAGACAAACAGAGTGTCACTAGTATGCCTCTACTTGACTAGCTTGTTAATCAAAGATGGTTATGTATCCTAACCATGAACAAAGAGTTGTTATTTGATTAACGGGATCACATCATTAGTTGAATGATCTGATTGACATGACCCATTCCGTTAGCTTAGCACCCGACCGTTTAGTATGTTGCTATTGCTTTCTTCATGACTTATACATGTTCCTATGACTATGAGATTATGCAACTCCCGTTTACCGGAGGAACACTTTGTGTGCTACCAAACGTCACAACGTAACTGGGTGATTATAAAGGTGCTCTACAGGTGTCTCCAAAGGTACTTGTTGGGTTGGCGTATTTCGAGATTAGGATTTGTCACTCCGAATGTCGGAGAGGTATCTCTGGGCCCTCTCGGTAATGGACATCACTTAAGCCTTGCAACCATTGCAACTAATGAGTTAGTTGCACGATGATGTATTACGGAACGAGTAAAGAGACTTGCCGGTAACGAGATTGAACTAGGTATTGGATACCGACGATCGAATCTCGGGCAAGTAACATACCGATGACAAAGGGAACAACATATGTTGTTATGCGGTCTGACCGATAAAGATATTCGTAGAATATGTAGGAACCAATATGGGCATCCAGGTCCCGCTATTGGTTATTGACCGGAGACGTGTCTCGGTCATGTCTACATTGTTCTTGAACCGTAGGGTCCGCACGCTTAAAGTTACGATGACAGTTTCTTTATGAGTTTATGTATTTTGATGTACCGAAGGTTGTTCGGAGTCCCGGAGGTGATCACGGACATGACGAGGAGTCTCTAAATGGTCGAGACATAAAGATTGATATATCAGATGACTATACTCGGACACCGGAATTGTTCCGGGTGATTTCGGAGAAAATCGGAGTGCCGGGGGGGGGGGTTACCGGAACCCCCCGGAGAGTTAATGGGCCACATGGGCCTTGGTGGGAAGAGAGAGGGGCGGCCAGGGTGGGCCGCGCGCCCCCTCTCCCTTTGGTCCGAATTGGACTAGGAGGGGGGGGGGGCGCCCCCCTTTCCTTCCCTCCTCTCCCCCTTCCTTCCCCCTCCTAGTAGGAGTAGGAAAGGAGGAATCCTACTCCTACTAGGAGGAGGATTCCTCCTCCTTGGCGCACCCCAAGGGGCCGGCTGGCCTCCCCCCTTGCTCCTTTATATACGAGGGCGGGGGGCACCCCATAGACACACAAGTTGATCTTCGTGATCGTTCCTTAGCCGTGTGCGGTGCCCCCCTCCACGATATTACACCTCGGTCATATTGTAGCGGTGCTTAGGCGAAGCCCTGCGATAGTTGAACATCAAGATCGTTACCACGCCGTCATGCTGACGGAACTCCTCCCCGAAGCTTTGCTGGATCGGAGCCCGGGGTGCGTCATCGAGTTGTACGTGTGCCAAGAACTCGGAGGTGCCGGAGTAATGGTGCTTGGATCGGTTGGACCGGGAAGACGTGCGACTACTTCCTCTATGTTGCGTCAACGCTTCCGCTTCGGTCTACGAGGGTATGTAGACAACACTCTCCCCGCTCGTTGCTATGCATCACCATGATCTTGCGTGTGCGTAGGAATTTTTTTGAAATTACTACGTTCCCCAACAGTGGCATCCGAGCCTAGGTTTTATGGTTTGATGTTATATGCACGAGTAGAACACAAGTGAGTTGTGGGCGATATAAGTCATACTGCTTACCAGCATGTCATTCTTTGGTTCGGCGGTATTCTTGGATGAAGCGGCCCGGACCGACATTACACGTACGCTTACGTGAGACTGGTTCTACCGCCGTGCTTTGCACACAGGTGGCTAGCGGGTGTCAGTTTCTCCAACTTTAGTTGAACCGAGTGTGGCTACGCCCGGTCCTTGCGAAGTTTAAAATAGCACCAACTTGACAAACTATCATTGTGGTTTTGATGCGTAGGTGAGATTGGTTCTTGCTTAAGCCCGTAGCAGCCACGTAAACCTTGCAATAACAAAGTAGAGGACGTCTAACATGTTTTTGCAGGGCATGTTGTGATGTGATATGGTCAAGACATGATGCTAAATTTTATTGTATGAGATGATCATGTTTTGTAACCGAGTTATCGGCAACTGGCAGGAGCCATATGGTTGTCGCTTTATTGTATGCAATGCAATCGCCCTGTAATGCTTTACTTTATCACTAAGCGGTAGCGATAGTCGTAGAAGCATAAGATTGGCGAGACGACAACGATGCTACGATGGAGATCAAGGTGTCGCGCCGGTGACGATGGTGATCATGACGGTGCTTCGGAGATGGACATCACAAGCACAAGATGATGATGGCCATATCATATCACTTATATTGATTGCATGTGATGTTTATCTTTTATGCATCTTATCTTGCTTTGATTGACGGTAGCATTTTAAGATGATCTCTCACTAATTATCAAGAAGTGTTCTCCCTGAGTATGCACCGTTGCCAAAGTTCGTCGTGCCCAGACACCACATGATGATCGGGTGTGATAAGCTCTACGTCCATCTACAACGGGTGCAAGCCAGTTTTGCACACGCAGAATACTCGGGTTAAACTTGACGAGCCTAGCATATGCAGATATGGCCTCAGAACACGGAGACCGAAAGGTCGAGCGTGAATCATATAGTAGATATGATCAACATGGGATGTTCACCGTTGAAAACTAATCCATTTCACGTGATGATCGGTTATGGTTTAGTTGAATTTGGATCACGTGATCACTTAGAGGATTAGAGGGATGTCTATCTAAGTGGGAGTTCTTAAGTAATATGATTAATTGAACTTAAATTTATCATGAACTTAGTACCTGATAGTATCTTGCTTGTCTATGTTGATTGTAGATAGATGGCCCGTGCTGTTGTTCTGTTGAATTTTAATGCGTTCCTTGAGAAAGCAAAGTTGAAAGATGATGGTAGCAACTACGCGGACTGGGTCCGTAACTTGAGGATTATCCTCATTGCTGCACAAAAAAGTTACGTCCTGGAAGCACCGCTGGGTGCCAGGCCTGCTGCTGATGCAACTGACGACGTTAAAAACGTCTGGCAGAGCAAAGCTGATGACTACTCGATAGTTCAATGTGCCATGCTTTACGGCTTAGAACCGGGACTTCAACGATGTTTTGAGCGTCATGGAGCATATGAGATGTTCCAGGAGTTGAAGTTAATATTCCAGAAGAATGCCCGGATTGAGAGATATGAAGTCTCCAATAAGTTCTATAGCTGCAAGATGGAGGAGAATAGTTCTGTCAGTGAGCATATACTCAAGATGTCTGGGTATTGTAATCACTTGATTCAACTGGGAGTTACTCTTCCGGATGATAGCGTCATTGACAGAATTCTCCAATCACTTCCACCAAGCTACAAGAGCTTCGTGATGAACTATAATATGCAAGGGATGGATAAGACAATTCCCGAGCTCTTCGCAATGCTAAAGGCTGCGAAGGTAGAAATCAAGAAGGAGCATCAAGTGTTGATGGTCAACAAGACCACTAGTTTCAAGAAAAAGGGCAAAGGGAAGAAGAAGGGGAAATTCAAGAAGAACATCAAGCAAGTTGCTGCTCAAGAGAAGAAACCCAAGTCTGGACCTAAGCCTGAAACTGAGTGCTTCTACTGCAAGCAGACTGGTCACTGGAAGCGGAACTGCCCCAAGTATTTGGCGGATAAGAAGGATGGCAAGGTGAACAAAGGTATATGTGATGTACATGTTATTGATGTGTACCTTACTAGAGCTCGCAGTAGCACCTGGGTATTTGATACTGGTTTTGTTGCTAATATTTGCAACTCGAAACAGGGACTACGGATTAAGCGAACACTAGCAAAGGACGAGGTGACGATGCGCGTGGGAAATGGTTCCAAAGTCGATGTGATCGCGGTCGGCACGCTACCTCTACATCTACCTTCGGGATTAGTATTAGACCTAAATAATTGTTATTTGGTGCCAGCGTTGAGCATGAACATTATATTTGGATCTTGTTTGATGCGAGATGGTTATTCATTTAAATCAGAGAATAATGGTTGTTCTATTTATATGAGTAATATCTTTTATGGTCATGCACCCTTGAAGAGTGGTCTATTTTTGATGAATCTCGATAGTAGTGATACACATATTCATAATGTTGAAGCCAAAAGATGCAGAGTTGATAATGATAGTGCAACTTATTTGTGGCACTACCGTTTAGGTCATATCGGTGTAAAGCGCATGAAGAAACTCCATACTGATGGACTTTTGGAACCACTTGATTATGAATCACTTGGTACTTGCGAACCGTGCCTCATGGGCAAGATGACTAAAACGCCGTTCTCCGGTACTATGGAGAGAGCAACAGATTTGTTGGAAATCATACATACAGATGTATGTGGTCCGATGAATGTTGAGGCTCGTGGCGGATATCATTATTTTCTCACCTTCACAGATGATTTAAGCAGATATGGGTATATCTACTTAATGAAGCATAAGTCTGAAACATTTGAAAAGTTCAAAGAATTTCAGAGTGAAGTTGAAAATCATCGTAATAAGAAAATAAAGTTTCTACGATCTGATCGTGGAGGAGAATATTTGAGTTACGAGTTTGGTCTACACTTGAAATAATGCGGAATAATTTCGCAACTCACGCCACCCGGAACACCACAGCGTAATGGTGTGTCCGAACATCGTAATCGTACTTTACTTGATATGGTGCGATCTATGATGTCTCTTACAGATTTACCGCTATCGTTTTGGGGTTATGCTTTAGAGACGGCCACATTCACATTAAATAGGGCACCATCAAAATCCGTTGAGACGACACCTTATGAACTATGGTTTGGCAAGAAACCAAAGTTGTCGTTTCTTAAAGTTTGGGGCTGCAATGCTTATGTGAAAAAGCTTCAACCTGATAAGCTCGAACCCAAATCGGAGAAATGTGTCTTCATAGGATACCCAAAGGAGACAGTTGGGTACACCTTCTATCACAGATCCGAAGGCAAGACATTCGTTGCTAAGAATGGATCCTTTCTAGAGAAGGAGTTTCTCTCGAAAGAAGTGAGTGGGAGGAAAGTAGAACTTGATGAGGTAACTGTACCTGCTCCCTTGTTGGAAAATAGTACATCACAGGAACTGGTTTCTGTGACGTCAAAACCAACTAGTGAGGAAGTTGATGATGATGATCATAGAACTTCAGATCAAGTTACTACAGAACCTCGTAGGTCAAACAGAGTAAGATCCGCACCTGAGTGGTACGGTAATCCTATTCTGGAAGTCATGCTACTAGATCATGATGAACCTACGAACTATGAAGAAGCGATGGTGAGCCCAGATTCCGCAAAATGACTTGAAGCCATGAAATCTGAGATGGGATCCATGTATGAGAACAAAGTATGGACTTCGGTTGACTTGCCCGATGGTCGGCAAGCAATTGAGAATAAATGGATCTTCAAGAAGAAGACTGACACTGACGGTAATGTTACTGTCTACAAAGCTCGACTTGTTGCAAAAGGTTTTCGACAAGTTCAAGGGATTGACTACGATGAGACCTTCTCACCTGTAGCGATGCTTAAGTCTGTCCGAATCATGTTAGCAATTGCCGCATTTTATGATTATGAAATTTGGCAAATGGATGTAAAAACTGCATTCCTGAATGGGTTTCTGGAGGAAGAGTTGTATATGATGCAACCAGAAGGTTTTATCGATCCAAAGGGAGCTAAAAAAGTGTGCAAGCTCCAGCGATCCATTTATGGACTGGTGCAAGCCTCTCGGAGTTGGAATAAACGCTTTGATAGTGTGATCAAAGCATTCGGGTTTATACAGACTTTTGGAGAAGCCTGTATTTACAAGGAAGTGAGTGAGAGCTCTGTAGCATTTCTAATATTATATGTGGATGACATATTATTGATTGGAAATGGTATAGAATTTCTGGATAGCATAAAGGGATACTTGAATAAAAGTTTTTCAATAAAAGACCTCGGTGAAGCTGCTTACATATTGGGCATTAAGATCTATAGAGATAGATCAAGACGCTTAATTGGACTTTCACAAAGCACATACCTTGACAAAGTTTTGAAGAAGCTCAAAATGGATCAAGCAAAGAAAGGGTTCTTGCCTGTATTGCAAGGTGTGAAGTTGAGTAAGACTCAATGCCCGACCACTGCAGAAGATAGAGAGAAAATGAAAGATGTTCCCTATGCTTCAGCCATAGGCTCTATCATGTATGCAATGCTGTGTACCAGACCTGATGTGTGCCTTGCTATAAGTTTAGCAGGGAGGTACCAAAGTAATCCAGGAGTGGATCACTGGACAGCGGTCAAGAACATCCTGAAGTACCTGAAAAGAACTAAGGATATGTTTCTCGTATATGGAGGTGACAAAGAGCTCATCGTAAATGGTTACGTTGATGCAAGCTTTGACACTAATCCGGACGATTCTAAATCGCAAACTGGATACGTGTTTACATAAAAAGGTGGAGCTGTCAGTTGGTGCAGTTCAAAACAAAGCATCATGGCGGGTGAAGCGGAGTACATAGCTGTTTCGGAAGCAGCCAATGAAGGAGTCTGGATGAAGGAGTTCATATCCGATCTAGGTGTCATATCTAGTGCATTGGGTCCAATGAAAATCTTTTGTGACAATACTGGAGCAATTGCCTTAGGGAAGGAATCCAGATTTCACAAGAGAACCAAGCACATCAAGAGATGCTTCAATTCCATCCGGGATCTAGTCCAGGTGGGAGACATAGAGATTTGCAAGATACATACAGATCTGAATGTTGCAGACCCGTTGACTTAGCCTCTTCCACGAGCAAAACATGATCAACACCAAGACTCCATGGATGTTAGAATCATTACTGTGTAATCTAGATTATTGACTCTAGTGCAAGTGGGAGACTGAAGGAAATATGCCCTAGAGGCAACAATAAAGTTATTATTTATTTCCTTATATCATGATAAATGTTTACTATTCATGCTAGAATTGTATTAACCGGAAACATAATACATGTGGGAATATATAGACAAACAGAGTGTCACTAGTATGCCTCTACTTGACTAGCTTGTTAATCAAAGATGGTTATGTTTCCTAACCATGAACAAAGAGTTGTTATTTGATTAACGGGATCACATCATTAGTTGAATGATCTGATTGACATGACCCATTCCGTTAGCTTAGCACCCGATCGTTTAGTATGTTGCTATTGCTTTCTTCATGACTTATACATGTTCCTATGACTATGAGATTATGCAACTCCCGTTTACCGGAGGAACACTTTGTGTGCTACCAAACATCACAACGTAACTGGTTGATTATAAAGGTGCTCTACAGGTGTCTCCAATGGTACTTGTTGGGTTGGCGTATTTCGAGATTAGGATTTGTCACTCCGAATGTCGGAGAGGTATCTCTGGGCCCTCTCGGTAATGCACATCACTTAAGCCTTGCAAGCATTGCAACTAATGAGTTAGTTGCGAGATGATGTATTACGGAACGAGTAAAGAGACTTGCCGGTAACGAGATTGAACTAGGTATTGGATACCGACGATCGAATCTCGGGCAAGTAACATACCGATGACAAAGGGAACAACGTATGTTGTTATGCGGTCTGACCGATAAAGATCTTCGTAGAATATGTAGGAACCAATATGGGCATCCAGGTCCCGCTATTGGTTATTGACCGGAGACGTGTCTCGGTCATGTCTACATTGTTCTCGAACCGTAGGGTCCGCACGCTTAAAGTTACGATGACATTTTCTTTATGAGTTTATGTATTTTGATGTACCGAAGGTTGTTCGGAGTCCCGGATGTGATCACGGACATGATGAGGAGTCTCGAAATGGTCGAGACATAAAGATTAATATATTGGACTACTATATTCGGACACCGGAATTGTTCCGGGTGATTTCGGAGAAAATCGGAGTGCCAGGAGGGTTACCGGAACCCCCCGGGAGAGTTAATGGGCCACATGGGCCTTGGTGGGAAGAGAGAGGGGCAGCCAGGGTGGGCCGCGCGCCCCCTCTCCCTCTGGTCCGAATTGGACTAGGAGGGGGGGGGCGGCGCCCCCCTTTCCTTCCCCCCTCTCCCCCTTCCTTCCCCCTCCTAGTAGGAGTAGGAAAGGAGGAATCCTACTCCTACTAGGAGGAGGATCCCTCCTCCTTGGCGCGCCCCAAGGGGCCGGCCAGCCTCCCCCCCTTGCTCCTTTATATACGGGGGCGGGGGGCACCCCATAGACACATAAGTTGATCTTCGTGATCGTTCCTTAGCCGTGTGCGGTGCCCCCTCCATGATATTACACCTCGGTCATATTGTAGCGGTGCTTAGGCGAAGCCCTGCGATAGTTGAACATCAAGATCGTCACCACGCCGTCGTGCTGACGGAACTCCTCCCCGAAGCTTTGCTGGATCGGAGCCCGGGGTGCGTCATCGAGCTGTACGTGTGTCAAGAACTCGGAGGTGCCGGAGTAACGGTGCTTGGATCGGTTGGACAGGGAAGACGTACGACTACTTCCTCTATGTTGCGTCAACGCTTCCGCTTCGGTCTACGAGGGTACGTAGACAACACTCTCCCCTCTCGTTGCTATGCATCACCATGATCTTGCGTGTGCGTAGGAAATTTTTTGAAATTACTACGTTCCCCAACAGCCTCCTCCTCCCTCCATCCTTTATATACGTGGCCAGGGGGACACCCCATAGACACACAAGTTGATCTTTTTGCCGTGTGCGGTGCCCCCCTCCACAGTTACACACCTCGATCATACCGTTGCGGAGCTTGGGCGAAGCCCTACGCCGGTAGCATCATCATCACCGTCGCCACGCCGTCGTGCTGACGGAACTCACCCTCGGCCTCAACTGGATCAAGAGTACGACGGACGTCATCGAGCCAAACGTGTGCAGATCATGGTGGTGCCGTACTTTCGGTACTAGGATCGGTCGGATCGTGAAGACGTACGACTACATCAACCGCGTTGTCATAACGCTTCCGCTTACGGTCTACAGGGGTACGTGGACTACACTCTCCCACTCGTTGCTATGCATCACCCTGATCTTGCGTGTGCGTAGGAAAATTTTGAAATTACTGTGTTCCCCAACACTTTGTACCTCTCTTTATCACCTTGCTTAGTTAATTTTCACTTAAGGGTTTTAATTTGACTACCATGTTTCTTTGATCGAGGATGAGTACCGGATAGCTTTGATGAATGTTTTATTACACTATTCTTGAAACCATACTAGATCCATGGTTAAAAATGTGTGCTAATATATTTTCACTTGATGATGAGTATAAGTCTTCCACATCTCTAGTATCAATCGGATAGGAAATGTTAGCAACTAAATAGAACATATTACTTTTATTTCAGTTTTACTCTTTATTTTTTTTACAAAAGACTGGTATGGACAGTTGTCCCACCATCCAAATTAAATGATAAGAGCAAGTAGCTAATGGTAAAACTCTGTAATAAAAATAAGCCTTTCAACAACCCTGTTCCTGATACAAGAAGTCATGCTTAGCTTTCATGTCATGCATAAATAAAACTGAACATGACATGGGCACTTAAGTAACTTGACAGACAGTTGCTACTTGTTCTTCTAAAGACAGCTGAGAACTATTGTATGGAGTCGTGATGCGTTTGCTAACCGATAGAGTAATAAATGTGTGGAAGGCTTCATGGTCATCTTAATAAGTGAAGATATAATAGTGTTAGTCTTGATCATACATCTTGCATGGATTTCTGAATCTTGTGGTGAACTTATTTGTATTATCCACACCTCAAAATCAAGATAACATCTTTCTTACGAGCTGCTAAGCTTAGGGGATGTTGACGAGTCCAATTTTTTTTTACATTTTTACCTTTTATTTTGTTCCGTAGTTTAGGATTCTTCAGACTTTAGTGCGTTCACGCATCTCTTTTTGTATGTTTTCATCGGGTTGTCAAACACGAGAATTATTTAGAGTGCAGGGAAAGAAGGCCCATTTATGTTGATTAATCACCCAAATTATTGTGATAAAACTCTATCATAAAAATTTGAAACAATATGAAAAGAAAGAACTCGCGCAGAAGGCTCCAGAGCCAAAGTCGACATCTGGTATGAGCGCTTGCACTCGTACCAGCGGGCTTATTGTGTGTCGCCGCTTCTGCCTGGTCAACTACGTCGCCGCTGTGCGACTAGATCGGAGAAAGGAATCATAGCACATCCAAAAACACACCCAAACAAAGAGCCCTAGCCTTCGGGAGGATTCTGGAGTGGGAATTATCTAAGGACTTCGCCACAGCATCACCGCATCAAGAGGGCATGACCACCATCCGTCATCAACACCACCCCATCTCCATCACTTTATGAAACATTAGTCGGTGTGGGTCAACTTGTGTATTACTCACTATCATAATTTCCATCATAATTCTCTCCGTGATGTTTGTACCCTCGATGTGCGAGTACTATCCCTAGTTCCTTTGGATATGAAGAAACCCTAGTATGTTTATGGTCATTTTATATCCTCTTTATATGTTTATGTTGATAATTTTCCTGATGTTGGGTGAAGTCGGCCATCCAATATGTGCCTCTTTTGGGCAGAAGATTATTACTATTGGCATGAAGGTCGACAGTGGAGATAGGTTAGTGACAGGGCTATCTCCCTTCTTCCCGGATCGTCGCAATAGGGGATAAACCGAGAGCGCTTTAGCCACGTCCATGGGGAGACCACTCACCCCCACTAAACAAAAATCTCGTCTCGAGATTCAAGCGTAGGGTAAGGTGAAGGGGAAACGCAACTAGTATAATGTTCACGATCCAGGGTGCACTTCAAATGAACGTTGATTTGAACACCATCTTTGTCTTGTCGTCTTGCTCTGAGAAATCCTGCCAACATGACATGGAGGGAAGAAGGAGACTCTAGAAGGGTCGATCTTCTTGAAGATCGAACAACTCACGGAATGAGACATAGGACCATTTCTCGGGTTGAGACACGAGATACACATCAAGAGGGGTGGAAAGAAACGGATGACGAAGGTTCACTAGGTGGACAATAATTCCACACTTAAGAAGGTGGTAAACGATTGTCAACGTAGCGAGGAGTTAAGTTGACATGACACCATAATGATGCACCTTAGGGAAGGTGACTCGAAGATATATCCCCTTAAGTGGCAAAAAGAATTACCTTTGATATAGAGATCATTGAGACTCTCTATATCAGCCTAAGGCAATTCCCAAGCGATCGCTTGGAGGGGGTCAGTAGGATGACATACTCAGACTTGGATGATGTGGATTACCTTGTTGAAGACAACGCAATGGATGAATTTGCTTATCACCGGAAATGGAAGAGATCCATGGTAGAATGGCACATTGGCGGTGCAAGCTGGGAACAAAATGCAAATGCTGGGAATGATTCTAGTAACTGGGAAGAACCGAACAATAGAGAGTGAATTCACTGTTTGAATAGGTCATAGCATTGCCGAGGGGACTGAGAGCAAACCCAGTTAGTGCCGATGATAACACGTAGCGCTTGTGCGTGCTCTCAAGAACTTGAGCGTTTCCATATTCATCAAGGTTTTACCAACATCCGTGTCAAGGATCCTGGCAACACAACTTGCTACCATGATGAATGATGCAGATGCAAAGGAAGATAACACCTTCTCAGATTTCACCCTTGGCGGGGCCAAGGAGATAAAATCTGGATGATCGACCGAGAGACATTTAGCACTCCGCTTCTAATGTTCTCCTTGATGTGCTAGTGTAACCCATTCATAGAAATGATCTGGTATCTAGAACATCAAGTAAAGGTCGGACTTCGGGAACACAAAAATCCATAGGGGCAACTAGGGGGTAAACCCTACGAAATCCCTATGGGGAGGTGGCCAACTTCCTCAATCAAGATATTATAATAACAGGTCTTCCGGCTGGGTGTGTTAACCACGACATCCACATTACCGGTTTCCGAGGGACCGATATTATAGTTCTTGGGAAATGTTCCAACCATCATATCTGCCTGAGATTTAGATCTGGTTGGTGTCAGGATATTCCAGACTCATCGAGCTTAGGAAGAAAAATGAAAGTTTGCAACACAAATCGACGAGATGACGTTGCGGGATTCTCGGGAGATGAACTACGATAGCAAGCTCCAAAACATGAGCTGGTTCTGCTACAAACATGTGAACACGTTGTCCCAGACAAAACATTATCACATGGTAGTCTTACAACAAAACACTACCGAGTTCAGGTGGGGAACCATAATCGAGGACATTGAAGTCCTTGCATAAGGCATGCTCTTAAGAAGGAACTTCTTCTCCTTGAACAAATCAATCAGTGGCTTGGTGTGCTCGGAACCCATATGGAATGAAGGTTGCAAGTCTCCAGACCACAGAATACTTCGCACATATGCATGACTGACTTGGGATGATTCCAGAGGAAGCAAAACTAACTTTCTCAAATTCACGGCGGCAACTTTCACCAAATGCACGTGTATTAGGGAAAATCACTACTTTCATTCAAACATATGCTTCATGAACAAAACACGAAGAAATGCTTACACAAGTTTCCAACACTAGGTTGATGTTCAACATGATTCATGGGGGGAGACAAAATGCTACTGATGGGCTCAACAGCAACTCATCGGAATTTCCATATCACTGGACTTCCACCATCATGTGAACACGGTGATAGAATTGGTCAGACCAAAGATGTAATGGTGTATGCTCGAGGGATCAACCACGAGTAGGACAACATTACGAGCATCGTTGGTACTGATTTGATTTGACGATAGCCCACACTCAAATCAAAGGATTGATAAGACAATAGGTCCAGCAACTGATCACAGGGACCAATCGATGAAGATATCATCTTTCTTCAACACACACTACACAAGATTATCCCTTTGGAACGAACTAAGTCAGGCAAGCTTTTATCCTCCAACTCTCCAAGTTGTTGTCTAGCTTAACCAACTAGCTCAGGGATATCTAACACCGATTCTTGGAAAGAAGGTGGTTCATAAGAAACCAACTTGATCACGGGCTCAACATAACGGTCAGGTGACGACCTGGTAGTACTTCCGAGAAGATCTTCGGAAAATCACGAACCACCGATATGTTACTAAGCTCGAGAACAATCTTGCTTTTCAGGGCAAGATGATATGATCAAATGAGCGAGGACTTGACAAATCCTAACTCATCAATCAAAGAGTGCACCAGGAAATAAGGACTAGGTAGCACGATCAGTCTTAGAATGGTGATTCAATAACCAACATACTAAGAATAAAATTATTATCCTTTAACTACCAAGCAACGAGGTTGCTAGGAGTATTGATTTCACACATCACAATTCATTTGTCGGTATTCCGGTTGCATCAACACGGAACCGAGGAATGAAAAAGGATGGCGAGAAGTATCACTATGTCAAGAATTCACAAAAGGTGGTGCAATTCTCATGAAATTCCTGTCATAAAGAAGGTAATACTTCAGGGTAGAGCAGACCAGAAGCTGGATTGTAACTTGATCTGCGGAACACAACTACTTTGACCCAATCCTAAATATGGATGAGGTACTGGAGTTTGTTTCTCCTAGTCATTCAGGACGGAATGGCTTGACGGGCCACAAGAGTAATAGGCATCGACAAACGAACGCGCGCATACTCTTGACTATCAATTGATAGACGAAGGTCAGTAGACAACTAAAGAGGGACAACTCAAAGGAACATATAACTTTATGAGTTGTGGATGCATAAATTAGTATGTCGAACCGAGTTCAACATAATTCTTCCGGATAACCCATGCAGAAAGGTAGAACTGGCAGAGTCACGATTTATGAATGGAGAACTCCTCAAGAATAATCCTGTTGTGATATTTCAGTTCAACGAGGAACTTCTGCCATAAGTAGTTCATGGTATTTGGAAGAAGAAGATACCACAGACTTCAAGGACTATCGCAAAGGTTACTAATATCCTGAAGGCACTAACAATTACTATCAACACGAAGTAGGTGGAGTGAATCTCGGGTTCAAGAACCCAGGAACAGAATACCTATTACTAAGTAGCATCACGGGATGCTTTCGAGAATGATGGCCAGAATCATCACACTGGGAACACAAATCATGGCTAAATTACTAGATGATCCCCTAAGACACCTAGGGTCATAATAATATCTCCAACATATATGTCAAGGTAACAGGGTACCTCAACTCACTGATTAGTGTGGTTAATCTGGCCCATGGGAACATTGAACCGGGAAGAAAGGATTTGCAATTGCATCAGACTACTTAGAAACCTGGGATGACTCGGATAGCATAACGGCTGTAAATGCTCAGAAAAGATTTGAGACATTCACAAAAATGGTGGCATAACCACTCAGAAGCACAATATCAAGGTTCCGAGATCAACAATTAACATACGGAAGTAGTAGGAACTGAACTGAGACTTAAATCCAACAATCTTATAAGTCTACTGATTAGTAACACGTGATCCTAATAGAAAGAAGAGATAGCCTAGTTCTTAATCCCCGCAGGAAAGATAAGATGACTCAGATCAGAAGGGCATGAGGTATAAGGAGTAAAAAGAGCCTTACGTTCCATCCCACAATCAATTCCCTTATATAACTAAAGAATTTCTAGACTCAACTTCGACCAGTTTGGCTTGGTAATCCTACAGGCAGTCAAGCTCTGATACCAACGCTGTCAAGACCCCGACTCGATGTCACATCGATCTAGCCTGTAGCACCTCATATCACTTTGCGGCCTCACGCACGGTATCCCCACGGGTGTCGCCTTACCTTTGCCCGGGACCGTTTGCGCCTTTTGGCTCACGTATATGATAGTGTCGCTAGCATCCATATGATAAGGAGCCCGGACTGACATGACTAGTCGTAAACCCAAAGTGGCACAGACTTACAGGGACAGGCATCCATGACCCAGCATCGAACGTGTCGGTCATCAGCGAGTGAATCCAGGCTGTAGCACTGGGCTAGCAGGACTCCGGTGAACCGGGCTGTAGCGGGCTAACAGGACTCCGGTATTCATCGCGTGACATTTCCCCGAAGGGACAGACACAGGAACGAAGAAGGACACATGCCGGCCAGCCTAAGTGTCCCGGAGCAGTAGCAAGCTACCATGGCTCAGTGGAAACACTAGGAGACATTTCCCGGTAAGAGAGGCTACTAAAGATAAACAACTAGATGGTCAGATCCCACACATACCAAGCATTTCAATAACATACACACAATATGCTCGATATGTGCAAATACAACATGGCATCACAACATGACTCTACAAATCAAGTATTTATTCATTAGGCTCTGAGGAGCGAGATATTACAAACATGGGTCTCATGACCCAACATTTAGAGCATACAAGTCAAAGCACAAGCGGAAGCTATCATGTCTGGGTACAGACATCTATAAATGAAAAGGCCGAGAAGCCTGACTATCTATCAGATCCTGCCGAGGCACAAGATCGTAGCTGAGGTAACAAGCTAAACGTCGAAGACCACGCGGAAATACTAGTGAGACTGAAGTCTCTCTGCAAAAACATAAAATAGGCAAACGTGAGTACAAATGTACCCAGCAAGACTTACATCAGATCTATCTACATATGCATCATTTTCAACAAAGGGATGGTGGGGTTTAACTGCAGCAAGCCAGCTTTGACTCGGTGGCTATCCTGAACTACGACTGCAAGCGACTCTTTTGAGGTGGCTCACACGAGTCCACATATTCACCATATCAATACACCACTATGGATCCGCTCCCGTCTCCCTACGAGAACGCCATCCATAGCACTCACGCTTATCTTGCGTATTTTAGAGTATCCACTTTCACTTGTCTATGAACTGATATAAGCAACCCAGAAGTCCTTTACCGCGGACACGGCTATTCGAATAGATGATGTTAACCCTGCAGGGGTGTACTTCTTCACACACGCTCTCACCACTTACCGCCGTTTACACGACGTGTACTCGGCAACCTTCAAGCGGAAGCCCAACGTGGGTGTCGGCCACGACCTACCTAATCACCTAAGTCTCTAGTCCAGGTTTATCGCCTATTCGGGTTCCATCCATGAGGAGATCCGGCCGGAGTTTCGCTCACAGCCCCAAACGATGTGAACAGGGTTCCCGAGACACCAAACGGGCGCCCGGTACACCGTGCCACGTGCCTACCGCATCACAGCCCACCCCTACGGTCAGCGCTGCCCACGGCCTCCAGCATACTACAAACACCAGAAACTACTTGCAACTCCTGGACAGAGGACAAGGGTGATCAAGAAGCCGAGAGGGTCCATTGGTTTCGGGCCCAATGCGTGGTAGTAGCTGAATCATGGATCACAAA
>NC_041391.1:578581088-578583253 GCF_002162155.2 Triticum dicoccoides | reverse complement strand
CGAAGGGCGGCCTCCAGCGCGAAGCAGGAGGTGGCCGGCGCTCTTCGGGCGCGCGCCACGCCTCGCCTCTGCCTTCTGGCAGAGGAAGAAGAGGACAAGGGGGGGGGGAAGGTGGGCTGGGCCGCGCTGGTGGGGGAGCTGGGCCGGCTGGTGGCTGCACGGGTGAGGCCAGGTAGGCTCTGTTCTTTTTTTTTTCTAATTATTTCAGTTTTCTATTTTGCAGGTTTGTTTTGAATTTGGTTTTGAAACCAATTCAATTTATTTTGCTTCTGACAATATTTTTAGGAGCTAAAAGAATTAAAACAATGCTCCACAAAATATTTCAGAATTATTGGACCTATATTTATTTAATAATAGATATAAATCCAATTCAAATAATTATTGATTTAATTCAAATGCCCAAATTAAATGTTTCTGAGACACCAAAAATATTGGTTTGGATTTTGCCTCTTGCCAATATTTCCAGAGGATAACAGGAACATTTTCTTGGACTTATTTGAAGCAATTTTTATCTTGATCATTTTTTTTAAAAGGATTCTGAGGCTTTTGAAAATTCCCCAATTCAAATTTTCATTTGAATTTAAACATGATGCACACACCAGACAGCACCAGAAGCTAGGGATGTGACAAGACCCTTAATTACCATTTGGTAATCGGAGTGGTGATGAATGGTAGTGGCGTATGTGATACAGGGTTGCTGCATGTATGCACGTATCTGTACTTGGCTCCGACAATAAAAGGAACATATAAAGTAGCTTAGGAATCCGATTTAGAATTATGCTTAGGCATCGGTCGTCTTAGATACATACTAGTGGGGAATCCAGACTCCGTGAGAATGCTTTAGTCCTATCGTTTGCAACAACCATTACTCACATCTTGTGCTACTTTATTACTTTCACTTTTTATTTCCTTGCTCACGCCAATCACCCAATATTTATACTTCCGTTTCCGTTTTGCTTTGGATCACAACTAACTTCTAGGCAGTGCAATTTTAATCACCACAAGCGACAAAGACTGATTCATGTGCTTCCTATGAAATCGATATTCTTACTTCAAAAAAGGCTACAATTAAATCATGTGCACTTGTAGGACATCGATGGGCTTAGGCCTATTAAAATATTCAAAAAATATCTCTAAAGCCCATGTGGGTGGTGGAAAGTTAAATACGGTTGGACGAAGTTTTGAACCTCCTTACAAGGGATTCTTTTCCACGTGGTATTGGAGCATGAGAAGACAACTAGTTCATGCCCACTCATCCTCCTCCACCCGCCACGTCACGCCCTGCCCGCGCGCATTGTGTTACATGAGCAAGTTCAGCCACGCTCAAGACCAATGTCATGTGCGCGCTTAATTTTTTTCCGGTCAGGAACAGTTAATTGATTGTCAATTAATTACAAGTCATTAACATACGTGCTACGAATTTGAGACGTCGTATCATGGGTTGTTGCCAACTCGGGCGCGGGTCCAGCCCCCTGTCCCCCTATCATGACCGCCTATATATAGGAGGCATCGAAAACCCTAGTCGACACCCAGATCAGATCGCATCAGCTCTACTTTCTTGCGTGCAAACCCATCGTCGTTCCGCTTGCTGCCGCTGCAGGAGGTGACATGGCCAACTGGATGGTATAACTCATTCATCTTTCTCTTGTTTATGTCTATGTTAGCCATAGTGGTTGTTTGCATAGATGTTCATGTTGTATGCGTAGTGTACATGATTGCACAATTAAATATCAGTGTGAGATTAATATTGTTAATGTCATGTTCAGGATTTATTTATGAATTAAATAAATCTAAAAATTGCTAATTTATATCCAACAAACGGAAAATTGCATGCAAACCGGATGATTTACGTTTAAGCAATTCTGACTCATATTTCATCAGATAAGACCGCTGCAATGGTGAGATATGAGGGCATGGGCGACTTATGAGGTCCATGGCGGGAGGATAAACAAACGGGTGGTTTTGATGAGAAGTTGAGGTGAGAGAAAAGACTTGTGAAAATTTGGACCGTTTCTTTTTAGTCTGTATATAAAATTTGGTCAAAGTCAAACTTTGTAAAGTTTGACTAACTTTATATTAAAAAATATTAACATTCACAATATGGACTCAATATTATTAGATGCATCATGAAATTAATTTTCATATTGTATAGTTTTAGTATTGTA
>NC_041391.1:578567370-578580920 GCF_002162155.2 Triticum dicoccoides | reverse complement strand
TTGTGTAGTTTGACTTCAAACAAATCTTATACGCGGATAAAAGAAACAAAGGAAGTAATTAAAAAGGAGGAGTGAAGGGAGCCAAAGTAGAAGTAGAGTTTGCTGGATTTGGTTTCTAAATCAAGA
This sequence comes from Triticum dicoccoides, assembly GCF_002162155.2. NCBI lineage: Eukaryota > Viridiplantae > Streptophyta > Magnoliopsida > Poales > Poaceae > Triticum > Triticum dicoccoides. The sequence continues at coordinate 578,580,794 of NC_041391.1, read as the reverse complement.
CATAGAAAATCGGCTGTGACAGTGATGTACTACTAATTTATCTAATCTAATCTAAGCTAATCTTGGATGGTCCTTCTATTTTCCTTAATAAAGATTAAAAGCATATAACCTTTTATTGTTTTGATGAGGGATGAAGCATGTGCAAGCAAGCAACGGACAGAATATTGTCTAGATTGTCTAGATTTTCAAAACAAAAAGAAGAGAAATAGCGTGGGATGGGTGTGGGCGCAGGTGTGGAGGGTCAAGCTTTCTTGATCTCTAGGGAAGGGATCTTCTCTTCTCCTTTTTGGATGAAAAAGAAAGCAGCGCCTTCGGGTGTCTGATGGCGACGTGATCAACCAACCGCAGACACACCCTAGGCTCGGCTAGGGGTCCAAAAGCAAAAGCGTCGACGGGGGAGAGCTGAGGTTAGCACCACTCATTTTGTTCTTCTTCTTCCTCCTCCTCGCACCCCCTCTCTTATTGCTTCCCGTACCGTCTCTCTCTCTCTGTGTGTGTGTGTGTGTGTGTATGTGTGTGTGTGTTTCCTCTTTGCCCCCGCCTTCCCTCTCTTCTCTCTCCCCAGTGTCCTTGGGTGTTTCCTCATCATGCAAATTGTGCAAAAGCAGGAAGCACTCGATGGAGCTGGAGAGGATCGTCCTCGCACCTCCTTGCTCATCTCTGTCTCTGCACCTCTGTTGTCCCCTCTCTGTCCGCTCTCCACTCCCTTTCCCAGCCACCGCTCCGCTGTCCCTAAAAATTTTCATCATGCCACCGGCAGGCAACCGATAGGAGAAGAAAAGCAGATAAGAGCAGCAAAGCTCCTATGTCGGCCAAAGCAGATTTCCTCCCGCCTTCAAATAGCTGCCCATGGACGCCCATTCCTCCTCACCAGTTCTTCCTTCCAAAACCGAACCTCTGCTTCTCCTGAGCCATGCCGATCTTCGTCTACTCTAAGGGGAGAAAGATTGATATTGGGTACGAGACAGAGTCCACCGGCGAGATGGCGGCGATGGCGGTGGGAGCCGTCGCCGTCCTCCGCTACTTCAATGGCCGGGGCGGCCAGTAGGACGCGGCCAACAAGGGGGCGCATGGGCCACGGTCTTCCTGTGCAAGGCCCTGGCGGTGGAGTGAGGCGGCAGGCTCCACCTCGACATCAACAAAGCAAGTAGGAGCCCGCCGGCGGTTCGGCACACCATCTTCATCATCATCGTTTCTTTCTTACTTTCGGATGTGTTTCATTGAGTACCAGTAGAAAGAAAAGACCTTCCAATGTATCCGGTGAGTCCTATTACATATTACTATAAGTTGGGCCGGTCCAACCGAATATTAGGCCCGGTGGAATCAAAATAAATATAATCATTTACACTAAACAATAGTGCTTATTTATAAATAGCTTTTAGTGAAATCACAGGTATGTATAATTTTAACATATTGCACCTTAAAAGTAATTAAACCAAATCCACTTAAATATTAGAAAATAATAAATTAAAAATTTACATGTTTTCGACGATTAATTTCTGACTATCGCATGAATATAGCATAATTGGTTCTGTGTGCATTCTTAAAAAGAAGCACACTTTTTGAGCCGAGGTCTTCTTATAGATCTCTGTAGTGTATCCCTAAAAAATAGATCTCTATAGTGTATGGTATATGAAATATCTTGATAGCGGTCTTTGATTAGACTCATTCAAATAAAGAAATCTAGATTACACAAGATGTTTACGAGGACCTTGTCACTTAATCATTGACACTACTTTATCATTTTTGGTCAAATGTGTCATACATATTATAATGGGTTTGGTGATCTATTGGTTATGTGTGTCTACTCCGTACACCTGTAAATCATTCACTTGAGGAAGACTAGTAGCCTAACTTAACTTGATTTATATTTTGGACTATAAACTGATTCGTCTCTTTTGTCTAGATATTCATTTTTTGTTACATATTCAGTAGGCCCTTAAATGTAAGAAATATTGTAGTATTCAGATGATTAATTACACAATTAGTATGTGGACAGGGGCCTTCAGCTCACATGCCCGGGCTTGTCACCTTGTTTGTCCGACCAGGAGAAGTTTAAAGTTCAAACCATATGGTAAATGCTGAAAGCTACTTCCAATCGTCTGAGAAGCTCAAAGTTCAAATGTATTGCCACTCGGCTTGTCTATCGCGTGTGAGGCAAGCGATGAACATGCGATACGAATATACAATGCACTTTAATTGGGCCTAATTTCCTTTTGAGATTGAGTTTTGTCTACTGTTCCTATCATCATGGACCGTTCCTTCTTTGTGTTTTCTAGGTTTTCGTGTGCAATGTTGGGAACTAAGACGTGGGCTACATTGCATTGCAATGTGTGTGTTTGGTGTTAGTATTCATTCATGTATTCCCTCTATTTCTTTTTACTCCGCAAATAAGATATGTTGAAGTCAAACCATGTAAAGTTGAAAAAAAATATTTAAAAAGTATCAGCATCAGCAATACTAAAGTTATATAGTATGAAAAATAATTTCATAATGGATCTAATGATATTAATTTCTTATTGTCCATGTTGCTATTTTTTTTAATAAAGTTGGACAAATTTTATGAAATTTGACCCTAGACAAATTTGATATGCAGACATGAAATAAACGGAGGGAGTACCTGTATGAGCAAAAAAGCTAGACCTGTGTTCCTACGGGCTCCTTCCAACTAACTAAACTTCCTTTGAATTTCAAGGGATGGGCCGGTTTTTCCATCTGACGCCCAATGATAGAGTTCCACGTTGGATTAATCCATAAAACCAGCATAAACGCTTCATACATGTAGCTTTACTCCTGAATGAGGGCCCTTGAACTTAGGGAGGCCATGTGCCACTGCACCTATTGCACATGCTGAGGACCGGCCCTGACTATCTCTACTACTCCTACCTAAAAGATCGTAAGGTTTCTTTCCCCTCTTACTTTTCGTCTAACCTCTCCTTCCCATCCCCGACGCCGGCTACAACAAAGAGACCCAGTGCTGTTTTAATCTCGGTCCTCTTCATGGTGAGCGGCGGCGGAAGCAGGACTGGGCTGCGGTATTTCTGCGGGAAGCCGGTCTCTCCTTGACTGTAGGTACAACAACGTCGGTGAGGCAGGTCCGCTCCCCCAATTGACCCCTTTCTTTTGCCTCTCATTTGGCAAACTGATGGATCCGTGTAACTCTCTTGTGCTCTTGTTTTTTGGGACGTTGTGCAGGTTTTGGCTAATGGTGTCGCTGCGGCAGCACATCGGTTCTAGCCCAACATTCAGCTCTGAATGGACGTGAGTCAGTGACAGGATGATCATCGTCCAGATTTTGACACCATATTTCTCTTCTCTTATCTACTATAGCAATTAGTAGCAGCCACATATGACATACATCATGCTTCCGTACAGGGGGGGCGACGCGATGAAGGGCGACAGGGGGGGCGACGCGGGGCGCTGTCCGGTGATCGCCGGGCCTGTGATCCCGGGGCCGGTGGATCGTCCGAGGGTTGGTGGCCGGTTTTGGGCGCTAGCCGGAGACGAGGAGGACGAGGTGGACGGAGACGGCGATGATCCGGCGGCTTCTCCGCCAACACCGACTCCCTCCGATCTGTTCTGCGAGTTTTTTCATTCGGGCTATGATGAGGATGAGGTTGCCTCTACGGTGGACAGGGTCTTGCCGGTAGATGATCCGGCGAGAGTTGGGCTTCACGTGGGCGAGAGGAAGGAGATGGTGCGTCGCGTCGTGCATCGGAGAACGTCGGCGACGGCGGTCAGGCCATGGAAGGGACCGCTCCCGAAGGTTAGTCTTCCTAACCTTACCCTCTTCGATTTGATTCCGGCTGATTCCTGGACTAAGGTTCAGAGGAAGAAGAAAGTACCCCATTCCCAGAATGTTGGTGAGTCCCGGCGGCCGGCGGCGGCCGGGGCGCCGTTGCCGGCGGGGCGGCCGATCAGGATCTCCATGATGCGGCAGGGGCGTTTGAACGCTCTCCTGGGTCGCGGGATCGGTGGGCCTGGGGGTGGGCCGGCTCTGTGTGAGCCGGACCCAATCAAGTCTGGGCCGGTTGTTACTGGGTATGAGGCCCAGTACAATTTGGCTACACCCCATGCACGTCCGGCGCCCTCTCTGTGGTTTCCCGATCGATTATCTCTAGGGTTCGTCGTTCTGTCGGCCGATCATCTTTCTTCGAGCGCGGCGTGGGGCGTGCTCGGCGTGTACCACCTCTGCGCGACATGGCAGGTCAAGGGTTGCCCCCTGCCAAGTCTGCCGCTCCGGCCGGTGTGGGCCGGGGTGGGCAGGCGCCGCCAGCTGCTGGTGGCAGCGGCGGAGACGTGCTGCCACAGGGGACGGGGCGTGCCGGTGCTGAGGTCCCGCTCGGGACCGGTCGGGGTGGCACTGCCCCGGTCCAGGTTTCGGGGTCCGGCCAGCCGGTGCAAGAGGCCGGCGGCCCTAGGCCACCACTGGCTGGTGGGGCGCTCGGGTCTGGCGCGGCTGGCCGCGGGCCGCCTGCGGCCGCTAGGCCTCCGACGCCAGCTGTGGGGCGGGGTGGCCTCAGGCCACCGGGGCCGACTTCTGTGACCGTCGCGGGTCGCGGTACCCCGGCTCTGAGGCCACCGTCTCCGGCCTCAGGTGGCCAGCTCAGACCGGTGGTGGTGCAAACCGGGGCTAGACCACCGCATTTTGTGGCACGACAGGCGCAGAACTCGACGGCGCCGGTGCTGAAGCAGGCGCAGTTGCCGCAAGCCTTGACTAGGGGGAATGACTCATCTGTGCCTCGTGGTCAGTGGGGTGACTATGGGATCAATGCATATGGTGATGGGAAGCATCGGGGATCCTCGTCCACGGGTGGTGGCCGGGGGTATGCCTGGCAGAGCGATGGATCGACCGAAAGACCTTTTTTGGGGCCAACAGGTGGTTTCGTCGAAGGGGCGTCTGGACCGGCCAATCGCAACCGAGGAGGTTTCCGTGGTAATCGTGGTAATCGCAACCGAGGTGGCCGAGGGGGGACGATACCGTCCAAGGCAGCATCATGTTGTCGTTGATGAGACGGCGGTTGGCGGAGTTACTGAGGAGACTGGGCTGTCTTGCCAGGCTATGGAGGTGGTGACGGCACTGGCGGATGTGGTGGTTCCTGATAATGCTGAGGTCGAGCCTATGTCGGTGGAGGCTTCTGACAGGACTGAGATGGACAGGGCGGCAAAGTTTGCAAGAAAGAAGGAAAGAATGCTATGTTACCGCTGTGGTGATAAGGGCCATTTTATTGCTGAGTGTGTGGCGGTTTTATGTGATACTTGTGGTAAGCCAGCCCATGAGTCAGGGGCTTGTCCGTTTTTGTGGGAGCAGACACCGAGTCTTATGACATACGGAGTGTTCTGTTCTGAGCTCACGTTTTTTGAGTCGCCGACTGAGAGGGAGGTTCCTCATGAGGTGCACAGTATGACAACTGGGGTGGTTAAAGTGACTAGATGTCAAGTGTCTGAGTCCCAGATTATTCAGCGGCTCCGGGAGCTGGCACCAGGAGACTTCCACTGGGAGCTTGTCAGTCTGGAGGCCAACTTATTCAGGGTTCAGTTCCTGACTGTGAAGGATTTACAGAGGTTGCTGAGCTTTGGGATGTGTAAGGTACCAGGTACGGAGGACATCCTTGAGTTCCAGGAGTGGAAGTTGATTGAGCCTCAGGGTAAACCTCTCACCCAGGCCTGGTTGCGCTTTTCGGGAGCTCCTTCCGCGCTCCTGCGGGATGCCAGGGTCGTTGCTAGTCTGGGTATCATGGTGGGAAAGACCGAGCGAGTGGATATGGCCTTTACTAGAGCTCATGGGGTTGCTCGCTTATTGGTCAGTATTTTGGACATTGAGTTTGTGCCGGACGTGGTTAAGTGGGCTTATCGAGGTCAGGTTTACAGCCTTGAGATTGAGTTTGAGGATGACAGCCTCTTTGCTGAGGCACCTGCTGCCACTGGTGATGATATGAGCGAGGGTGATGATGGTACGGCAGGTAAGGAGACTCCGGCCGCTGATCCTGGGCACGAGATGGCCAAGGGACCGGGGTCGAATGCTCAGGCGTCAGGAGGAGGGACGACGCCTAATGCTTCTGTGTCGTCGACCACTTTGAGATTTGGTTCCATTGAGCCCGCTACTGCACCTCCGAGACTATGGAGCGAGCGGGTGGAGTCTCTTGAGGCTTTTGAGCACTCTTTACCTGCGTTGGACTTTGAGGACCCGGGAGTGGAGGGTTCTGGTGTGGAAGGGAGGCTGGAGATCGTGGTCTCGCCTCCCTCGATTTGTGGTGAGGTGGCTAAGCTACAGGAGGGCGTTCCGATCTTGTCTGGGGGTTCGGGGCAGGTGGCCTCGGCGTCCCCCTCTCCTCTTGTTCCGGTTGGGGCTACCGAGAGAGAGGAGGGGCCTTCGGAAGGGGGGGCGGGGTAGGTGGCCTCGATACCCTCTTCGCCTTGCGCTGGGACAGCATTGCAGGCGGCAGGACAGGTGTCTGGAGAGGGCTTGGGGCAGGTGGCCTCGAGGCCTTCTTCATCTTCGGCGCCCAGGGGGATCACCCCGCTCGCGCCAACGATGTGCACTCCTGGCATGCGGTCTGGAGTGGATGGGGGGCGGAGGCAGGTGGCCCTTGCTTCCCCATCAGCTGACTCGGTGCCCTAACCCGGTCATGGGGACCGGGTGAATGTTCGGGGAGTGACAGGCGGTCGCTCCCCGGATAAATTCTCGCGGGAGGAGGTTATTCAGTTCGGTGGTATTCCGGACCAGGCGTCTGAGGGCCGACGGCTGAGTTGTCGGCTTCAGGGCAGTCCGGAGGTGGACAACATGCAGCAGCGTTGTGCCGTGAGGGCGGCAAAGCTTCGTGACGTTCAGGTCACTACTGGTATGTCCGTGAATACTTCCAATACTATCTTGCATTTTTCGAATGATGAGATTGTTGATAAGGCAAACCAATTAGGAATTTCACTTGGTAGTAATGAGGGTGAAGTGTCTAATTCCGTAAATGATTTGCTTGATCTAGAAGCCGAGAGGGCTTTAGAATTGATTCGTAACTTAGCCGTTGTCAAACCCATGAACGATTCTGAGATTGATGCTTTGGGAGTTCGGATGCTCGATAAATTTTGTGATGATCTCACACCGCCCCTCCAGGAGCCGGAGGAGGAGGACGAGAATGTCGGCATGGAGGTAGTTAGACCCCCAGGTACGGGGAGTGTGGACCGGGTGGATACGAGGACCAGCCCTAAGCGCAAGTGGAAGCGCAAGATATACCCGTTGTCCGCGGTCCGTAGGAGTGCTAGGATCCGCACGGCCAAAAAATTCCATGATGAGTTATGAGAGGAATCTTTTGGAATAGCAGAGGTCTTAAGGACTTGGCTAAAAGGAGGTTCCATGCAGAAGCGTCCATCGAGCATAGATTGGACTTTATTGCATTGTCGGAAACGGGCAGAGCAAATTTCTCACCACAATTTCTCAATACTTTATCGGGGGGTATTGAGTTTGACTGGCATTGTCTTCCATCGAGAGGAAGGTCGGGCGGAATCTTACTTGGTGTTAGATGTGACTCTCTCGAAGTTCGAAGTGTGATCATGGGAGATTTTGCTATTAAGTTCAAGGTGCGGTCCAAAGTTGATGGTTTCGACTGGGCTTTGGTGGTGGTGTATGGTGTCGCGCAGGCAGAATTCAAACCGGATTTTTTGGCCGATCTCGTTAGAGTCTGCGGGTCTGAGCAACTTCCATTTCTGGTTGGGGGAGACTTTAACATTATTAGAAGACGTGATGAAAAGAATAATGACAATTTCGATGGGAGATGGTCATTCATGTTTAACACTATTATTGAAAGCTTGGATTTGAGAGAGATTGAGCTTTCATGTAGGAAGTTCACATGGGCTAACGCGTTGCCAAATCCAACATTCGACAAGTTGGATCGGGTTCTGGCTAGTGTCGAATGGGAACAGAAGTTTCCCTTTGTAACAGTTCAGGCTCTCTCTCGCGGGATTTCTGATCACACGCCTCTGTTGCTTGACTCTGGTGGGGCTACCTACTCGGGCAACAAGAATTTGTTCTCTTTTGAGCTTGCGTGGTTCGAAAGAGAAGGCTTCCTGGATCTTGTAGCCAGAGAATGGGCTAAGGATGCAGGCGGTAGGAATGCGCTTGAGCGCTGGCAGAATAAGATTAGGCATTTGAGAAGTTTCCTATGTGGGTGGGCTAAACATCTAAGTGGAGTGTGTAAGGTGGAGAAGGAACGGCTCCTTACCCTTATTCAGACCTTAGATATAAAAGCAGAAACTACGGTTTTGTTAGCCACCGAGCTTCATATCAAGCATGAGGCTGAGATGAGGTTGAAAGAGTTACTTCGTGAAGAAGAACTAAAGTGGGCACTGCCTGCCAAGGTGCGAAAAGTGGTCCAGGGGGACGCGAACACTCAATTCTTCCACATGATAGCCAATGGCAAACATCGGAAGAAGAGAATCTTCCAGCTAGAACAAGATGAGGGTACAATTATCGGTTAGGATAACCTGAAGCTCTATATTACTGAATACTACAAACGATTGTTTGGACCACCAGAGGAGAACTGTGTGTCCCTGGATGAGTCTAGGGTTCAAGATGTACCTCAACTTACTGCTGTGGAGAACGATATCTTAACTGCCCCTTTCTCGGAAAAGGAGGTTTTCGAGGCCATTTCCAAGATGAAATGTAACAAGGCACCGGGGCCGGATGGTTTCCCGGCTGAGTTTTATAAGAAGTGCTGGAATATTATTAAAGGGGACCTGATGCCGATGTTCCATGATTTGTTCTCGGGACATTTGCAGCTTTTCCAACTTAATTTTGGAACAATAACCCTGCTGCCTAAGAAAACAGAGGCCGTGAGAATCGAGCAATTTCGGCCTATCTGTCTTCTAAATGTCAGTTTCAAAATTTTTACCAAGGTTGGGATGATCAGGCTCACACAGATTGCGCACGCCGTGGTGCAGCCTTCTCAAACGGCTTTCATGCCGGACAGGAACATCCTGGAAGGGGTTGTGGTCCTTCATGAAACGCTACATGAAATTCATACGAAAAACCTTGATGGTGTTATTTTCAAAGTGGATTTCGAAAGGCTTATGATAAAGTCAAATGGCCGTTTCTTCAACAGGCTTTACGAATGAAGGGCTTCGATGAAACTTGGCGACGCCAGGTGGAAGCATTCATGCAAAAAGGGAGTGTTGGAATTAAAGTAAATGACGACATAGGTCATTACTTCCAAACTCACAAGGGCTTGAGACAGGGCGACCCTATGTCGCCTATTTTGTTCAATATTGTGGTTGATATGTTAGCGATCCTGATTGGGAGGGCCAAGGAGGCCGGTCAGGTGGAGGGATTGGTGCCTCATCTAGTTGATGGTGGTTTGTCCATCCTGCAATACGCTGATGATATAATCATTTTCATGGAACACAATTTGGCAAAAGCGAGGAACATGAAGTTAGTGTTATGCCTATTTGAACAATTGTCGGGGCTGAAGATTAATTTCCATAAAAGCGAGTTGTTCTGCTTTGGTAGAGCCAAAGACGAACAATAGGCTTATACACAACTGTTTGGTTGTGAAGTTGGGGCTTTACCTTTCACGTATCTTGGTATCCCCATTCACCATCGTAAGCTAACAAATGGTGAGTGGAAGTGCACCGAGGATCGGTTTGAGAAGAAACTGAGTTGCTGGAAAGGAAAACTCATGTCTTATGGAGGCAGGTTGATTCTTATCAACTCGGTGCTCACGAGCTTACCTATGTTTCTCTTATCCTTCTTTGAGGTCCCAGTCGGGGTTAGGAAAAGGCTGGACTTTTATCGATCTCGATTCTTTTGGCAGAGTGATGAGCTTAAGAGGAAGTACAGACTAGCCAAATGGGATATTATTTGTCGACCAAAGGACCAAGGGGGCCTTGGTATTGAAAATCTTGAAGTCAAGAACAAATGCCTTCTCAGTAAGTGGCTGTTTAAGTTGTCTTCTGAGACAGAGGCAACGTGGGCGTAGATTTTACGTAGTAAATATCTGCAGTCAAAGACCCTATCCCAGGTTACTCTGAGACCTACGGATTAGCCGTTCTGGAAAGGGCTCATGAGGATCAAAGCTGCTTTCTTTAACAGAACGAGGTGTATTGTCGGTAATGGTGCTAATACAGAGGATACGTGGCTTGGTGACGCGCCGTTAGCGACCCAATATCTGTCCCTATATCGTATTGTTCAGCGTCATGAGGCTCTTGTTGCCACGGTTATGCAGTCTATTCCTCTCAACATTCAGTTTAGGAGGGTGCTTGTGGGGGATCGATGGGAAGCATGGCTTCACTTGGTCCGTAGACTGATGGAGGTTCAGCTAACTCCTCAGCCCGATCAGTTATGTTGGAAGTTGACTAGATCTGGGGTGTTCACAGTTAAATTGATGTATATCGATATCATTAACTCGACTGTGATCCCTAGTTCCAAAGAGGTTTGAAAAGTTAAGGTGCCTTTGAAGATTAAAGTGTTTATGTGGTTTGTGCATAAACAAGTAATTTTAACAAAAGACAATCTTGTTAAGCGCAACTGGACAAGTTCTACTAGGTGTAGTTTTTGTGATCGGGATGAGACTATCAAGCATTTATTTTTTGACTGTCCGTTGGCACGAGGGTTGTGGCGCTCCGTGCAAATTGCCTTTAACATTACTCCTCCGACTTCGGTCAACACGTTATTTGGGGCGTGGCTTGTTGGGATAGAGTCCGAAACAGCCAGACACATTCGTGTAGGAGTATGCGCGTTGTTATGGGCAATTTGGAATTGCAGAAATAATTTGGCTTTTAACAGAACAATAAATATTCATTTTTTGCAGGTGTTATTCCGGGCTACAACACTGATCCGTATGTGGTCCTTACTCACTTCGACGGAGGTCAGGGAGCGTTTGGTTACTGGATCTATCCGGTGGGAGACGGTAGCGCGGGATATCTTCAACCGGTTTGGATGGCGATCATGTAATAGGATAGGCAATTAGTTTACCTATCTTTCATTGTGCCAGCCGGTTGTGGCTTTTGGGATTTTTTGTTTTGCAGCTGACGCTCTATGTGAGCTCGCTGTTGCTCATGTTTGAAGATGTTAAGACCTTGTCGAGACCTATTTACTTTATAATAAAAGTAGCCGTATGCATCGATCTGATGCAGAGGCCGGGGAGTCCCCCTTTTCGAAAAAAATATATGACATGTTAACCTGGAGAGAAACAAATCGATCTTTCCTTCCCTCGATCGATCACGCCATCATGCAAACAGCAGAACAGGCGACCGATCGACGAACCACGGCGGAAGACCCACACTGTGTCCCGTTCTCCAGCTGCCTAGCGTCCATGCATGTTGATCTGATCAGCCGGCCGCTGCTCTCAACCCCAACTCAAGGTATCATGCATAGACGTCCTAAATCTCAATTCTAGGATGTCTTATTTCTTTAGACCTTTTTATTAGTTCTTTGTAAGAGGCTGTTGCAAGGTGGAGAATTCAGTTTATCTAATTAGTCTTTGTCCCTCACATAAAAATATAGTCTTTGCCAATGTGCATATGCGCTATTTGTAGGACAAGACAGGAGACTGCCAACGTTGCATCGGTGTATCAGCGCCACGATCAAGCAGCTCTAGCGCGGTGTCTTTCCCTTTTGTATTTTCAGTAATTATTCATTCTCAATTATTGCGACGATATGTATAAATGTACTGCCGTTATCTTAAACCTTATTCACGTATCACAAGTTTAGACAAAAATGTAGGGTGTTGGTTGTGGGTTTAACTCCTAATTTGGCTATACTTTCTTAGGTTGAGTAATCATTCAAGTATTAGATTTTAAAAACATAATATCTTTTCCAAGTAATTTTTTCTTCGCTTTCATAGTTGTAATGAACATTTTGATTCATATTTTTTTAATGTATACATCTTTTTCTATAAGTGTGACATAATCCATGCCCAAAGTTATGGAGCTCATTTTTTATCTAGCGCACTTTTGCTTGAAAATGTTACGACATGTTAAAGCGGTGCATCAGGGTTTCTTCAGTTCCAGCTCCGCCCTTGGGTGCAGGGGAGAGAGCAGTTTTACCCAGGGCTAAACCCCACGCTGACCATGATGAGGAGCAGACGAAGTTGTGCACGATTGGCGGCAGATGTGCTTCTTCTAAGTTCTAACCCCTTTTTGCCACTCCTCCCTGGCTGAACCAGGCCTTAGGTGATATGAGACGCAGAGAGAGAGGGGGGAGAGACAGATAGAGGGGGGAGAGAGAGATAGGGATTTTTTTCTGTGACTGAAGTGATGCCACTGTTGTGCTGCTTCTACCAATGTGTATGCATGGAGGGAAAGGTGTCTAATGTTGTTGCTGCTAATGCATACACACGGTTAGACAAAGATGCTATGTGAGCATGTACTGCTACTATTATAGTTGCTCTGTCATTGCTTCTCGTTTGTGCGTATGTGTGTTATGTACATTGCTGTGATGAAAAAATAAAAAATATTGTGATCTTTTTGCATAGTGGTGTTGGATTGAATGATTTACAGTTAACTCAGGCTATTATAACTCACTCACCACGTGCATCCAAACATTGAGCTAATTTGCACATTCAATTGCGAATGTAGAGAGAGAGAGAGAGAGAGAGAGAGAGAGAGAGAGAGAGAGAGAGAGAGAGAGTGAGACCGTTGGCTTTGGATACCGGCGATAGCCGCTTATGGGCAAAGGATATGATGGTGCATTTAATCTTAAACTGAACGAGCTGAACTTGATGGCGCATTTAGTGGAAAGATTTCCAGAGACGTTGGCGTTGACCGCCGTGATTTTTTCTCTCTATATTTTATCCTATAGAATTCGAACCCACACCCAGCAACTAACCTGAAGAACATGGTAACCAGCTCGGCTAGACTAATTGTTTTGCAAAAGCATACAAATAGCACTTTTTAACCATTTTCCTTGATGTTTCCTTTTCGCTCAGGAACCTCCATTACGTCCTAGCCCCCCTATTTCTTTCTTATTCATTTTCCAATATTTTTGTAAGCACGCGATGACGAGGATTCATAGGAAATAATCTTAGATCAAGAAAAACAGTGTTCAATGAATGTTCTGATCTCGATGCAAATGGCATGGTAATTTGCGCACCGGAGACATGATAACTTATGTCCAAACGCAATGATAACTTTGATCTGGGGTAAAAAAATGATCTGGAGTTCCGCACAACATCATCATGGACAATGGTTCAATTTTTTGATTCAGATGAGTTCAAAGCTTTCTGTGCTTCCCAAGGCACTCGGGTCGACTATGCTTCAGTCGCCACTAAGGTGTGTGCCTCGGGAACGGTGGGAATGCCCCTGGAACCAGTTCACCACTAAGGTGTGTGCCACCTCCCTTCTCCTCTTGTTATCCTGTTCCAACATGTTTTGTTTGAACTTTGAAGTTGTTCCGCTTCGGCAAGAAGTACAAACTGGTCCGGTCATTTAGCTGGTCT
>NC_041391.1:578562609-578567025 GCF_002162155.2 Triticum dicoccoides | reverse complement strand
GGGTGTTGCTGTTGAGCAGTTCACTTCCTCTGCCCCCCTGGATTCTCAAGTAGACGGAATCAGAAGTAGAAATTAGAAATTGCAGTGGGTTGAAATTTTTCACATGACATAACCAAGTAAAATTCAGTGGATAGAGAGACAAGAAATGGCACGTGTAGGTTTTGGTTGCATAACAGTATTCAACAATCACAGAACATATTTTACTTACATGTTCTTTGTCATCCAGTATAAGCTATTAAAGCGAACATTATTGTATCTTCTCTTCTTTTATGAGCATGAATAATACTTCTACTTCAGAAATAAAGTAATGCAGGAGAAAATATATGATAGTGACATGGCATAAGAAACTTTTAAGCACATGTGGGATTTGGGTGGTCTTAGTATATGAGTCCCGGTTTCTGAAAAATCTTAAGAGTACTCGGTTTCTGAAAACAAAGTTTTGTAACTGTATTCATGTTTCACCGAAAGATTTTCCGAAAGTGGCAATGTTCAAATATGCCATTTGCTTAATAGAATGCCCACTATATATGTTTAGAAATATAACAGTTACATAGGTTTTACTCTACTGGTTTGGCTCTGCTTCTCCTGTCTGCAAGAGGACTTTCTTCTTGATATCTTCCATTTCTTATCTAATGATGGTTGTTGTTTGCCCTTGATGATGTTCTCCCATGGTTTAATTCTGTCCATAGCCTTGCTAGCTCTAAGGACGAACATAAATGTCTAATGACGTTGACATTCTTGACAGTGAAAAACATGTCATGTTTTTCTATTCCCAAGGGGCGTTACCATTGGTAAAGTATGAAACCTTTGTCCATTTTATGGGGGGAGAACTTTAAAAGAAGGTTGTAATGGAGGTGTAATGTTCGTCCAAGCTATTTTTCTCATGCGGTTTGTGACTAAATTCATGAAGTCCACTTCCCAGCTTCTTTATTGTTATCTTTGATACTTTATAATCACATAAAAGAACTTGCATTGTTACTGGGATGTTAGCATTGGTTTACACAACTTTCAATTGGTTCACATACATTGATGGTACAATGTAAAACAATAGGGTGGCGACGGCTTCCTACAACAGTTGCACATTCAGCTCCGTGCATGGAGGTGCAACCGCCGGCCAGCAAATGGCCTGATGCTTGGGGGCGGCAGTTCCTCCATGGCTCCGCGGGGCTCCCCACATCTGTGTTGGATCTTCAAGCTTTCATCTCTGAGAAACTTAAACAAGCCATATGAGGATGCTTGCTCCACCATGTGGAGGAGGGACTCCAGGTGTGGCTTCAGGTCCAAAAGATTCCACCTCGGCCACCTATTTGACATCAGCATCCCAACCCATTCCTTGACTTGTTCTGTTATGAGGTGGATATTGTCTAACAATTATGTTTATTTCTGGTTCATAACCCTAACTTCTTATAAATTTATAATTATTTATATACACTCTTTGGTTGGCTTATTTAGATTAACTGAGTTTTATGCTTATTTAGATATTGCAGTTCTGCTAAGTGCTATAAAACAGTGAAAGGTTTCCTAAAGGAGATGACAAGGTGCAATTCGAAATTGAAGCTTAGTAAACTTGAAAGTATGCTATCATTTGATCTTACATTAGATTTTCTTATATTTAATATTTTCATATAGCACATGGTGTGTAAGTTGCAGCCTATCAGTTCAGAGTTGGTACAAAAACTTCCCTAACTTTCTATTGTCAACATCTTGGATACTAGGTTTCTTAGTCTTATTGTTATGTCACTATCAGCAATAGTTGCAGATTTGCAGATTGTCGGCTAAACTATTACTCCACAACATTTTGTTTATGCTGAACAACTTAAATATCTGTAGTTGAACCAAAGAAATCTCCCATGGTACATGGTAGCATGCCTGTTTGTTCTAATAGTTAATCAACCTAATTTCTATATGGTTTTTTACAAATTTTCAGACATTGTATGACATGAAATTTTGTCCTAATTTCTATGGTTGTGTTGCTCATGCAATCGCCAAGTTTCCAAGGACCTGTGGTGTTCGCCGCACGAGTAACCCTGAAGAAACATAATCAGAGAACTAGAGTGTCTGAATATTGTGTAGTATTGCTTCCCTTTGGTGTCTGAATGACTAATATGAGAACTGAGTAATTTTGTTGCCCCCCTTTTGGTCAAGAACATGTACTCACTTTCTTTTACCATGAAACAAGTAATGATGCCTTGCTTTTAGATCTTTGGCATCACCTTTTCCCTACTATTAGGAACTATTATTTACATGGTTGCGTACAATGGTATGCCCACTTATTATGAGTCTTTATACCATATCATCACGGTTAGGAACATGTGATCTTCTGTGTTTGTCGATTATCCTCTACCGGCCAAATGAGAGCATTCAAAAACTCAAATATGTTGTGAACCAAGAATGTTACAGAATAATTATAATGTTGCAATCGTATATATGATAAACTTAAGCATTGTTCCGTAATCATATTTTTGAAATTGTTAACATAAGTGCGAATAACTTTTCAGGTATATGAACATAAATTGCATGATATAATACTGTCTATGTTTTGGTAATTTTAATTTGAATTGGTTGAGGCTAGCTTTTTTTGAATAGTAAGAGCTTTTTGTGAACAGTAAGAGTTTCTATATTTTGGTAAATCCTGGCTTGGGTTTATTTCTCAACCTTAACATTTGTACTGAAGATTTAAATAAGCAATAATCACTTCCGTTAAGGTCCATGTTGTGCATGGATTTCTCAGGTGGATTGGTTATTGCATTTAATTCTTTGATGCACCTTAGATATCGCCTTCACTGAATAAGACATAAAAAGAGAGAGGCTTAACTCATGACCGAAGAGCGGCGCGCCAAAGCGCGCGTCACCCTCTAATTCCTATTAAAAAGGAAAGGATGAGGCGAACTAAAAGGAAGGATAGATCTTTGGGCTGCAAGTATATTCACATGCACGATGGTGGACGTGCACGCACATACCTGAGATTCGACCGTGCTTTTTTCATGCCTTCAACAAAGTTAGACCTCTTTTAGCCAAACATGACCACAACAACAATTAAAATCCACTCAGATAAACAAGAGCTTGAATCGTGCTTTGTGAATGATTAATTTTGCCGTTCAGTCTATGCCAATCGTCTCAAGCCTACGTCGCACTCAGTCTATGAATTTTTAATTACTCACACCAATATACTCATCCAGATGTCGTCAACCTCCTGGATTATGTCCTGACAGTTATTCTTGGTCGCGCGCACCGCGATCCATGCCATCCACATAAGTGAACTAGAGGTTGCAAATTCTATCATCACCTCGACACAGTCATTGAAATGTCGCTCCTATGTAACATTTTGTGTCACTTTGTTAGACTGGTCCGTAAGAGTTTAGATCAGTGAGCCTCAAGTTAGTACAGTTTCCGAAGCTCTCTCACCATCACCATGAACAGATCGTCAAATAGTTGACATTACTCCACTACTCCTTCAACCCCTTTCCTTCCGGAACTAGGAAATCCATGAACGGAGCTGTATACATTTATTAATTGTTTTTCAAAGACAGTACAGTTGAAAACACAAATCTTTTTCATGTTGGGAATAATTCACGTGGATCACAAATTAAATAATAATAATAATATTAGTTTATGTTAACAAAGTTACTTTCTCCCGTTGCAACGTACGGACATTTTTGCTAGTGAAATCTTATATGCGGAGTAAAAATAAAAGAAACGGAGGGAGGGAGTAATTACGAAGTATGTGTCTCTCTGCTCCGGGTCCCATGTCCACGCCTTCTTTTGTATGCGTCCGTGATATGTGTTGTACCCTTCTATGTACTATTTCTGATTTTCTTCTATCAGTTGAATGATGCGCAAGCTTTGCGTATTCGCGAAAAAAGAAAGTAATTAAGAAGGAGTGAAGGGAGCCAAAGTAGAAGTAGAGTTTGGTGGATTTGGAACTAGCTTTGGTTTCTAAATCATGAAAGTTGATTAAAGTAATTTGTGGTACATGTTGAGATGCAAGGAGAGGAGAGGGTACTAGGTAGGAAAAAACAACTGTGGTGTTGTATTATAATTGACCACAAATCGGGTGTGAGAGTGACGTACTAGTACTCTATCTATCTAAGCTAATCTAATCTAAGCTAAGCTAAGCTAATCTTGGATGGAGCACGTGCAAGCCAGCAGCGGACAGGACGGAATATTGTCCAGATTTGTTTCGAAACAAAAAAGAAGAGTAGGTGTGGGCGCGGGCGCAGAGGAGAGATCGGGAGGGCCAAGGCTTTCTTGATCTCCATCTTGTCTTCTCTTTTTGGATGAAAAAGAAAACTTTTGGTGTTTGATGGTGACGTGATGAAGATCGGTCGGTGATCGCAAAGCAGAAAGCAGAGAGAAGGGAGAGGTCAGCGCATCGCCACTCATTTCTTCTTCATCTTCCTCCTCCTCCCATCCAAC
>NC_041391.1:578536896-578562333 GCF_002162155.2 Triticum dicoccoides | reverse complement strand
GTGTCCCCCGCATCTTTCCTCATCAGGCAATGTGCAAAAGCAAGAAAGCACTCGATGGAGCTCTGCTGGAGAGGATCGTCCTCGCGCCCTGTCTCTGCACCTCACCTCTGCTGTCCCCTCTTCCGATCTCCACTCCATGTCCCAGCGTCAGCCAACGCTCTGATGTCTCATCATACCACCGGCCGGCAGGCAACCGGCAAAAGAAGAAAAGCAGAGCTGTCGGCCAGAGCAGATCGCCTCCTCCAGTCTCCCGCCTTCAAATAGCTGGCGGTGCGACACACTATCTTTATCATCATCGTTTCCTCTTTACTTTCGGATGTGTTTCGTTGAGTAGCAATAGAAAGAAGAGACTTTCCAATGTATCTGAGGAGTACTATTACATATTACTATAAGCGCTGGGTAGGTCCAACTGAATATTAGGCCCGGTGCGAATCAAAATAAATATAATCATTTAAACTAAACAATAGTGCTTATTGATAAATAGCTTTTTGTGAAAACACAGTTATATATAATTTTAACATATTGCACCTTAAAAGTAATTAAACCAAATCCACTTAAATCTTACATGTTTTATCCGATTAATTTGTGACTATTGCATGAATATAGCATATATGTTTTTGTGTGCATTTTTAAAAAGAAGCACACTTTTTTCAGCCCGAGGTCTTCTTATAGATCTCTATAGTGTATCCCTAAAAATATATCTCTATAGTGTATGAAATATCTTGATAGCGGTCTTTGATTAGACTTAGGCAAATAAAGAAATCTAGATTGCACAAGATATTTATGAGGACCTTGTCACTTAATCATTGACACTACTTTATCATTTTTTATCAAATGTGTCATACATATTATAATGGGTTTGGTGATCTATTAGTTATGTGTGTCTACTCCGTACCACTTGTAAATCATTCACTTGAGGAAGACTAGTAGCCTAACTTAACTTGATTTATATTTTGGACTATAAATTGATTTGTCTATTTTGTCTAGATATTCAATTTTTGTTACATATCCAATAGGCCCTTAAATGTAAGAAATACTGTAGTATTCAGATGATTAATATACACAATTGGTATGTGGGCAGGGCCTTCAGCTCACATGCCCGGGCTTGTCACCTTGTTTGTCCGACCAGGAGAAGTTTAAAGCTCAAACCATGTGGTAAAACCTGAAAGCTACTTCCAATCGTTTGAGAAGCTCAAAGTTCAAATGTATTGCCACTCGGCTTGTCTATCGCATGTGCGGCAAGCAATGAACATGCGATACGGATATGCAATAATGCACTTTAATTAGGCCTAATTTCCTTCTGAGATGGAGTTTTGTCTATTGTTCCTATCATCATGGACCGTTCCTTCTTTGTGTTTTCTAGGTTTCCGTGTGCAATGTTGGGAACTGAGTCGTGGGCTACATTGCATTGCAATGTGTATGTTTGGTGTTAGTATTCATTCATGTACTTCCTCTATTTCTTTTTACTCCGCAAATAAGATATGTTGAAGTCAAACCACGTAAAGTTGAAAAAAATTATATTAAAAAATATCAGCATCAACAATACTAAAGTTATATAGTATGAAAAATAATTTCATGATTAATTTCGTATTGTCCATGTTGCCATTTTTTATGAAGTTCGACAAATTTTATGAAGTTTGACTCTAGAGAAATTTTATATACAAACATGAAATAAACGGAGGGAGTACCTGTATGAGCAAAAAAGGTAGACCTGTGTTCCTACGGGCTCCTTCCAACTAACTAAACTTGTCCTTTGAATTTTAAGGGATGGGTCGGTTTCCCCCTCTGATGCCCAACCATAGAGTTGGATATTGGATTAATCCATAAAACCAGCATAAACGCTTCATTTGTTTGAACCGGGCTTTACCCCTCTCCAATTCAAACGAATGGAAATACAACCAGTTCCAGAAACAGAGTCGGGAGGAGGGAAAGAGGTAAAGCGAGTCCAAGCATTAACAGAAAACCCACTGCCATTTCGGTCGCCATCGACACGAACACTGTGGGGCAAAAACCTGGTAAGACATGAAGTACGAAAGTACCAAACTTATACAACGCCCAAAACAGGAAACATGCCACCACGCCAGAATGATCTAATCGAAAAGCAAAAACTACTTCGCAGATGACGGGCCTTCCCAGCAACACGTACTCCAATTCCACTTCAAACAGCAAGAGAGAGCGCCTCTCTCATGCTCCTCCGATCGGTTGAGTGGCAGCCTCGTAAAGCCTCATCAGTTGCATTGTGCTGGTCCTGATCATCTCGGCACCTGAACGTAGCTTGTCGGCGTCATCTCCTTTTTGTAGCTGTGTCCAATAAAAAAGAAAAGAGCACATAGAAAACACAATTTCAAAAGGATACTTAATCTGCTTTTTCACGAAAGTAGCCTTATTGCGTGCGAGCTAGATAGCCCAACAGGTAGCTGCAAGTCCAACCGTATAAAATTTCTCCCCGCCAGGAAGAAAAGTGTAGCACCAGGCAAAGAGCTGCTAGTAGTTATCAGGACACTTATCGGTGCCAAGAATCACCCCAATAGACCGCCATACAGCCCTGGCGACTGGGCAGGTAAAAACAGATGTTGTGAAGTTTCTATCTCGTTACAGAACGAGCACACAGGGTTCCCGGGCCACTTCCTGTGGCGCATCACCTGTCTAGTCAGGACCGCGTCTTGTGAGAGTTGCCATAATTTTTTTTTGATCTTGAGAGGTATTTTACCTTTCTAAATCCATTTATAATGGCATCCACTAAGAGTTTTTTCAAGACACTTATAAACAGACTTGGTACTGAATTTACCATTCTGGTTCAATCTCCATACCACCCGATCATCTTTGTCAGTGAGAGTGTGACAGCCTGGTTTTTTCCCTCTTCTCTTTGCCTAATTTTCAGTTGGTTTGGATTTGAATTTGAAAATTTTGAATCACTTCAGATGGACTTAATCACTTGGGTACCCCCTTGACTTTCACCCAAGTGACTTATTTCTCTCCCTAAGCCATCATTTCTTCTCTGATCCATCTCAAAATAATATTATGAATATTTTTCTCTAATGAAAAATATTCATTTTCTCTCTAAACCCTAACTAGCCCCTTGTATTCCAAAGCAACCCCAATTTTTCTTGCCCACAAAAATCTAAGAAAATTCCCAAATATTCTTTGAACCCTAGGGCACCTTCCTGAGCAAAAATATTTCATCACTTTTTGGAATATTTTTGCTACAAAAATTATTTTTTTGTTCTAGACAGAAATGGTAGTTTCTACAGCAACTACCATTTTACTTGCTCAATTGTGGCTGAATTTTCTTGTGCATCATTACCTTAGTAGATGATTGCTAACCTCCAAAGCCCAACTACCAACTCTTAGTATTTTGACCACAGTAAGCTCCCAAAGTTACTGTCCAGAAACTTACCAGGAAGTTGAAATCCATGTTACTGCGCCTGAGCTCAAACCAAAGTGTGGTAACCTCTCAATCTACCATGGACTACACACCAGACATGAAGTTTAGGCTTAGCTCGGCCTGAGGTTAGAGTTCATGCGATGACCGCGTTCGTCCAGGCGTGCTGGCATATGGCCGACGCGCTCTGTGTCGCGCCCGCGCCTCTGTTGCTCGCGTGATCGCTTCCCCGCCTGCCAAACCTTGCCAAACTTTGCCCCGATCATCGTCCCGACCCTCATAACTCTCTCCTGGCGCTCGCCGATGCGGGAGCTCGCCGCAGCGAGCATGGGCGCGGTCCGGCCAACCCAACAGTGCGCTGCGCACTGTGTTCGTCGCCACCCCCTCGCTCATGTGCTCGTCTCCGCTCGCCCACAGTGCCCCCGTGAGCTGTGTCGCCTTCCCCTCGCTCACTGACGTCGTTCGTCGCCGGGCGCCATGTCTAGGTGTCCTCCGGTGGAGCCCGAGCCCCTCTCATCGCTCGTCTATAAATAGAGCTCTCCCCAGCCTCCTCGGGCATTATCCACTCCTCGCACACACTCCACAAACTCGTATAATGCCGTAGCCCGGCCGGGCAGGCCGCGGGCCGCCGTCCCCGAACTCGAGCTCGCCGGCGATCCCCTCGGGTCGTCTCCGCAGCTCCAGCCCCTCCCAGGCTCGGGCCACCCTTCCAGGGCCTCCGCCGTGCCTCGGTGGTGTCGTTCTGCCCGGTTGGAGCCCCTGGTGCTGCCTCTAGTCGCCGTCGTCTCCAACTCCGGCGACCTCTGCTTTCTGTCGCCGCTGGAGAGGCCGTTTCCGATGCCGTTCGACCACCCCTAGCTAACCTACGGGTACGGGTAGGTGCGCCTCCATCTCCTCTTTTTATCCCTCCCTCCAGTTTTGGCCAAGGAGCCCTCCTCGCCGGCGTGTGCTCCGACTGAGCCTCGCCGCCCTCTGTTTCCCTCTCACCTGACTAGCAGGGCCTGCTAGTCAGCCACTCTGTACGCGCCCGAAGCGGTACGAGTGGTGGCGCCTGCGAGGTTTACGCCTTCGACGTCACACTCCCCCTCCACCCCCCCAGTTCTGTTTATTTAAATTCAAATTTCAATTTTATCCAGAGAGCTTCAAACAGCCAATTTTTTTAACCATAAGTCCAAATGAATTGATTCTTTTTGCATTGTGTTCTTTATGCAAAAATCTAGCAGCTCGCCAAAAATGAGATTTTTCTCTGTTGTCTAGATTTTTTGGTGAATTTCAGAAGGGTTCTTGGTGTTTTCTTTTTGTGTTTATAATTGTTTTCAGAAAGTGAAGCTTGTCTTGAGGATCACCAGGAGGATTGTGAACCTCATCTGCACTAAGGCAAGCCACGACAACATTTTCATGGTGCCATTACAATATTTGTGATTTTTCAACTTGAATTAATGGTTTAATCCATGCACTTAAATCACTAGAATAGCATTTATATTCTGTTGGTTGCTTGTTTGAGTTGATATGCTTAGTTTACAGAAGTTTGAAGCTAATTTAGTTGGTTAAGTAACTAGAAGTAGTATTTGTTATGAAGAAGTAATATGGTTATGGATATAAGTAATTATTTTTTAGTTATTTTCTTAAATGAGATAAATGATAAATTTTCTAAGTAAAGATTTTGTTTAAAGTGATGATAAGTCATAACCAAAGAGGTGTTATGAGCTGTTGATGTCTATGCTTAGTGTGGATATGGTTGACCCAGTTATTTCCGTTGATATATGCTGCATATGTTTGTGATGCATTTTCATGGCATATCATGACACCGGTTACCTTCACCTTAAGTTGAACCTGATAATAACTCAACTTGAACATATCGTTGATCGGGTCATGGTGCCACTGAATCGAGTTTTCCCAGTACAACCACATTTGCCTTTATGGGAAGGCCTTTATTCAATCCGTTGTCATGCCTCTGGTCGGTGCCTCCAATGAGGGAAGGTTATGGGCGTGCGGTACCCTGACCCGGTAAGCAGACATAACCTTGTGTGCCCGTTGTTGTTGTTATGGTACCTTGTCCCCGTTTGGGACCGTTTATGTTTTGCCACGATGGTGGCCGTTGGTGTCTTTGGTAGACACGTTGCCACCTAGGACTAGCCCAGTGGGGAGTGAGTCGGAGTGGCCGGGAGAGTGTCATGGCTATTGAGGGGTTTCGTCGGAACTCCGTTGGTCCACCCGAATGGGAGTGCAAGGTCATGGGTTCCGTGGTGTGGGTACAGTGCGCTACCTCTGCAGAGTGTATTAAATCTATCGATAGCCGAGTCCACGGTTACGGATACGCTCGAAAGTAGGTCACACCATGGGTCAACGTTTAATTAATTTTGCACACTAAGATATGTACTTTGCACCATTGAGAAGATGATGTTTGGGAAAACATTGTGTTGATGGAGACCAAGTTGTTGGTCCGTTTGTGATCTCAGTAAGATCACCGTTTGGTTACGAGGTAACCCGATCAAAGACCACGAGGTTGGTCCGTTTGTGATCCGAGAGCGATCACCGTTTGGTAAGCAAGTCCAAGGGACTTATATCACAAGATCATGATCACTGCATGTATGATATGATGTTGCATTAGTAAAGCATATGATGTTGCATTAGTAAAGCAATTGGTTAAATATCATGATATTGCTTGTCATTATGTTTATGTTTGTTGTGAGCTTGCAAGTACATTCAATGTACTGACCTGGCGTGTCATGCCAGCTTTTAGAAAAGTCTCGTTGGAAAGGATTGCTGTCCGAGTCTAGATCGTGTCCACATCGGTGTCCTTGTGCTATGGGGTTCCGCTACGACGTCGTTCCGCTGCCGCGTAGTTGTTATGATCGAGGCCGCCTTTATGTTCACTAATAATGTACATATTGTTCAGCCGCACCGTGTGTGCCGCTTGGCCTCGCCACCTGTTGTAATATGAACTATGATCGGCTAGCATCAATAAAGCGGTTGTTTTCTGTACCAAGATGCTGTGTGTTGCCAGAAGACATGGTCTCTGGGCTGGCAATGCATGGTAAACCGGTTGCTCTGAGCCGAGGTGCCACAAAGAGACAGTTTATTAAATGTATCCAGAATTCTCCCTCACTGTTCTCACAAAGCAGAGGTGAGTTTACGTCTGAAAAATGAATTAGTCTCAGTACTCATCACCTGGTTCACCGTATATTCAGGGGTATTGCAGATATCAAAAAGTTGTGGGTGTTGTTCCTTAAACAGAGGCAGTCTGTTAATGGAATCCCCTCACACCCTGACAATATTTCCAGATTCAATATTGATCTTCCTACCCACCATATAAATTTCCTTGACTTTCAACAGAGAATCTAGGACCAACCTCAGCCACCGTTCTATTCCGCAAGTAACGAGCACGAACAATATCTTGCCATACCCCATTTTGTGTTTCTAGTTTCCACCACCACTTCACCATCAGGCCGATGTTCTATTTACGTAGGTCCTTAATCCCTAGGCCTCCTTTCTCTTTGGATCTACAAATTCTACTCCATTTGACAAGATAATATCTTCTTTTCTTGTTACACCCTTGCCAGAAAAATCTCCTTCTATCTTTGTCCAGTTTTTCAATAAAAGTTTTATTCATCAGCCACATGGACATGTGGTACAAAGAAATCTGAGTAACAACAAAATCTAATAATGTGTGTCTCCCTCCCATGAAGGCAGCATTACCCACCCAAGCTTCAAATCTCTTAAGGCATAAACGCTCCTGTATGAGGGCCCTTGGACTTAGGGAGGTCCTATGCCACCGCACCTATTGCACATACTGAGGACTAGCCCTGACTATCTTTATATTTTCTTTATCTTTCTTTTCTTTATATCTCTACTACTTAAGAAAAATATAAGGTTCCCATTTCACCTTTCTTTCCATCATCCCTTCGTCCAACCTTCCATGTATATGATAATCAATTACCTTGATTTACTTATCTTCTAAATCAATTTCATTTTAATTTACTTACCAAACTTCTAATCAAAATATAAGATAATTCATGGTCAGAATTTTATGAACATTTAATTACACAATTGCATTATTATTGACAGGTAAATCACAAACTAACGTACTAGAATATTTATATCCCGTTGCAACGCACGGGCATTGTTCTAGTACTACCTAAAAGAAATGTAAGGTTCCCTCTCCCCTCTTACGTTTCATCTAACCTCTTCTTCCCACCCCCGGCGTATGCTCCCTCACCTCCCGTCATCTGGTTTTTCAACCCCCACCCATCTTAAAACCGGAAGGTCTCCCTCCTATTGCAAAGTTTCCTCCGAATCTATACCTACTATTAAAGGGAGGTGGTAGTCTTGGTTTCGTCCCACTTTATTTGGTCCCGCTTCAATTAATTTCACGTACACCATTTGGTTTCTTTATTACTTGCCATCCGTTTTGGCCCAACGCAGGAAGCCCATCTGGCAGCGTACTGTGGCCCAGGTACGGAGAAAAAGAAAATTGCCGACAGGACGGTTCGATCTCAGAACCTACCAACCAGCCACGCACGGTTTGTCCAACTGACCCAGTTAGAGATACAAGTTGATTTTATTTCTCCCGTTGCAACGCACGGGCCATTTTGCTAGTAAAACATAAATCACGTCAAAACCCAATCCCGTAGCATAGTTGCCTCCGAATCAAACGTAGATCATGTTAAAACCCACGCACGCACGACTACCGTGGGATCCCCAGCCGCCCTGTCTTTTCCCTCCCAAACCCTAGATTTTGAGTTCCGGTGAGCCGCGGCCCCACGCACCTGCCATGGTTGAGAGGACCTCAAGGCACTGCTCGAGCCCCTGGAGGCATTGTCGGGGCAATCATGGCTGCAGAAAGCAAGGCAACCCTCCACCGACTGGCCACCGCCGTCACTACGATGACATTGTGTTGTTTCCTGCCACTGTGGTTCGTTCCAGGTTTATCCTCTTCTTTCCCTTCTTAATTTGATCCAAATCCCTGGCAACCCTGTTCCTCGCCGGCTGCAACGAAGACCCGATCGATGCTGTTTTAATCTCAGTCCTCTTCATGGTGAGCGGCGGCGAAAGCAAGGCTGGGCTGCGGTATTTCCGCGGGAAGCCGGTCGCTCCTTGACTGTAGGTACATCAACATCGGCGAGACAGGTCCGCTCCCCCAATTGACCCCTTTCTTTTGCCTCTCATTGGCAAACTGATGGATCCGTGTAACTCTCTTGTGCTCTTGTTTTTTTGGGACGTTGTGCAGGTTTTGGCTAATGGTGCCGCTGCGGCAGCACATCGGTTCTAGCCCAACATTCAGCTCTGAATGGATATGAGTCAATTACAGGATGATCATCGTCTAGATTTTGAGAACGTATTTCTCTTCTCTGATCTACTATAGTACTCCCTCCGTTCGGAATTACTTGTCTCAGAAATGGATGTATGTAGAACTAAAATATATCTAGATACATCCATTTCTGCGACAAATAATTCCGAACGGAGGGAGTAATTAGTAGCAGCCACATATGACGTGTTAACCTAGAGAGAAACAAATCGATCTTTCCTCCCCTCGATCGATCACGCCATCATGCAAACAGCAGAACAGGCGACCGATCGACGAACCACGGCGGAAGACCCACACTGTGTCCCGTTCTCCAGCTGCCTAGCGTCCATGCATGTTGATCTGATCAGCCGGCCGCTGCTCTCAACCCCAACTCAAGGTATCATGCATAGACATCCTAAATCTCAATTCTAGGATGTCTTATTTCTTTAGACCTTTTTATTAGTTCTTTGTAAGAGGCTGTTGCAAGGTGGAGAATTCAGTTTATCTAATTAGTCTTTGTCCCTCACATAAAAATATAGTCTTTGCCAATGTGCATATGCGCTATTTGTAGGACAAGACAGGAGACTGCCAACGTTGCATCGGTGTATCAGCGCCACGATCAAGCAGCTCTAGCGCGGTATCTTTCCCTTTTGTATTTTCAGTAATTATTCATTCTCAATTATTGCGACGATATGTATAAATGTACTGCCGTTATATTAAACCTTATTCACGTATCACAAGTTTAGACAAAAATGTAGGGTGTTGGTTGTGGGTTTAACTCCTAATTTGGCTATACTTTCTTAGGTTGAGTAATCATTCAAGTATTAGATTTTAAAAACATAATATCTTTTCCAAGTAATTTTTTCTTCGCTTTCATAGTTGTAATGAACATTTTGATTCATATTTTTTTAATGTATACATCTTTTTCTATAAGTGTGACATAATCCATGCCCAAAGTTATGGAGCTCATTTTTTATCTAGCGCACTTTTGCTTGAAAATGTTACGACATGTTAAAGCGGTGCATCAGGGTGACATCAGTTCCAGCTCCGCCCTTGGGTGCAGGGGAGAGAGCAGTTTTACCCAGGGCTAAACCCCGTGCTGACCATTGTAAGGAGCAGTCGGAGTTGTGCACGATTGGCGGCAGATGTGCTTCTTCTAAGTTCTAACCCCTTTTGGCCGCTCCTCCCTGACTGAACCAAGCCTCAGGTGATATGAGACGCACAGAGAGAGGGAGGGAGGAGAGAGAGGGAGAGAGACACGTAGAGGGGAGAGAGAGATAGGATTTTTTTGTGTGACTGAAGTGATGCCACTGTTGTGCTGCTTCTACCAATGTGTATGCATGGAGGGAAAGGTGTCTAATGCTATTGCTGCTAATGCATACACATGGTTAGACAAAGATGCTATGTGAGCGTGTACTGCTACTATTAGGCCCCATTTGGTTGTACGGGATCTCTGGGGATCCCTGCCTTTTCCCTGGGTGGGCAAACCACGAGCTTAGTTAGCCCTGGGAGATCAAACAGGCCTATTTGGTAGAACACGAGGGAGGAAGATCCCTGGGCTTTCCCCGGCCCATCCCCGGTTAGATCTCCCTGTGTCGGTAGGTCGGGGAGAAATCCCTCGATTCATTCGCTCGCTCTCTCGCGACCTTCTAGCGTCCGCCTTCGTCCTTCGCCGCCTGACGAACGGAAAGCGAAGCCCCTGCCCCCGTCCCTCCCTCCCCTCTCCCCCTTTTGTCCAAATTGAGGTGGTGCTCTCACCGTGGTGAGGGAGGGGGATTCCTAATGACCATGAAAATCCCCCCAAGGGGGATTAGTGCCCTGAGATACTTTACTCTTCCAACCAAATTAGGCCTTATAGTTGCTCCGTTATTGCTTCTCATTTGTGCGTATGTGTGTTATGTACATTGTTGTGATGGAAAATAAAACAATATTATGATCTTTTTGCATAGTGGTGTTGGATTGAATGATTTACAGTTAACTCGGGCTATTATAACTCAGTCACCACGAGCATCCAAGCATTGAGCTAATTTGCACATTCAATTGCGAATGTAAACACACACACACACACACACACACACACACACAGAGAGAGAGAGAGAGAGAGAGAGAGAGAGAGAGGCATTGATGGAGAACGACCGTTGGGTTTGGATATCGGCGATAGCCGCTTATGGGCAAAGGGCCTTGACGGTGAGGCTTGCATCTTCTGCTTTTGGCCTGACTTTGGCGATGGCAGCTTGGGGGCGGGAGCCCTGGTGGTGAGGCATACATCCACTGCTTGGTTATGGGTCGCCGACGACCATAGATTGGTGACGAGCATTGGATTTGGCGGCGTGTACACTACAGTGACATACTACGGTGGTGAGTGCCTCAGTGGCTGGTGAAGGGTACTGCCTTACTGCTGAAGTATAATGTCTATTTGGATTTTTCTTTCTGTGTCCTGCTTCGTCTTTGTAAATTATTGGTATGAGTGTGTGTTTTTTTAATTTTTTTTACTAATATTTGCGACTATATGAGGATGTATTAAATGATAGTTAAATAAATTATTAGTCATATCCTTACTTTCTTGTATACATACACCATTGAAAAGGTATAACTTTTCTGTAAACTCATTTTAGTAGAAAGTAGATTTTTAATGTTTTCAATCCAATCAGATTTAATTTTTGTATACATGTGGTTTTTCATCTGTATTATATTTACAACACGGCGAGAAAAACATACTTGAGAGGTATGTGGTGCGTGAGGGTGGAAAGGAGATTTAGTTCAAAGTACATGCATGGTGGAAAGGAGATAGTGGCATGTGTCGTTGAAGAGGTGGTGACCTTGGAGTAGGAAGCGAAGACACGAAGAGGGTAGGTGAAGAAGTGTCCTTCAATGGGAGAATGGTAAATAATACTCCCTCCGTTCCTTGATATAAGGTGTATAGATTTTTGAGAAAAAGTCCGGAATATAAGGTGTATTGCGTTGCACCACTCGTTTGGATAATTTTTTTAGGGATTTGATTACATTTCCTTATATCATTTAAGCTCCTCTATTTTCTCATGTCAATTAGTCATGTGTAATCTCACTCAAAATTTGTGAAATTTTCCCTCCACGTGCGTTCTTTAATTTCCGTGCCAAAAACTATACACCCTATATCTAGCAACGGAGGGAGTACTCCTAATGTCCATGAGGATTATCAAGAAATATACTAGACATGAAAAATTGATGTTCAAAGGCCAGAATATGTATGTTCCGTTGCAACACATGGGCAATTAACTAGTAAGGAATAAATAATGATGATGTGGGTGCATGTCTTCTCGTTTCTTGTTGTGTCTTCTTGTTTCTTTTGGTCACATGTTGGACTCCCTTGCCTCTCTCTCTTCTTCAGGCGACGATGTTTCCGGTCGCAAATGCCGCCGGGCATCTCGTCTTCGCTGAGTGATTCATCCATCATGTACCCAGCCGCATCCACCCTCCAACGTCCAAGGTCAACTTGCCCGTCCCATGCCCGAAACCCTAACCAACCCTTTGTTCCCATGAGCCAGATCCCAACCGGCACAGCTCATGCTCGCGTCCCGATTTGCTATCGGGCTACCATCACTCGCTTCGTGATCCTTCATCCACCGATTCATTCTTGATGATTCCAGGTTTGGTTTCACGGGTTGGGTGCGTGACCCTGCAGTGGAGCAAGTAGAAATCGCTCCCTGAATGTTTCTTCGAATTTTCATTTTCCAAAGTGAAAACTTCGATCCAGTGTCTTTTGGTGACTTACTAGATTTTACAGTATATGCATTGGATGCTTACAATTTGATGCGTGGATTCATGTAAATTCACATTTAACCACAAGTAAATTAAAAAAATTTTTACGAAATTTGTAATTTCTGAATGTTCGGACTTTGTTATCAGATCGGGATGCATTTGAATCCACCGGATCCGGATCGCACGGCCTTGCTTGGAGGGCAAAAGAAAGGGGCAACGAAGGGAATTGATGCCCCGACCTCCTGAACATACGACACCACAATAAACTTCTCAGCTAGACCTCGTCATTGACAAAAAAGGCCAGACACTGTATTTAAAGCGTAGTTGCTCAT
Source organism: Triticum dicoccoides (assembly GCF_002162155.2). Taxonomy (NCBI): domain Eukaryota; kingdom Viridiplantae; phylum Streptophyta; class Magnoliopsida; order Poales; family Poaceae; genus Triticum; species Triticum dicoccoides. The sequence continues at coordinate 578,549,594 of NC_041391.1, read as the reverse complement.
GCTGTAGGGAAAGGTCCGACTGTTGCTAAATTAAACAAGTGGCCATCTATCTTGCGAGGGCATCTAGTTCTGAACGTGGACACATCCTATTTTGCTGGGACAAATTCAGGTGCATGCGGGGCGGTTGTCAGGGATCATAAAGGATGTTTCATCATAGCTGCAATAGCAAGACTTGAACACGCCGCTGATGTTGTCGCGGCAGAAACAGTGGCACTGTTTGAAGGTTTAAAATTAGCCCTAAGTGTGGGATGTACTAAGTTGATGGTAAGAATGGATATTAGTGTTGTGGTGGATGCAATAAAGCTAAACGAAGGCCATTCAATGGTTGCAGCGCCTGTGTTAGATGATTGTCGAAATATCATGAGTGATTTTGGGAAGGTTACTGTTGAGCGTTGCTTTAGAAAAGTGGGGGTGTGCAAACAACCCTCATGTTTGCGCGGATGCACCTCCTAATTTTCTTGTTAAATTCCTAGCGGATGATGTAACCGTTATGTGAGCTAATAAAGTATACCTTCCCGTCAAAAAAATCTGAACGAGCTGGACTTGATGGCGCATTTAGTGGAAAGATTTCCGGAGACGTTGGCGTTGACCGCCGTGATTTTTTCTCTATATTGGATCCATCACGATTTTCTCTATGTGCTAAATTTATTGGTAGGCCCTTTTCATACCGATTTTTGTCAAAAATTTGACGTTGAATATAGGATTCGAACCCACACCCAGCAACTAACCTGAAGAACGTAGTAACCAGCTCGGCTAGACTAATTGCTTTGCAAAAGCATACAAATAGCACTTTTTTGACCATTTTCCTTGATGTTTTTTTCTTTGAGGAACCTCCATTACGTCCTAGTCCCCCTATTTCTTTCTTATTCATTTTCCAATCTTTTTGTAAGCACGCGATGACGAGGATTCGTAGAAAATAATCTTAGATCAAGAAAAACAGTGTTCAATGAATGATCCAATCTCTGTGCAAATGGCATGGTAATTTGCGCACCGGAGACACGATGACTTACGTCCAAACGCAATGATAACTTTGATCTGGGGTAAAAAAAATGTTGAAACATACCCCCGCCCCCAATAATTTATGTGTAAATAGAATGGCATTATTTGCACAGCAAACCTCATAACCTACATTCACAATACCATGGTAACTTTGACCCTAGGGGAAAAGGTTATTTGAAACACACCTCAGTAACATACATACACCCTGATAACATCATATGTTTTATGCAACACCCTGATAACATACATACAAAACATTATAATTTTGACCGGGGGAGGGGGTTGTTGAAATGTAGCCCGATACTTTCTATGCGAATAGCATGGTAGTTTACGCATCGTCGGCCCGATAACTTACGTATAAACAACATGGTAACTTTGACATGGGGGACGGTTGTTGGACATACATTTAATAACTTTGTGTAAATAGCATGGTAGTTTTCCCACGGCAGACCTGATAACTTACGTTCAAACATCATGGTAACTTTGACATGGGGGAGGGTTGTTGGACATACCTTCGGTAACTTCTGTGCAAATATTATGGTAGTTTTCGCACGACAGACCTGATAACTTGCGTTCAAACACCGTGGTAACTTTGACATGAGGGGGGGTTGTTTGACATATCCTCGGTAACTTCTGTGTAAATAACATGGTACTTTTCCCACGGCAGACCTGATAACTTACGTTCAAACAATGTGGTAACTTTGACATGGAGGGGGAGGGTAGTTGGACATACCCTCGGTAACTTCTGTAAATATCATGGTAATTTTCACACATCTTGGCGTGATAACTTATGTTGAAACACCGTGGTAACTTTGACATAAGGGGGGAAGGTTGTTGGACATATCCTCGGTAACCTCTCTGTAAATAGCATGGTAGTTTTCACACGGCATACCTGGTAACTTATGTTTTAACATTGTGGTAACTTTGACATGGAGTGGGAGGGTTGTTGGATGTACCCTTGATAACTTCTATGTAAATAACATGGTAATTTTTGCACGACGGACATGATAAGTTACGTTCAAACACCGTGGTAACTTTGATTGGGTAGGAGGGCGTTGTTGAAGCATATCCCGGTAACTCATGTGTGAAAAGTATGATAATTTATGCATCGCAACCATGATAACTTATCTACAAACTCCATGGTAACGTTGATTCGGGTGATATTTTTTCTTTAAAACGTACCTCGATAACTTTTGTGCAAAAGTTAAAAACTTGGTATTTATGCCCATGGAGCTACTAACTTATGCTCAAACACCATGATAACTTTTTACACAGAGAAAAACGTTGAACATACCATGGTAATTTTTGTGTAAAGTTACCATGATTCTCACGATCTAGTTACCAGCCTACTAACGATGTAGTTACCATCCTTTAGCATGATATTTTTGTTACCAGGGTGCTGATATTTTTAAGTTACCAAGATGATCATATCATAGTTATCATGGTGTTTATGGCAAAATTATCAGATCGGGAATTAACATTTTTTGCTGATGCGATAGAAACAAGAGGGGTTCAAAGACCACTGTTTATGTATAGTAAACAACAAGTAGAGGTGGTTGAGTTGGTTATTGGGCTTATAGACCTAGGTTCAAGTCGCCTTTTCAGCATATTTCTTTCTTTTGATATTCTTGAAGGAATGCAGGGAAAACCGGTTTAGTGTTGGCACATTTGGTTTTGAGCAGAAGGAAAAAAACAGACATGTAGGCGGGAAGATAAGGGGTGGAGAACCGTCGTACGTGATTATCCAACGGGAGGGGCGCGGGATTAGGGATCACGAGCGGGAGGGGCGCGCGAGATTAGGGATCGCTAGCTGGATCGGTCGTTCGTACCTGAAGACTAAAAACATAACATTCGGAATGTATAAGAGTCCTTTGTTTTTAATTGTACGGCGGCATGATGAAGGGATTAATACCAGCTGCTTGGTTCATATGCTTGTGTGCGTGTTCTTGTAACATTGCTATATCTGAACTTCTGTTGCACTGCACTTCCCCGCGAATTTCTGTTGCATATTCTGGAAATCATGGATTTAAGAGGCGAAGATGAGTATGTGCCGAGTTTGTTTGGTGCATGGTATTGTGTAAATATCAGAGGAAGGGTCATCTCTGGGATACGACCGAATGAAATTATATGATTCACGGGCTTAATGATATTGCTTTGTCCTGGATCGTTTGCGAATGCATGCTTTGGATCCAGTACCATTCTAGTTCACATGTTCGGTTTGATTAAGCTCATGTTTTACTTCACGGTGCTCGCAAGTGAGTGCCTGTAGATATACCTTGTGGGGAGGCACGATATTTCATCATTGAGACTTCTTGATTTTGTTGGGCTTTTAAGTGAAGTTGTTCATGTTGGTTAGATCAGCTTTACCTGCATAATCATAATATCAATTGTTTACCACTTGCAGCGCATCGCTATCAGGTGGCTTCTTGGGTTGGTTGACATGCATCCTGTAAGAATGAGATATAGCTCTGTCTCTTGTGCACGGAGACGAAGACATGCCAGCGCTCATAACATACCAAAATGTAGCTCTAAACTTTAAGTGATGTCCTTTTCTTTGTGGTCGATGTTAGAAATATTGCTATAACAAGGTAGCTCATGTGTGTTCATGTTGTAGTCATGTTCAGTAGACATGTCCTACTTCCAAGGGATGTTCTTCTGCCCAGAGGTTGCGGCCCTGCTGCTTCAATTTTTGTATTTACCATATTACTACTAAAGGCAATGAGGTCAGTCATCATCTGTTCCTCCATATTTTACATGATCATCTGCTATTTTGCTTCAGATGTACATGAGCTATCTGTTGATAAGCTCGCAGATCAGGTCACGGATGTTCTTGATTTCTTCGGGTACTATATCTGATAATTGACTTAAGTTTTTGGTATTCTGTTGGTTCCTAAAGGAGTCCTCTGATGTTATTGTTACGTTGCGCCTGCAGTTTAGGGTCTGTGATGTGTATGGATGTCACTGTTGGTGCCTACGTGCCTACCCTCTTTGCATTAAGTGTTTGCTTGTTTAGGACTTCAAAGCTTGCTATTTAGTTTTTCCTAACAATTTTTTTATATATTACCCTAGACAAAGTACGGGGAAAGGGTTCTTGGCCTCATGTTGGTTTCGCCTCTATGCAAAGCCCCATCTTATAGTGAGTGGTTGTATAATAAGGTAATAATTGATACTTCAGTTTCAGTTAGGGATTTATTAGTGGATTATTTCTTTGTGTACACTGGTTGCACATTGTGTTCTATATTAACTTCGTATTCTGATCTTTCAGATATTTTAATATGGCTCTTCTGGCCTCCTGGTCCAAAAGGTTCTTGCTGGGGAGATAAAAGCTGGATCATTTTAGTTAACCATAAGTATAAAACTGACAAACCTAATTCACCCTGGTCTAAACCTGATGTGGGTTCCCCATTCTGGAAAGGTGTCACTTGGGCCCTTACTGGAGCTAGGCCTTTCTACGGGTGGTCTCTGGGCAATGGTAAAAGTATTAGCCTACGGCATGACACCACTTTAAAAGCCCAATTCTGGGATATCTTTGACATTTGCGAACAACAAAGTTGCTCTGTGGCTCAAGTCTGGGATGGGTGTACTCTCAAGTTATTGTTTAGGAGATTTGTAGATAAGGAGTTTCTAACTAAATGGCAACAGTTGCTAGCTATCCTAGTTCCTTACACCCCTAACTGTGATATTGATCAACCTGTGTGGGTCCTTGAGCCGACTGGTGTTTACTCTGTACGCACCTTTTACAATATGATTAACTGGGGTGGAGTCTATACTCCTGTTTGGAAGAATTTTTGGAACATTGTGGTCCCTCCTCGATATCTAGTCTTCCTTTGGTTAGCATTCATCAATAAGATTCTAACTAGGGACAACCTGAGTAAGCGTAGGCCGTATTGTGATGAACAAGAATCTGTTCAACACTTGCTCTTTGATTGTTTAATTGCTAAAGATCTATGGGGTGATGTAGCTGAATGTTTTAATTTTTATGTACCCAGTAATATGTGTGATCTTGCTTCCTTATGGTGTGTAGATAATAAAAAGTCTGTTGTTGGTATTGCTTGTGTTGCCACCGCTTGATGCCTATGGACAATGCTTAATGATGTCTGTTTTCAGGGCGTGGTGTGGACAAGTACTCGGGTTATCCTGGGCAGGGTATGTGCGCTGATTCATCAATGGAAGATATTCTGTGCGGACGCTCAATCTGCTCTACTTCGGCGTTGTCTCCTGCTGCTGGACCGGCGAAGAGGAGAGCTGCTACGAATCGCGTGGAGATGAAGACGTGGGCTGGAGCAGGGAACGGTCCTGGTGGTTTTGCGCACATAGCTCATTCCGGCTGAAGGCCCGAAAAAATTAATGTAATAAGCTAGCCTAAACTGTTTCCTTTTGCTGCTGGTCCTGTGTAAATAAAACTACTAAAATCTGCTCTCCTCTCCCTGAACCCTGCATGGTTCAAGTATGGGAGCTTTTGTTTTCCTTAGATGTTCTAGCTTTGCTACTCTCGAGAGCTGTAAACTGTTGTGGTGCTTTGCTCCGTTAATAAAATGAGGCGGGGGGGAACCCCTTTCATTCATATCTTTCAGGTTTTTTTCGAAAAGGGGGGCTTCCCCGGCCTCTGCATCAGAACGATGCATACGGCCATATTCATATCTTTCAGGTATTATTAGACTTTATTATTGTGGCACTAGTGGACTAGTGAATGAATACCTGCTTCCGTGGTATTTTAGCATGGTATATTTCTTCCTCCATTAGCTTGTTCTGTTTACACCCTTGGTTATTTAAGTCCTACTGAACATCTTTTTGTGCCATGTGCAGGAAGTTCATGGCAGTGGACAAGAACCTGAGTCGGAAATTGTCCAGGCCTGTAGAAGTGTGCGTATTTTCTCCCCTTCATAGGCTTCTAGTACATTCTCTTAGAATGACAATTATCTCTACTGTTTAAATATCTGGCTGAAGTCAGTTACTTGATCAGATAGCAGAGGCAGGGTATTAATGTATGTCGATTCCTCAAAGCAACAAACGAGTCACTGAGCAACATCTATGCTAATCATTACGTGTAAATAGTACTAGTACCAAAAACTGGGTCTGAAGAACTCACGCAGTTCAAATCGGGGCGTGTTGATAGGCTTGTTGTTTTCTGGGGCGTGTGGTTGTTCCTCGGCATCGTCATATCGTGCCGTTTGTTTTCTCTTCTCTTACAGTTTACACAAAGCACAGCTACTGCTATAGGCCGATGACACATGTTTCAAGTATTTTTGCCATTCTGTTTTGTGCAGGGACAATCGGTCCAGCCGGTCGGTCCAGCTTCCGGCGATTCCCCCTTCTCTCCCACGTACACAATCCCTCCAGCACAAACAAGCTCTTAGCCAAAAAAGGGCCAGGGTAGACTGGGACTATAAGAAACAGTGTGTCAATTTCAGGGATTTCAAGCTCAGGGTTCAATGCAGACTCCAAGTGTGAATTTAAGGTTTACTTTAGACTTTTCTCTCAGGAAAAGCATAGTAGGTCTATCTGTTGTTGTAACATTCAGAAGAAAAGTTTTGTGCTGAGCTCAGTCTAAAAGGAGACTAAACCAATAGAAACAAGACTTTGTGCAATACATATACTTGCGCCGAGTATTAAACAACACGTTAACAAACCATGTCAATGTTATAGATGTACTAGCAAAAGAGCTCGTGTATTGCAACGGGAGAAAAAAAATCATAATCTCCACTGGCCATGACCATATTTTGCTACATCACCGAGATACACTATCACTCTTAATTTTGTAAAAACCATGAATATTTTTTTTAAATAATTTTCTTGAATCGACGAACATTCCTAAAATCGAAGAACATTTTTCTGGAAATTGGTGGGACAATTTTTCAAATTCACGACCATTGTTTTGATTTAACAAACCTTTTTTTAGATGCATGATCATTTTTTAATCAGCAAACGTTTTATGAATGAACAAACTAATTTGCAAGTCACGAACAGTTTTTCAATTTTTATGATATTTTTCCATTCATGAACATTTTTTGAATTGGCAAAATTTTGTTCAATTTCGTTAACATTTTTTAATACACGAACTTTCTATAAAAATTATGAACATGTTTTGATTTCCCGAACATTTTTTTAATAAGCAAACATTTTTTTACAAAATCATGAATAGTTTTAGAACTCACAAACATTTTATTTCAAAATTCCCATTTTTTTTAATTTACGGAACTTTTTTGAAGATCCAAATTATTTAAAGGAGAAAAAGATGAAAATGAAAAATAAAAAGAAAAAGAAAAAAACAAAATTTAGAAAACAGGCTACCCGGGCATGGACCGGCCAAAACGGGTGCGCTGTGTCTTCTCCCAGCAAATAGGAGGACCCAATTGCATGGCCCGGCCCAGGCGGGGATTCCCCTGTGTGAAACATTTTTTATCACGTTTTATCACTTATATGTGGCATTGGTGGGATTTTCTTGAAAAAAAAGGTGGCGTTGGTGGGTAATATTTTACAACTTTGAGGGTGATTTCCCTGACGTACCAAGAAGCAATAGCCCATTTATTATTACTAGTCAATTACGTGCAGTGCACGTTAATTTGGAAGTATATTAAGTGCACACGGATATTAAGTAATATATTATTTCGCGTTATTATGTAATTAGCACTATATTTGGTATGAAATTAACTGCATGCTAAACGTGTTGAGCGCTCGACATTGAAGTAGTCTACGTCGTTGGAATGACATGATTTGATGGCTGAGATTAACTGAGTCTGCCCCTTTGGGTCTTTTTATATTGGTATAGATAGGTATAGGTATAGATGTGGCCTATGCAAACTTGCCAAGGATTTCACTACTCCCCCGCTCACGACTTAATTGTCAGCGCCCACCGATCACTGTGCCGAATCATGCATGATGGGAGCCATCCACCTCTACCGATGCTGCCGCCGTCACCCCACCCGGCGAAACCTTCACGACCGCAGACTCCTACTGACCATGGTTGGTGCAGCCTCCGTTGTTGCCCTCCTTGTATCCCTCCGCGGACACCACTGTACTTACCGGCGAACCATCTGCTATTACTGGTGCCGCCTCTCTTGGAGAACCGCTCATCGCTGGGAGGACCATCCGACTGCGCTCATTGTCAAGCAAAAAGTGAGAGGCCACGCCCCCGGGGCCAACGTACGGTTGCAGTTAATGGTATTGCTGCAGCCAGTGCCTGGTGGTACTGCTGCTGCTCATGCATCATGAACGCCATCCTCCATTGTTGTTGTTGGTGCATCATGAATACCATGTCAGTTCTGGGCTGTCGAGGTGGAGGACGCATGGAGATGCAGCGCGGGAAGATGGGCTATCGGATTGGCTATCGACCGGAGGATTACGAGGGTTGGGTGAAAACCCGTGTTCGGCCATGGGTGGAGCCTATTACGGCAGCGTCTGTGGACATCATAGCCTTCTTGAAGGCGTCAGCATGATGCTCTCTCTTCCTCTGTGTGGGATAGCTCCGGGGGAAACCTCAGACCCGGAGGGTCGATCGTTAGCCGTGTGTTAGCGTCGTTTCCCTCTCGAGGGCATCAATTTTGGAGTTTAATCTGGTCATAGGGACAAGTTGCTGCATTGGGAGGTTGGTGGTAGGCGTTGGTGTGGAGTCGAGGCTTCTGTGGCAATGATGATGGGGAAGTGAAGTCGGAGGCATTGCAGTGGTAGTTGGCTCTTCTTCGGCGTGTTTGTGGGATTACCTTGGTAGTTTTAGGGCGAGGGTGCCCTTCGCGCCGTGCACGAGAAATATTTCTCCATGTCAATTCAAAACAAAACAAACGGTATTTGATGACTGAATCCTATAAACGAAATTCATTCTGCGATGGCGTCCCAAGGGGGCTTCTCGGGCGCTCTCCGTGTCATCCCATCTGTTCAAGCACTCCTATTGGTTCGATGAACCTTGATGTCATTGACTTGAGGGAAAGTTGTTGCTTTTTATAAACTTGTGACATGGGCCCAACAACTTCCTAACAGAGAGGAAGCAATCAACGACACCAACGATGATATTTCAAGATCCAAATAAGTATCTTATGTACTCTAGAATTCTCTATTCACTTGTAACTAATCATACAGTACAAACCTATATAGGGGGTATTAGTCCCTTTTATTTTACTTTCCTCATATTTAAAGGATTTCAGAAAGATCCATTCCGTAGTTATGCCTTGAATACAGAAAACTTCGCTTAACTTTTGATACAGGCTGTAATTTAAATTTAGAGATGGTGCAAATTAATTTTTTAAGCACAGGTGTTAGGATAATATAAAGTGCATGATGAAATAAACTTTAGCAAGCCTACATTCTATTAATTATGAAAATTAAACTAAATGGTACAACAAAGTATTTTAGTTGAGATTATACTATAATAGAATAAACTAAATAGGTATAAAAATTTGGTATAAATACTTACTCTATCTTAACTCATGTTGAACAAAACAACCTATAGCCCACACTATCGTAAGCGACCGCGTGATCATGGAGCGAAATCTCTACTACTTCAAAAATATGTAAGGTTCCTTTCCCTACCAGGACCCTGTTCTACCTGCGTTTTGTCGTCCACCTCGCTTCTCTATTCGGCGGCGGGGCTCCTAGGGCGCAGAAGGAGGAGGAGGAGGAGGAGGTGGGAGGGAGTGGTGGCGGATGAGGGAGGGAGGAATTAGGGGCGTGGGGCTGTGGATTGGGGCTAGGGTTTGATACCTTTTTCCTCTCGCTCGCTAGCTAGCTATGGCGCTCGCACGACCGCTCGCTCGCTCGTTGTGGCGCCGTGTTCGCACACTATTCATCGCCTACGTGGATAGCTTGGTTCTGCCTAGGAACCAACTCATCCTTTATATGTTCGATGTCGGACTCCCTCTGCCTCTCTCTCTCTCTTCTTCACGCGGCGGAGTTTTTCAGGCCACGACGTCTCCAGCCGCAAACGTTTGCCGCCGGCCAACTCGTCTTCGCCGATTGATTCATCCACCCTCCAACGTCCATCGTCACCCTGCCCGTCCCACGCCCGAAACCGTAACCAACCTTCATTCCCCTACAATGCGTCCGATCCCAACATGTTCGCCTCCCGATTTGCTACCGGGCTACCATCACCCACTGCGTTGACTGATTCATCCACCGATGCAGAAAATATTTCAGGTTTGGTCTCACGGGTTGGATGCGTCACCCTGAAGTGGAGCAAGAAGAAATCGCTGTTTCTGAATGTTTCTGTCTGTTTCTTCGAATTGGTGGATACCATGGATTTCATTATTGAGACATCTTGATTGTGTTGGGCTTTTAAGTGAAGTTGTTCATGTTGGTTAGATCAGCTTTAACTGCATAATCATAATATCAATTGTTTACCACTTGCAGCGCATCGCTCTCAGGTGGCTTCTTGGGCTGGCTGACAGGCATCCTGTAAGAATGAGATACAGCTCTGTATCTATCTCTTGTGTATGGAGATGAAGATAGGCCAGCGCTCATAACATACCAAAATGTAGCTATAAACTGGAAGTGGTGTCCTTTTCTTTCTGGTCGGTGTTAGAAATTTTGCTATAGCAAGGTAGCTCATGTGTGTTCATGTTGTATTCCTGTTCAGTAGACATGTCCCGCTTCCAAGGGATGTTCTTCTGCCCAAGAGGCTGCGGCCCTGCTGCTTCACAATTTTTGTATTTACCATATTACTCCTCAAGGCCATGAGGCCAGTCATCATCTGTTCCTCCATATTTGATATGATCATCTGCTATTTTGCTTCAGATGTACTTGAGCTATCTGTTGATAAGCTCGCAGATCAGGTAATTAATGTTCTTGATTTCTTCGGGTACTATATCTGATAATTGATTTAATTTTTTTGGTAATTGGTACCTGAAGGAGTCCTCTAATGTTATTGTTACATTGCGCTCGAAGTTTAGGTTCTGTGATGTGCATGGGTGTCACTGCTGGTGCCTGCGTGCCTACCCTCTTTGCGTTAAGAGTTTGCTTGTTTAGGACTTTAAAGCTTGCTATTTGATTTTGCTTAACAATTTGTTTATATATTGCCCTAGACAAAGTAGGGGGGGAATGTTTCTTGGCCTAATGTTGGCTTCACCTCCATGCAAAGCCCCATCTTGTAGTGAGTGGCTGTATAATAATGTAATAATTGATACTTCAGTTTCAGTCATGCATTTATCAGTGGACTATTTCTTTGTGTACACTGGTTGTACATTGTGTTATGTATTAACTTCATATTCTGATCTTTCAGATATTTTAATATGGCTCTTCTGGCCTCCTGGTCCAAAAGGTTCTTGCTGGGGGAGATAACAGATGGATCACTTTGGTTAACCATAAGTATAAAACTGACAAACCTAATTTACTCAGGTCTAAACCTGATGTGGGCTCCCCATTCTGGAAAGGTGTCACTTGTGCTCTTGTTGGAGCTAGGCCTTTCTACAGGTGGTCTCTGGGCAATGGTAAAAGTATTAGCCTATGGCATGACACCACTTTAAAAACCCAATTCTAGGATATCTTTGACATTTGTCAACAACAAAGTTGCTATGTGGCTCAAGTCTGGGATGGGTGTACTCTCAAGTTATCATTTAGGAGATTTGTAGATAAGGAGTTTCTAACTAAATGGCAACAGTTGCTAGCTATCCTAGCTCCTTACACCCCTAACTGTGATATTGATCAACCTGTGTGGGTCCTTGAGCCGATTGGTGTTTACTCTGTAAATTCCTTATGATTAACTAGGGTGGAGTCTATACTCCTGTTTGGAAGAATTTTTGGAACATTGTGGTCCCTCGTCGATATCTAGTCTTCCTTTGGTTAGCATTGCATAATAAGATTCTAACTAGGGACAACCTAGGTAAGCGACGGCCGTATTCCGATGAACAAGAATCTGTTCAACACATGCTCTTTGATTGTTTAATTGCTAAAGATCTATGAGGTGATGTAGCTGAATGTTTTAATTTTTATGTACCCAGTAATATGTGTGATCTTGCTGCCTTATGGTGTGTAGATAATAAAAAGTCTGTTGTTGGCATTGCTTGTGTTTAACCACTTGCTGCCTATGGACAATGTGTAATGCTCTCTTGTAACGCCCCGGATTCGATGCGCCAGGTGTCTGCCAGTTATTCGCCGTAGTTGCCTTGCCATTTGCTTGCGTGTTGCATTTTTCCATGTCATCATATGCATTTCATATCATGTCGTCATGTGCATCGCATTTGCATACATGTTCGTCTCATGCATCCGAGCTTTTTCCCCGTTGTCCATTTTGCAATCCGGCACTCCTATGTCCCCCGGCGTCCCCCTTTTTGTCTCTTGTTGTGAGTGGGTGTTAATCTTTCTCGGAATGGCACGGGGTTTGCCAAGCGGCCTTGGTATAGCACCGGTAGACCGCCTGTCAAGTTTCGTGCCATTTGGAGGTCGTTTGATACTCCAACGGTTAACCGGGTATCCGCAAAAGCCTCCTTCTTTTTGCAGCCCAACACCCCTCCAAAGTGGCCCAAAACCCAGCAAACCCCCCCTCCATGCTCTCGATCGTTCGATCACGATCGCGTGGCCAAAAACCGCTCCTCATTTGAACACTCCTAGCTCCCTCTACCTATAAATATGTGCTCCTCCCGGATTATTTCGCGTAGTCCAAACCCTAGCCAAACTCCTCCCGCCGCCGGACACGCCCGCCGCCACTGGACGAAATTGCCGCCGCCCCCGCAGCCACTGGCGTCGCGCCACATGGCGCCCCCGCGCCCACATCG
>NC_041391.1:578533843-578536363 GCF_002162155.2 Triticum dicoccoides | reverse complement strand
GCCCGCCGTCCTCCGGCCCCGCCGCCGACCGCGCGCGCCGCCGGCCGGATCCGGCCGGATCCGGTCCGGGGCCACCTCCCCGCGCCTCCCGGAGCCTCCCCGGCCTCTTCCTCTTCGTCTCCGGCGAGGAACTCCGGCAAACCTCGAGAACCGTGCAGATCCAGAGGTTGACCCTGATTATTTCACTAAGTCCCCAGTGTTCTTAAATTTTCATGCCTTATTCATCGCATCATAACTCCACGCATACTTCTCCATTTTGTGCGTGTAATATGTCAAATTGTTCATTTTGACGAGTACATCATTTCATCTCATTGCATCATTTTAATTTGAGCTCATCTTGATGCCCGAAATGCTGTTATAAAAGTGCATGTTGATGTTAATCTGCTGGAACTGTTATAACATGCACTGTTGTCATTTTTGCCATGATTGATGTGTGCATCTTATGACCTTGAGCCCTACATGTGTTTCGATCTATGTCATGCCATCTTTACAGGGGTGCTATCCATGTATTTTTGTGGGTTGTGTAGTGAGTGCATCGAGCTTGTTAAGTAGGGTACTTGCTATTGCTGTTTTCCTGACTGATTCTGTTATATTTTGTTGCTATGTAAACCTGCTGCTACAAGTCATTTCGTGCATTATTCTGGAGATGCTCACTAAGGATGTTTTGTTATACATGTCTTGCTCTATCCATTCGTGGCCCTGATTGCATATATAGCCTGCTGTATCATGTTGTTATCTTGCTCCAAAGTTTGCTAAATAATATTGTTGTCAACCTGTTAACATGAAGCTCAGTTTAAGCCATGTGCTTTTCTAGTGATCCATGCATCCTATGAACTTGTTCTTGCCATGCTTAGCTTCATAAACATGTCTTCTTACTGTTGGTTGCCTTGCCATGCCATGTATTGCTCTGTGGTGAGTGGTTCAAGCTCACCAACATGCCTACTTATTGTTGTTCCTGCCATGTATGAATCTGTTATAACACTTGCCATGTTTACATGGGTGTCATCATATTTTCTGTGCCTTTTTAGCTCATGGTCAGTAAGGAACTTTTGTTCTATGCATTTAGTAGTATCATGTCATGCCTTTATTTTCCATGTTAAGTTCCTGTAATATGTCGTTTGATAGCTCTAAACAATGCAACCTGATGTTATTTCTGCAAAGCCTGAAACTGTTATTATTTGCAATCTTTCCATGTCTTTTTGAGCATGTTCTAGTAGTTTCTGGAGATAGCTCAATGTTCATGTTTTGTCATGCTTTACCTGTACTTCATGACCATGCCTTTTGTTATTATGTTGGGGTGATGTAGCTTGTTGTTTTGATGCTTGTAAGATGCCTAGTTGCTGTTATGGACAGATTGTTGCTATAACTTGTATAGAGTATGTGTTGAACCGTTGCTCCATTTTGAGTGTGCTCTATATGAAACTTGCTTGATTTTGCATGTAGCTTCATATTATCATGTTGCGTCCTTGTTTTGAGGTGTTTGCTTGATGTTTGTATGCATTTTGCATCGATGCCATGTTGAACTTGTTTCGCTCATATCTTCTAGGCCGTAGCTCCGAATCTAATGAACTTTATATGTAACTTGACTAGAATCTCGTGTAGATCATCTTGGTGCATCTTGACTTGCTGTTTAACAACTTGAACATAATGTTTATTCAGATCCAGACCAATTTCGAAATTTGCATATGAGGACTTACCGGAATTGTTATATGTTGTTTCCGGCCTCATTTAAACTTGCCTTGATGTGTTGCTCTTGTATGCATCTTCTCTTGCCATGAGTAGCCTCATATAGCTTTGTCATGCATCATGCTTGTTGTACATCATGTCTTGTTCATGTGTGGTGTGTTTACCATGTTGTGTGCTTCTTCTCGATAGTTCCTGTTTCGTTGCGATCGTGAGGATTCGTTCGTCTATGCTTGGTTCGTCTTCGTGGCTTCATCTTCTTCATGGACTCGTTCTTCTTCCTTGCGGGATTTCAGGCAAGATGACCGTCACCTTGGATCTCACTACTATCATTGCTATGCTAGTTGCTTCGTTCTATTGCTTTGCTTCGCTACCTATCTTTTGCTCTTCAAGCCTCCTCAAATTGCCATGAACCTCTAACCTTTGACACCCTTCCTAGCAAACCGTTGTGTGGCTATGTTACTGCTTTGCTCAGCCCCTCTTATAGCATTGTTAGTTGCAGGTGAAGTGAAGATTTCTCCATGATGGACAGGGTTATGTTGGGATATCACAATATCTCTTATTTAATTAATGCATCTATATACTTGGTAAAGGGTGGAAGGCTCGGCCTTATGCCTGGTGTTTTGTTCCACTCTTGCCGCCCTAGTTTCCGTCATACCGGTGTTATGTTTCCGGATTTTGCGTTCCTTACGCGGTCGGGTGATTTATGGGACCCCCTTAACAGTTCGCTTTGAATAAAACTCCTCCAGCAAGGCCCAACCTTGGTTTTACCATTTGCCTCACCACCACCTATACCTTTCCCTCGGGTCGGCCAACCCGAGGGTCATCTTTATTTTA
>NC_041391.1:578494833-578533591 GCF_002162155.2 Triticum dicoccoides | reverse complement strand
CCCCCCCGGGCCAGTGCTTCTCTAAGTGCTGGTCTGAACCGGGCAGACTGCAGGGCCACCTCGGGGCAACTCGAGGTCTGGTTTTACTCGTAGGCTGACCTATCCGGTGTTGCCCTGAGAACGAGATATGTGCAGCTCCTATTGGGATTGTCGACGCATCAGGCGGCTTTGCTGGTCTTGTTTTACCATTGTCGAAATGTCTTGTAAACCGGGATTCCGAGACTGATCGGGTCTTCCTGGGAGAAGGTATATCCTTCGTTGATCGCAAGAGCTTATCATGGGCTAAGTTGGGACACCCCTGCAGGGTATAAACTTTTGAGAGCCGTGCCCGCGGTTAATGTCCGATTGTAGATAACTTGACACCAGATCCGAATTAAAACACATCAACCGTGTGTGTAGCCGTGATGGTCTCTTCTCGGCGGAGTCCGGGAAGTGAACACGGTTTTGGGTTATGTTTGACGTAAGTAGGAGTTCAGGATCACCTCTTGATCATTGCTAGCTTCACGACCATTCTGCTTGCTCTTTTCTCGCTCTCATTTGCGTATGTTAGCCACCATATCATGCTTAGTCGCTGCTGCAACCTCACCACTTTACCCCTTCCTTTCCCATTAAGCTTTGCTAGTTTTGATACCCATGGTAATGGGATTGCTGAGTCCTCGTGGCTCATAGATTACTACAACAACAGTTGCAGGTACAGGTTTTGCGAAGATCATGACGCGAGAGCGATGTTTACTTGTTTTGGAGTTCTTCTTCTGCTTCTTCTTTGATCAAGGCATAGGTTCCAGGTCAGCAGCCTGGGCTAGCAGGGTGGATGTCGTTCGAGTTTCTGTTTGTGTTTCATTCGTAGTCGGATGTTGATCTTATGTAAGATGATGTTGTATTCGTGTGGCATTGTTTGCATCTTGTATGTATCCCCATCTATTATGTAATGTTGATGTAATGATATCCATCTTGCAAAAGCGTTTCAATATGCGGGTCTATTCTTGGTGGGGCCTTCGAGTTCCTTTTGGATAGGGTCGCATATTGGGCGTGATAAGTTGGTATCAGAGCCTCGACCGACCATAGGAGACCCTTGATTGATCGTGTAGTTTGGACGTTGTTGAGTCTAGAAGAAAACTGTTTTTGGAGTCTAGTTATATCGTAGAGTAGGAATTCTTTTTTGGTGGTGTTTCTCGTCATCATTTGAAGACCGAAGAAGAATTTTTCCTCTAAATCTTGTCCGTTCTCCCGAAGATTCATGTCGCTAGCTTGATGCTATCCGCTCAAATTGTTTCCAGTCGTGCAATTCTTTTTCATCCATCCGGAGCATTTCAGGAGTTGCTTTCTCTCTCGATCATCCGGAGGCCATCTTTTCAGAAGATTTCTTCGTTCTAAGTTTTTCAAATTCGTTCTCCAATTATTCTATGTTTGTGCCCCTTCGGTCGTCTCAATATTCTTTCGGTGCTTCGTTCAAGTGTTCGTAATCAGCTCATGATCTCTTTATTCTTTTGCATCTAAATCCCCTCTAGCATATTTGTTCTGCTAATTCTTCCCGGTGATTCATCCTTTTTCGTCAGTCATTTTCGAATTCTTACAGTGGTTCTCTCAAGATAATTTTCCTTGTTTATCATATTAATCCATTCGTTCTTTTCAATCCTACCGGTGGTTCATGAAGACCTTCTCAAGTTTGCGATATGTCACTTCTCAATCCTTTTCAAGAAGAATAAGTAGTATGCAAAATCCATTGCTTGTCATCAATTTAATTTGATGAAGGATAAACATACAATAAATCTTATTCTTATTTCATCCAAGTGAGTAATCCCTTCCTTCGGAGTTGTTCTTGATGAATAAATTCTAGTTCCAAGTGTTTTCATCTTTTCTTTTCCGGAGTTCAAATTTCCTCGGTCATTTCGTCGGCACCTCCATCCAAATCAATACAAGGCTTTAATCTTATTCTTTCATCCTTCATTTCTATCTCAGCATCCTTTGGTCACCAGAGTTCTTCATGCTGGTTCTTCATGAATAATTCATTCTTTCAAGTGTTCATCAAGATTCTTATTCAAGGAGTTATAGTATCTTTTGTTTTTGCATCTCGAGGTGCAATTAATTCTCCGTATTCTTTTGAAGTGGAGTTTTGCATTTCTTCGTTCTTATCGGCTATCCAATCATTTCCGCTTGTAGTTGGAGATCACCTCATAATTTTGAGATGTTATCCATAAGTCCACGACAAGCTTATTCTTTTCGTTGTTGATTTTTCTCAACAACTCCGTTCAACCTTTCTTCTAAAGATGCTTTCAATTTCATTCGTGGCACAAGTTGTCATTTTCTTCTCTGTTCTTTTCATTCAACTCTTTCAATTTTTTCCGGAGGTTTTGGATCATGTCTTCATCAAGTGTCATCCCATCTTGTGAAGCTTGTGTTCTACTCCTCCATGTTCTAGCCGGAGTGCTGCCTAAATCCTTTCAGTCTTATTCGTTTCTTGTCTCGTTCTAACTGGAGTGGTTTCATAGTCTATCTGATTCCGTGAGCTTTCGATTCTCGTCATTCTCGTCATTCCTCTCTTCTTCTCGAGTGCTCTCGATTCTTTGCTTCTTCTCTTGAGTTCTTGTTTCACCTCATCCCTTTTCCCTTCCGTCTCGGTCCTAAGATCTCGGGACGAGATCTCTTGTTACTCGAGCAGAGTTGTAACGCCCCGGATTCGATGCGCCAGGTGTCTGCCAGTTATTCGTCGTAGTTGCGTTGTCATTTTCTTGCGTGTTGCATTTTGCCATGTCATCATATGCATTTCATATCATGCCGTCATGTGCATCACATTTGCATACATGTTCGTCTCATGCATCCGAGCTTTTTCCCCGTTGTCCGTTTTGCAATCCGGCACTCCTGTGTCCCCCGGTGTCCCCCTTTTTGTCTCTTGTTGTGAGTGGGTGTTAATCTTTCTCGGAATGGCACGGGGTTTGCCAAGCGGCCTTGGTATAGCACCGGTAGACCGCCTGTCAAGTTTCGTGCCATTTGGAGGTCGTTTGATACTCCAACGGTTAACCGGGTATCCGCAAAAACCTCCTTCTCTTTGCAGCCCAACACCCTCCAAAGTGGCCCAAAACCCAGCAAATCCCCCCTCCATGCTCTCGGTCGTTCGATCACGATCGCGTGGCCAAAAACCGCTCCTCATTTGGACACTCCTAGCTTCCTCTATCTATAAATATGTGCTCCTCCCGGATTTTTTCGCGCAGTCCAAACCCTAGCCAAACTCCTCCCGTCGCCGGACACGTCCGCCGCCACCGGACGAAATCGCCGCCGCCCCCGCAGCCACTGGCATCGCGCCACATGGCGTCCCCGCGCCCACTCGCCGCCGGCCCGCCCAGGCCCGAGTGGGGCCCGCCCGAGCCCATCAGGGCCCGAGCGCGCGCCGCCGCCCGCGCCCGCCTCCCTGCTCGCGCCCCGGCTGCGCCTCCTGGCCGGTGCCCGCGCCGCCGCCACCGCACCAGCCTCCGGCGACCTCGCCGCCAGTCACCGAAGGGCTGGGCCGCCCCTGCGCCTCCTCCGGCGGTCCCGTCCTGCCCAGCCACCGCCCGCCTCAACCCTCGCCGGAGCCCGCGCGTCAGCCGCGCCCTCTGCTGCCATCTCGCCGCCGCCCCGGCGCTCGCTCTGTCGCCCGCCGTCCTCCGGCCCCGCCGCCGGCCGGATCCGGCCGGATCCGGTCCGGGGCCACCTCCCCACGCCTCCCCGAGCCTCCCAGGCCTCTTCCTCTTCGTCTCCGGCGACGAACTCCGGCAAACCTCGAGAACCGTGCAGATCCAGAGGTTGACCCTGATTATTTCACTAAGTCCCCAGTTTTCTTACATTTTCATGCCTTATTCATCGCATCATAACTCCACGCATACTGCTCCGTTTCGTGCGTGTAATATGTCATATTGTTCGCCTCGACGAGTACACCATTTCATCTCATTGCATCATTTTAATTTGAGCTCATCTTGATGCCCGAAATGTTGTCGGAAGAGTGCATGTTGATGTTAATCTGCTGGAACTGTTATAACATGCACTGTTGTCATTTTTGCCATGATTGATGTGTGCATCTTATGACCTTGAGCCCTACATGTGTTTTGATCTATGTCATGCCATCTTTACAGGGGTGGTATCCATGTAATTTTGTGGGTTGTGTAGTGAGTGCATCGAGCTTGTTAAGTAGGGTACTTGTTGTTGCTGTTTTCATGACTGATTCTGTTATATTTTGTTGCTAAGTAAACCTGCTGCTACAAGTCATTTCGTGCATTATTCTGGAGATGTTCACTAAGGATGTTTTGTTATACATATCTTGATCTATCCATTCATGCACCTGATTGCATTTATAGCCTGCTGTATCATGTTGTTATCTTGCTCCAAAGTTTGCTAAATAATGTTGCTCTCAACCTGTTAACATGAAGCTCAGTTTTGGCCATGTGCTTTTCTAGTGATCCATGCATCCTATGAACTTGTTCTTGCCATGCTTAGCTTCATAAACATGTCTTCTTACTGTTGGTTGCCTTGCCATGCCATGTATTGCTCTGTGGTGAGTGGTTCAAGCTCACCAACATGCCTATTTATTGTTGTTCCTGCCATGTATGAATCTGTTATAACACTTGCCATGTTTACATGGGTGCCATCATATTTTCTGTGCCTTTTTGGCTCATGGTCAGTAAGGGACTTTTGTTCTATGCATTTAGTAGTATCATGCCATGCCTTTGTTTTCCATGTTAAGTTCCTGTAAGATGTCGTTTGATAGCTCTAAACATTGCAACCTGATGTTATTTCTGCAAAGCCTGAAACTGTTATTATTTGCAATCTTTCCATGTCTTTTTGAGCATGTTCTAGTAGTTTCTGAAGATAGCTCAGTGTTCATGTTTTGTCATGCTTTACCTGTACTTCATGCCCATGCCTTTTGTTATTATGTTGGGGTGCTGTAGCTTGTTGTTTTGATGCTTGTAAGATGCCTAGTTGCTGTTATGGACAGATTGTTGCTATAACTTGTATAGAGTGTATGTGTTGAACCGTTGCTCCGTTTTGAGTGTGCTCTATATGAAACTTGCTTGATTTTGCATGTAGCTTCATATTATCATATTGCATCCTTATTTTGAGGTGTTTGCTTGATGTTTGTATGCATTTTGCATTGATGCCATGTTGAACTTGTTTCGCTCATATCTTCTAGGCCGTAGCTCCGAATCTAATGAACTTTATATGTAACTTGACTAGAATCTCGTGTAGATCATCTTGGTGCATCTTGACTTGCTGTTTAACAACTTGAACATAATGTTTATTCAGATCTGGACCAATTTCGAAATTTGCATATGAGGACTTACCGGAATTGTTATATGTTGTTTCCGGACTCATTTAAACTTGCCTTGATGTGTTGCTCTTGTATGCATCTTCTCTTGCCATGAGTAGCCTCATATAGCTTTGTCATGCATCATGCTTGTTGTACATCATGTCTTGTTCATGTGTGGTGTGTTTACCATGTTGTGTGCTTCTTCTCGATAGTTCTTGTTTTGTTGCGATCGTGAGGATTCGTTCGTCTACGCTTGGTTCATCTTCGTGGCTTCATCTTCTTCATGGACTCGTTCTTCTTCCTTGCGGGATTTCAGGCAAGATGACCGTCACCTTGGATCTCACTACTATCATTGCTATGCTAGTTGCTTCGTTCTATTGCTTTGCTTCGCTACCTATCTTTTGCTCTTCAAGCCTCCCCAAATTGCCATGAACCTCTAACCTTTGACACCCTTCCTAGCAAACCGTTGTTTGGTTATGTTACTGCTTTGCTCAGCCCCTCTTATAGCATTGTTAGTTGCAGGTGAAGTGAAGATTTCTCCATGATGGACAGGGTTATGTTGGGATATCACAATATCTCTTATTTAATTAATGCATCTATATACTTGGTAAAGGGTGGAAGGTTCGGCCTTATGCCTGGTGTTTTGTTCCACTCTTGCCGCCCTAGTTTCCGTCATACCGGTGTTATGTTTCCGGATTTTGCATTCCTTACGTGGTCGGGTGATTTATGGGACCCCCTTGACAGTTCGCTTTGAATAAAACTCCTCCAGCAAGGCCCAACCTTGGTTTTACCATTTGCCTCACCACCACCTATACCTTTCCCTCGGGTCGGCCAACCCTCGGGTCATCTTTATTTTAGCCCCCCCCCCCGGGCCAGTGCTTCTCTAAGTGCTGGTCTGAACCGGGTAGACTGTGGGGCCACCTCGGGGCAACTCGAGGTCTGGTTTTACTCGTAGGCTGACCTAGCCGGTGTTGCCCTGAGAACAAGATATGTGCAGCTCCTATCGTGATTGTGGGTGCATCGAGCGGCTTTGCTGGTCTTGTTTTACCATTGTCGAAATGTCTTGTAAACCGGGATTCCGAGACTGATCGGGTCTTCCTGGGAGAAGGTATATCCTTCGTTGATCGCGAGAGCTTATCATGGGCTAAGTTGGGACACCCCTGCAGGGTATAAACTTTCGGTTATGTGGCAGATGGGAATTTGTTAATGTCCGGTTGTAGATAACTTCACACCAGATCCGAATTAAAACACATCAACCATGTGTGTAGCCGTGATGGTCTCTTCTCGGCGGAGTCCGGGAAGTGAACACGGTTTTGGGTTATGTTTGACGTAAGTAGGAGTTCAGGATCACCTCTTGATCATTGCTAGTTTCACGACCGTTCTGCTTGCTCTCTTCTCGCTCTCATTTGCGTATGTTAGCCACCATATCATGCTTAGTCGCTGCTGCAACCTCACCACTTTACCCCTTCCTTTCCCATTAAGCTTTGCTAGTCTTGATACCCATGGTAATGGGATTGCTGAGTCCTCGTGGCTCATAGATTACTACAACAACAGTTGCAGGTACAGGTTTTGCGATGATCATGACGCGAGATCAATGTTTACTTGTTTTGGACTTCTTCTTCTGCTTCTTCTTTGATCAAGGGATAGGTTCCAGGTCGGCAGCCTGGGCTAGCAGGGTGGATGTCGTTCGAGTTTTTTTTGTGTTTTATCCGTAGTCGGATGTTGATCTTATGTAAGATGATGTTGTATTCGTGTGGCATTGTTTGCTTCTTGTATGTATCCCCGTCTATTATGTAATGTTGATGTAATGATATCCACCTTGCAAAAGCGTTTCAATATGCGGGTCTATCCTTGGTGGGACCTTCGAGTTCCTTTTGGATAGGGTCGCATATTGGGCGTGACATCTCTGTTTTCCAGGGCGTGGTGTGGACAAGTACTCGGGTTATCCTGGGTAGGTATGTGCCCTGATTCACCAATGGAAGATATTATGTGCGGACGCTCAATCTGCTCTACTTCGGAGTTGTCTCCTGCTGCTGGACCGGCGAAGAGGAGAGCTGCTACGAATGGCCTGGAGATGAAGTCGTGGACTGGAGCAGGGAACGGTCCAGGTGGCCTTGCGCACAGAGCTCATTCCGGCTGAAGGCCTGAAAAATTAATGTAATAAGCTAGCCTAAACTGTCTCCTTTTGCTGCTGGTCCTATGTAAATAGAACCACTAAAAATCTACTCTGCTTCTCTCCCTGAACCCTGCACGGTTCAAGTATGGGAACTTTTTGTTTTCCTTAGATGTTCTAGATTTGCTACTCTTGCTCAACTCGAGAGCTGTAAACTGTCGTCGTGCTTTTGCTTCATTAATAAAATGAGGCGGGGGGAAAGGAAACCCCTTTCATTCATATCTTTCAGGTATTATTGAACTTTATTATTGTGGCACTAGTGGACTAGTGAACGAATGCCTGCTTCAGTGGTATTTTAGCATGGTATACACTTCTTACTCCATTAGCATGTTCTGTTTACACTCTTGGTTATTTAAGTCCTACTAAACATCTTTTTGTGCCATGTGCAGGAACTCGTGGCGGTGGACTAGAACCTGAGTCGGAAATTTTCCAGGCCTGTAGAAGTGTGCATATTTTCTTTTAGAATTGTGAAGCAGCATTCCGATGACCCCTGTTTCAAGTATTTTTGCCATTCTGTTTTGTGCAGGGACAGTTAGTCCAGCTTCTGGCGATTCCCCCTTCTCTCCCACGTACGCTATCCCTCCGGCACAAACGAGCTCTTGGCCAAAAAGGCCAGACTAGACTGGGACTATAAGAAACAATGTGCCAATTTCAGGGATTTCAAGGTCAGGGTCCAATGCAGACTCGAAGTGTGAATTTAAGTTTTACTTTAGACTTTTCTCTCAGGAAAAGCATAGTAGGTCTATCTGTTATTGTAACATTCAGAAGAAAAGTTTGGTGCTGAGCTCAATCTAAAAGGAGACTAAACCAATAGAAACAAGGCTTTGTGCAATACATATACTTGCGCCGAGTATTAAACAACACGTTAACAAACCATGTCAATAATTGTGGATGTACTAGCAAAAGAGCTCTTGTGTTGCAACGGGAGAAAAAAATCATAATCTCCAATGGCCATGACCACATTTTGCTGCATCACCGGGATACACTATCACTCTCAATTTTGTAAAAACCATGAATATTGTTTTAAATAATTTTCTTGAATCGACGAACATTCCTAAAATCGAAGAACATTTTTCTGGAAATTGGTGGGACAATTTTTTAAATTCACGACCATTGTTTTGATTTAACAAACATTTTTTTAGATGCATGATCATTTTTTAATCAGCAAACATTTTATGAATGAACAAACTATTTTGCAAGTCACGAAAAGTTTTTAAATTTTTATGATATTTTTCCATTCATGAACATTTTTTGAATTGGAAAAATTTTGTTCAATTTCATTAACATTTTTTAATACACGAACTTTCTATAAAAATTTTGAACATGTTTTGATTTCCCGAACATTTGTTTTCAAAACTTTGAACATTTTCTTTAATAGGAAACATTTTTTATACAAAATCATGAATATTTTTTGAACTCACAAACATTTTATTTCAAAATTCTCATTTTTTTTAATTTACGGAACTTTTTTGAAGACCCAAATTATTTAACGTAGAAAAAATGAAAATGAAAAAGAAAAAAAAACAAAATTTAGAAAACAGGCTACCCAGGCATGGACCAGCCAGAACGGGCGCGTTGTGTCTTCTCCCAGCAAGTATACGAGGACCCTATTGCATGGCCCGGCCCAGGCGAGGATTCCCCTGTGTGAAATATTTTTTATCATGTTTTATCACTTATAGGTGGCATTGGTGGGATTTTCTTGAAAAAAAAGGTGGCATTGGTGGGTAATATTTTACAACTTTGAGGGTAATTTTTGTGACGTATCGCAAGAAGCAATAGCCCATTTATTATTACTAGTCAATTGCGTGAAGTGCACGTTAATTTGGAAGTACATTAAGTGCACACGGATATTAAGTAAGATATTATTTCGTGTTATTATGTGATTAGCAATACATTTGGTATGAAATGAACTGCACGCTAAACATGTTGAGCGCTCGACACTGAAGCAGTCTAGGTCGTTGGATTGACATGATTTGATGGCCGAGATTAACTAGATCTGCCCCTTTGGGTCTTTTTATATTGGTATAGATAGGTATAGGTATAGATGTGGCCTATGCAAACTTGCCAATGATTTCACAACACCCCCGCTCACGACTTAATTGTCAGCGCCCACCGATCCCTGTGCCGAATCATGCACGATGGGAGCGATCCACCTCTCCCGATGCCGCCGCCGTAACCCCATCCGGTGAAACCTTCACGACCGCACACTCGTACTGACCATGGTTGGTGCAGCCTCCATTGTTGCCCTCCTTGTATCCCTCCGCAGACACCACTATACTGACCGGCGAACCTTCTGCTATTACAGGCGCCGCCTCTCCTAGAGAACCGCTCATCGCTGGGAGGACCACCCGACTGTGCTCCTCGTCAAACGAAACGTGAGAGGCCACGCCCTCGGAGCCAACGTACGGTTGCAGTTAATGGTACTGCCGCAGCTGGTGCCTGGTGGTACTGCTGCTGCTCATGCATCATGAATGGCATCCTCCATTGTTGCTGTTGGTGCATCATGAATACCATGTCAGTTTTGGGTTGTCGAGGTGGAGGACGCGTGGAGATGCAGCGCAGGAAGATGGTGTAGGACCTTGAAGTATGTCTAGAGGGGGGTGATTAGACTACTTGACCAATTAAAAACTTAACCTTTTCCCAATTTTAGAGTTTGGCAGATTTTAGCTATTTAGGACAAGTCAAGCAATCAACATACTATTCAAGCAAGCATTCAAAGAGTATATAGGCAGCGGAAATTAAAGCATGCAACTTGCAAGAAAGTAAAGGGAAGGGTTTGGAGGATTCAAACGCAATTGGAGACACGGATGTTTTTGGCGTGGTTCCGATAGGTGGTGCTATCGTACATCCACGTTGATGGAGACTTCAACCCATGAAGGGTAACGGTTGCGCGAGTCCACGGAGGGCTCCACCCACAAAGGGTCCACGAAGAAGCAACCTTGTCTATCTCAACATGGCCGTCGCCCATGAAGGACTTGCCTCACTAGCGGTAGATCTTCACGAAGTAGGCGATCTCCTTGCCCTTAAAAACTCCTTGGTTCAACTCCACAATCTTGTCGGAGGCTCCCATGTGACACCTAGCCAATCTAGGAGACACCACTCTCCAAGAAGTAACAAATGGTGCGTTGATGATGAACTCCTTGCTCTTGTGCTTCAAATGATAGTCTCCCCAACACTCAACTCTCTCTCATAGGTTTTGGATCTGGTGGAAAGAAGATTTGAGTGGAAAGCAACTTGGGGAAGGCTAGAGATCAAGATTCATATGGTAGGAATGGAATATCTTGGCCTCAACACATGAGTAGGTGGTTCTCTCTCAGAAATGGTAAGTTGGAAGTGTAGGTTTGTTCTGATGGCTCTCTCCACGAATGAAGAGGAGGTGGAGGGGTATTTATAGCCTCCACACAAAATCTAAACGTTACAGACAATTTACCAAACTCGGTGGGACCGGTTCAACAGACTCGGTCGGACCGATTTAGTAAACCTAGTGACTGTTAGTGATTTTCGGTGGGACTGGCATGCAACTCGGTGAGACCGATTCGGTTAGGGTTAGGGCATAACATAATCTCGGTAAGACCGATTACACAAACTCGGTGAGACCGATTTTGGTAATAAGCTTTCCAGAGAGTTGGTCAGGTAAACTCGGTGGCACCGATTTGCTCTTTTCGATGAGACCGAAATGTTACAAAAAGGAAATAGAGAGTTTACATTGCAATCTCGGTGGGACCGATCGTTCACTTTGATTAGACCGAAACGTTACGAAGGGAAACAGAGAGATTACAATCCCATCTCGGTGAGACCGAGATCCCTATCGGTAAGACCGATTTGCTTAGGGTTTTGTGGCCGTGGCTATGACTTTTGGAATCGGTGGCGCCGGATAGGAAGAATCGGTGTGACCGATTTTGGCTTTGGGTTTAGGTCATTTGTGGATGTGGGAAAGTAGCTGAGGGTTTTGGAGCATATCACTAAGCACATGAAGCAAGAGGCTCATTAAGCAACACCTCATCCCTCCTTGATAGTATTGACTTTTCCTATAGACTCAAAGTGATCTTGGATCACTGAAATATAAAATGAAGAGTCTTGAGCTTTTGAGCTTGAGCCAATCCTTTGTCCTTAGTATTTTGAGGGATCCACTTCCATCATCCATGCCATGCCATTCATTGAGCTTTCCTGAAATAATAGTCTTGGAATAGCATTAGCTCAATGAGCTATATGTTGTTATGAATTACCAAAACCACCTAGGGATAGTTGCACTTTCAATCTCCCCCTTTTTGGTAATTGATGACAACATATAGATCAAAGCTTCGACAAATGGTAATAGGATTTAACAACATTGTCGCTTTGAGAAGTATGTGATAAGCAAGAGCTCCCCCTAAATTTGTGCATAGTTTAAGATTTGCTTTGGACTGCAAATGCACAATGAATTAGGCTCATGGGTTACTCTTCCATGTCACATACATCTTGGTGGAGCGCTCAAAATAATAAATATTGAATACATGCACTCATCACCAAGCAAAGTGAATGATCACATAGGATAAGATAGGATAATATCATCAAACATGCATAAGTGTAGCTTATGATCAAACACATGATCATCAATATCTCACAAGAATAGCATCTCAAGCAATCAAAAGCAAACAAGTTTAACCACCAAATAAAGCAAGAGAGAACAAAAGCAACACTCTCTCTCTCTTGAAGCCTATGATCTATACATTTTTCTCCCTCTTTGGCAACAAGTTACCAAAAAGTTCATAGAAATGCATAGTGCTAGATTGACTCTCGGGCTTGATCTTCTGGTGGTGGTGTCCGGATAACTCCAAGAATGAAGGCTTCTATTGAAGTAGAGGGTGCTGGAGTTGATGCTGGAGCTGGTTGCACTGGAGCTGTAGGGGCTGTAGCTGGTGCAGATGATGTTGCTCTAGTGTCTGTCATAGGCACTGCAACTGACCTCTGGGCTCTGGGCACTCTGGCAAACACATTAGTTGTAGTCTTGCCCTGCCTCTCCTACATGTCATCCTGCAACTGCTCCACAACAGATTGAATCTCAGTTACTTTGACATCAAGGTCATGGAATTTGAGTTCCATGATTCTTTCCAGGCTCTCCTGATTCTGAGTGAGGGTGGCCAATCCCTTCTCAATCCTCAGTGTTGATGCTATTAAGTAACCAAGCTGCTCCTGCTTGTTCTTCAAGAAATACTAAGATGCCTCCTCTTGAGTTGGCATCCTGGCAGCCTTCTCCTCCCTTGCCTTTTCCTTCTTCTCTTGAGCTTGAACTGATGATGGATCATTCTCATTCATGACAACCTCATTGTCCTCAAAGTCTGGATAAAGTGGAAAATGTTCCTTATCCAATTGATATTTCCATGTGCCCATCTTTGAGTTTATCAACTCCTGAATCTGAGGGGCATATCCACAGCTCCTCTTCTGGTCTGCTGCAGTCCTCTTAATGGTTTCAATCATAAGGCTCATGACTTTGAACTTCTGTGTCACATCAAACACATGCAACATGTTGATGGCATGCCCTCTGATCATGTTGTGGTCACCAGACTTAGGCAACAGAGTGTACCTCAGAATCCAATTGATTGTTGGCAGCCCTGACAGCAGAAAGTGGACTGATCCAAACTTATGTGTCTCAATAGCCTTGTCTGGGCTCCTTGTACATGTGTGCCATGGAATTGTGATCCATCTTCTTCTTGGCATAAATGTCCAGGTCATCTTCATCTTCCTTTGGGGCATTTATCAGACTTGCCCATTCTCCAACAGTTGACTGGTATCTGGTGCCTTCTGACATCCAAACTATCCTTCCATCTGGATAGAAATGTGTTGTGGAGTAGAATTGCATGATAAGTTCATCATTCTAGTTGGTGAGCTTTTGCCCAACAAAATCAGCAACTCCACAAGCAACAAAGTTGTCTTGCACTCCAGGATAGTGCTCTTCATTGTCCTCGATGTAGGTCCAGTCGACCCACCTCATGTCACAAACTATGGGCTTCTTATCCAACAAGATTGTCTCATAGAAGTCCTGATGTTCCTTTGTATGGAACCTGTAGTCAACAGCAGTTCTTCTCCTTGAGGCATATGGATCTTCCATCCTCCATAGCCTCAACCCTGAGTCCTTCCTGATCCTCATGTCCTCAGCCACAGGATGGGCATCATTGTGGTCTGGTATCTTGGGCTTGAGCTTCCTTAGGACCTGTCCTTCTTCATCTTCTTCATCAACAACATTTGGCACTGGGGCCTTGTTCTTCTCAGCAGCTGGAATACTCCTAGTATTCCTCTTTGGTATAAGCTTAGCCTTGGAGGCAGATTTGGGTGCTTCCTTGGGCTTAGATGTTGCAGCCCCTGATCTAATAGCATCACCCATAAGCTTTGGTGCCTTGGGTGCTGGTGCAGCAACCTCTTCTTCCTCTTCAGAATCTCTTCTCATAGAGGGCTTTCCAAGAACCTGGGCAGTTGTGGTTCTTTCTCTCTTCTTCTTCTTGTCCTGAGCACCTTCATCCTCTGATTCAATGGTAAACTTCATTGTCTCTCCAGTGGGAACTTTCTTGGGTTTGGAAGATGTGACTTTCTTTTCAGGTGCCTCTTTGGGTTCAGTCTGTTCTGGCACTTGAGTGGAACTTCTGGCTTTGGGCATTGGTGTCCTCTTGGCAGGAACTTTCTTTTTCAGTCCAGGCTTTGTGCTATGTGTTGAGCCATATTCCTTTTTGAGCACTACTTTCTCGGAAGTAGCCTCATCTTCTTTAGCTTTGTAGTCCTCATCCTCCGAGTCTAAAGTTCTCTTCCTCCTTTGCCTGGTAGCAGCCTTAGGCAGGTTGCTAGGAGTGCTTCTGCTCCCTTCATCTATAGAACTTGAGGGACTAGTGCCCTTGCTCATGACAATCTGCTCTTCTGACCTGTTCTGGCTGTCACTCTGGTCTGACATGCTGCAAGCACTGACTGCTGACCCTGTGAAGAGTTGTAGATGAGATAGAATAGATGAGCATCACAAAATGTAGAGATTTTTGCAAAAGAATGATTCAAAAATTCAGTTTTAGTTTTCCACAGAAAGCATTTCGGATCAACCGATTTTCAAACTCGGTGATACCGAAGCAGTTTTGGAACCTAAACTGATGAACTTGGTTGGACCGAGTCACAGTTCGGTGGCACCGAGACTGCTAGGGTTTCACAAAGTCCTAAAATCGGTCGCACCGATTAGCAATTCTCGGTCAGACCGAGAGTTACTAGTGCAATGGCATAAGCCAAATCGGTGGGACTGAGTTTTTCAACTCGGTGGGTCCGAGATGGTTTCGGCGGAAACCTAACCCTAAAATTTTGAATCTCATCTGGTCTACAGATTACTTTGGCTGGATAGGAGTGTTTCAATCGTGGCAAGAATCAATAAGAACACAATGTGCTAGGAATCAGACGAGGATAGCACAATGATTGAGTCCATACCCTAGCTTGGCGATGAACTCGCTACGGCGGCAGCGGCGGGGGCGAAATCCGTTGACGGCGGCAGAGACCAGCGACAGGAGGCGGTTGGCGACGAGGAGATGATCCGGAGACCTTCGATGGCAGAGCGAGCTATTGCGTGGGCGAAGGGGTTCGGAGAAATTTCCAAATTTTTGCCCGTGACTATATATAGCCCGATCCTGTCGGTGTGACCGAGTGGAACAACTCGGTGGCACCGAGATGCATAACTGTGTACAGTTACAGCAACTCGGTGTGACCGAAAAGTTCAAATCGGTTGCACCGAGATTGAAAACTTAGATCAACTTAATGATCTTGGTAGGACCGAAATGGAGGAATCGGTCAGACCGAGAGTCACAAAGAGGTTTTGGAAGTTTAAGTCTATGACGAATCGGGGACTCCGAGTGCTCCTCACACAGAATGGTTCGAATCTGACTTGATCAAATTTTGTGATGTAGCATGAATAGAGTTTGAGATGAGAAAAGCATAGATAGCTAGAGAAGGTTCTTAGGCATTCTTGTCCATCCACTTGGCAAAAAGAAAAGAAGCCAAACAATCAAAACAACAAGTGGATGTCCTTGAATGAGTAAAATATGCACCAACATGCTCACACAATAAGATGGCAAATGAAATATGTGGCAAAGCATGCACAACCAATTCTAGCATCTATCAAACAATTGGAGATGACTAGGTCATCTATATATGAGTATATTGACTTAGGAGTCAAATGAGAACATTTGATCATAGGTCATACTCATCGTTTAAGCTCAAGTGGGGTTACCACTTTTACATAATGCATTGATGTGTTCACACCATTAGAGTTGCTTTGACTCAATTCTTAGAGTTAAGCTCCCCCTAGATGTGAGATCCCCCCTTAGAGGGATGAACTAACCTTGGGTTTTGTCAATGATGACTTCATGTAGGTGTTAAAGATGTGGATGCTCAATGTTGATGTAGATCATTTGGAGCAATCCTTTGGAGTGAGTTGCACTTTCAACTTGCCTACATGGGTTAGTCCCACAAGGAACAAACAAGAATATCCATAGACATAGAGTGATGCACACACAAGATGATGTCCATGAAATCATTAGGTTACCTTGTCCCTTGCCTTATCAACATGAGGGTTTGTGACTCCTTGAACTAGTGCAAGATGTGGAAGTTGATTGCACTTGTTCTTGCCATAATGATATGAGTGAAGAATGTTGGCGGAGTCACCCTCAAGAACTCTCTAGTTCTTCTTCTTCGGGATCCACATCATCTTGATGGGAATCCTTGGAGTTGTAGTTGTACTTGATGAAGTAGAACTTGACGTAGTCTTGGGAACCAACTTGAACGAGGCCTTAGGTGCTTCTTAAAATGCATCAATCTCTTCTTGAAGCTTGTCCTTGCCTTTGTTCTTGTGGTCTTGTGGTGGAAGATCATCTTGTGCTTGTGTTCCCTTGAAGGAAGTAGGATCATACTTCTCTTGTTGAGGAACAAACTTAGTCTTGGGGTATTGATCTTCTTCCCACTCAACTCCATTGGCATTGAACTTTCGTTCAAAACCAACACCTTGATTCTTCCGGTGCCTTCCTTGCTTGCGTACAATTTCCTCGAATTGCTTACTCCCGGCAAGGCTCTTGTAAACACCTTTCTCTATAATTCCCTTCAATAAGCTATTTTCTTGCTCAAGTGTAACTTGGCTAAGAGAATCATTAGTGGAATCTAGAGAACTACTAGAAGCAACAATATTAGATTTGACATTATTATTGTTACTACTAGAGGAAGTATCTTTCTTGTACTTGTTACTAGACTTGACTTGAGGCATGTAAGTAGATAAGAGTAAACGCTTGGCAATGTAAGAAGAACTTTTCTTACGGAGATCATCATTGATTGCCTTTAAGAACTCATGCTCTTGCTCAAGATTGAGCTTTTCAAAGCGTAACTTATCATGAGCCCTTAAAAGTTCTCAATGATCTTCGAAGATAGTTTCATGAGCCAACTTAAGAGTGTTTAGTTCTTTAGTTAGAAGCTCAATCCTATCCTTATCATTGTCATTCGTTTTATCTTGATTGGCATGATTAATTGACGTTTCATCATAATATTCATCACTAGAGTTGTCAACAAGTAAATCATCATCCACAAGCAAGTCATCTTCATCACTATTGAAATCAACATACTCAGGATGTGTTACCTTTGGACCTTTGGCCATGAAGCATCTTCCAATTCCTTCATTTGGTGAATCAAATATGTCGTAGGAGTTGGTTGACACAAGTGCTAGACCGGCAACACCTTCATCTTGAGTATATTCGGAGTCGGAGTGATAGCTTCTCTCGGAGTGATTGTCGGAGTCGGAGCCGGATACCCATTCACCAACATGAGCTTGATGTCTTCGTTCTGTGTAGCTCCTTGATGACTTGTCCTTCCTTTCCGAATCCTTGCTTCTCCGTGAGGGTCTTCGTTCATAACGATCATCTCTACTCCTCCTCTCTCTTGGTGGTGATTCTTCTCTTTTGCTTTTTCTTATTGGAGAATCTTCTCTTCTTTTGTAGGGTGCCGTACACTCATTGGAATAGTGTCCGGGTCTCCCACAATTGTAGCAATTTCGCTCTCGACTAGAAGATCTTTTGTCATTGTAAGACCTTGACTTGGAGCTTCTTTCTTTGCTTCTACTCTTGTAGAATTTGTTGAAGTTCTTCACCATTAAGCTCAATTCTTCATTGAAGGTTTGTTTCTCACTTGATGATGTGGGGGCTTCACTTGAGGCTTTGTAAGCACCACTTGACTTGTTGTGAAGTTCCTCCTTATCCTTGAGTGACATCTCATGAGCAACAATTCTTCCAATGACTTCCGTTGGCTTGAGATCTTTGTAGTTTGGCATCATTTGAATCAATGTGCACACGGTATCATACTTTCCATCCAATGCTCTTAGGATCTTCTTGATGATGAATTTGTCGGTCATCTCTTCACTCCCTAAGCCGACAATCTCATTTGTGATAAGAGCAAGCCTAGAGTATATTTCAGCGACACCTTCACCATCCTTCATTTTGAACTTGTCAAGCTGACTTTGGAGCACATCCAACTTGGATTCCTTGACGGATTCGGTACCTTCATGCATATCAATCAAAGTATCCCAAATTTCCTTTGCATTCTCAAGACGGCTGATTTTGTTGAATTCTTTGGGGCACAATCCGTTGAAGATGATATCACAAGCTTGAGCGTTGTATTGCAGCATCTTCGATTCTTCTGCATTAGCTTCACAGTTCGGTTCTCTCCCATCAAATAATTCACCTTGCAAGCCAATACAAATAATTGCCCAAACAGCGGGGTTATGTCCAAGAATATGCATTTTCATCTTATGCTTCCAACTAGCAAAATTAGTACCATCAAAGTAAGGACCTCTACGGTGATAATTTCCCTCGCTAGATGCCATACTCTCCTAGGTTGTGAAACCAAGGCTATGACCACCAAAAGCTATGGAAATCAAAGCAAATGGAGACCAAAGCTCTGATACCACTTGTAGGACCTTGAAGTATGTCTAGAGGGGGGGTGATTAGACTACTTGACCAATTAAAAACTTAACCTTTTCCCAATTTTAGAGTTTGGCAGATTTTAGCTATTTAGGACAAGTCAAGCAATCAACATACTATTCAAGCAAGCATGCAAAGAGTATATAGGCAGCGGAAATTAAAGCATGCAACTTGCAAGAAAGTAAAGGGAAGGGTTTGGAGGATTCAAACGCAATTGGAGACACGGATGTTTTTCGCGTGGTTCCGATAGGTGGTGCTATCGTACATCCACGTTGATGGAGACTTCAACCCACGAAGGGTAATGGTTGTGCGAGTCCACGGAGGGCTCCACCCACGAAGGGTCCACGAAGAAGCAACCTTGTCTATCCCACCATGGTTGTCGCCCACGAAGGACTTGCCTCACTAGCGGTAGATCTTCACGAAGTAGGCGATCTCCTTGCCCTTACAAACTCCTTGGTTCAACTCCACAATCTTGTCGGAGCCTCCCAAGTGACACCTAGCCAATCTAGGAGAGACCACTCTCCAAGAAGTAACAAATGGTGCGTTGATGATGAACTCCTTGCTCTTGTGCTTCAAATGATAGTCTCCCCAACACTCAACTCTCTCTCATAGGTTTTGGATCTGGTGGAAAGAAGATTTGAGTGGAAAGCAACTTGGGGAAGGCTAGAGATCAAGATTCATATGGTAGGAATGGAATATCTTGGCCTCAACACATGAGTAGGTGGTTCTCTCTCAGAAATGGTAAGTTGGAAGTGTAGGTTTGTTCTGATGGCTCTCTCCACGAATGAAGAGGAGGTGGAGGGGTATTTATAGCCTCCACACAAAATCTAACCGTTACACACAATTTACCAAACTCGGTGGGACCGATTCAACAGATTCGGTCGGACCGATTTAGTAAACCTAGTGACCGTTAGTGATTTTCGGTGGGACTGACATGCAACTCGGTGAGACCGATTCGGTTAGGGTTAGGGCATAACGTAATCTCGGTAAGACCGATTACACAAACTCGGTGAGACCGATTTTGGTAATAAGCTTTCCAGAGAGTTGGTCAGGTAAACTCGGTGGGACCAATTTGCTCTTTTCGGTGAGACCGAAATGTTACAAAAAGGCAACAAAGAGTTTACATTGCAATCTCGGTGGGACCGATCGCTCACTTCGGTTAGACCGAAACGTTACGAAGGGAAACAGAGAGATTACAATCCCATCTTGGTGAGACCGAGATCCCTATCGGTAAGACCGATTTGCTTAGGGTTTTGTGGCAGTGGCTATGACTTTTGGAATCGGTGGCGCCGGATAGGAAGAATCGGTGTGACCGATTTTGGCTTTGGGTTTAGGTCATTTGTGGATGTGGGAAAGTAGTTGAGGGTTTTGGAGCATATCACTAAGCACATGAAGCAAGAGGCTCATTAAGCAACACTCATCCCTCCTTGATAGTATTGGCTTTTCCTATAGACTCAATGTGATCTTGGATCACTAAAATATAAAATGAAGAGTCTTGAGCTTTTGAGCTTGAGCCCATCCTTTGTCCTTAGTATTTTGAAGGATCCACTTCCATCATCCATGCCATGCCATTCATTGAGCTTTCCTGAAATAATAGTCTTGGAATAGCATTAGCTCAATGAGCTATATGTTGTTAT
Organism: Triticum dicoccoides; assembly: GCF_002162155.2. Taxonomy (NCBI): domain Eukaryota; kingdom Viridiplantae; phylum Streptophyta; class Magnoliopsida; order Poales; family Poaceae; genus Triticum; species Triticum dicoccoides. Next base: position 578,513,548 of record NC_041391.1, on the reverse strand, counting down.
GAATTACCAAAACCACCTAGGGATAGTTGCACTTTCAGATGGGCTATCGGATTGGCTGTCGACCGAAGGATTATGAGGGTTGGGTGAAAACTGTTGGAGAACGTTGCATAAAATAAAAAAATTCCTATGTTCACCAAGATCAATCTAGGAGTTCATCCAGCAACGAGAGAGAGGAGTGCATCTACATACCCTTGTAGATCGCGAGCGGAAGCGTTCAAGAGAACGGGGTTGAGGGAGTCGTACTCGTCGTGATCCAAATCATCGGAGATCCTAGTGCCGAACGGACGGCACCTCCGCGTTCAACACACATACGGTCAGCGTGACGTCTCCTCCTTCTTGATCCATCAAGGGGGAAGGAGAGGTTGATGAAGATCCAGCAGCACGACGGCGTGGTGGTGGATGCAGCAGGGATCCGGCAGGGCTTCGCCAAGCGTCTGCGGGAGGGAGAGGTGTAGCAAGGGAGAAGGGAGGCGCCAAGTGCAAGGGTGCGGCTGCCCTCCCTCCCCCCCTCTTTATATAGGGTCCCTAGGGGGGCGCCGGCCCTAGGAGATGGGATCTCCTAGCGGGGGCGGTGGCCAAGGGGGGAGCCTTGCCCCCCAAAGCAAGTGGAGGCGCCCCCTCCCCTAGGGTTCCCAACCCTAGGCGCAGGGGGGGCAAGGGGGGCGCACCAGTCTATCAGGGGCTGGTCCCCTCGCCACTTCAGCTCACGGGGCCCTCCGGGATAGGTGGCCCCACCCGGTGGACCCCCCGGGACCCTTCCGGTGGTCCCGGTACAATACCGATGACCCCCGAAACTTTCCCGATGGCTGAAACAGCACTTCCTATATATAATTCTTCACCTCCGGACCATTCTGGAACTCCTCGTGACATCCAGGATCTCATCCAAGACTCCAAACAACTTTCGGGTTACTGCATATTCATATCTCTACAACCCTAGCGTCATCGAACCTTAAGTGTGTAGACCCTACGGGTTCGGGAGACACGCAGACATGACCGAGACGCCTCTCAGGTCAATAACCAACAGCGGGATCTGGATACCCATGTTGGCTCCCACATGCTCCTCGATGATCTCATCGGATGAACCACGATGTCGAGGATTCAATCAATCCCGTATACAATTCCCTTTGTCAATCCGTACGTTACTTGCCCGAGACTCGATCATCGGTATCCCAATACCTCGTTCAGTCTTGTTCCCGCAAGTCACTTTACTTGTACCGTAATGCATGATCCTGTGACCAGACACTTGGTCACATTAAGCTCATTATGATGATGCATTACCGAGTGGGCCCAGAGATACCTCTCCGTCATACGGAGTGACAAATCCCAGTCTCGATTCGTGCCAACCCAACAGACACTTTCGGAGATACCCGTAGTGCACCTTTATAGCCACCCAGTTACGTTGTGACGTTTGGCACACCCAAAGCACTCCTACGGTATCCGGGAGTTGCACAATCTCATGGTCTAAGGAAATGATACTTGACACTTGGAAAAGCTCTAGCTAAACAAACTACACGATTTTTGAGCTATGCTTAGGATTGGGTCTTGTCCATCACATCATTCTCCTAATGATGTGATCTCGTTATCAATGACATCCAATGCCCGTAGTCAGGAAACCATGACTATCTGTTGATCAACGAGCTAGTCAACTAGAGGCTTATTAGGGACATGTTGTGGTCTATGTATTCACACGTGTATTATGATTTCCTGATAACACAGTTATAGCATGAATAATAGACAATTATCATGAACAAAGAAATATAATAATAACCATTTATTATTGCCTCTAGGGCATATTTCCAACAGTCTCCCACTTACACTAGAGTCAATAATCTAGTTACATTGTGATGTATCGAACACCCATTGCGTCCTGGTGTTGATCATGTTTTGCTCTAGGGAGAGGTTTAGTCAACGGATCTACTACATCCAGGTCCGTATGTACTTTACAAATATCTATGTCTCCATCTTAAACATTTTCACGGATGGAGTTGAAGCGGCGCTTGATGTGCCTGGTCTTCTTGTGAAACCTGGGCTCCTTGGCAAGTGCAATAGCTCCAGTGTTGTCACAGAAGAGTGTAATCGGCCCCGACGCATTGGGTATGACTCCTAGGTCGGTGATGAACTCCTTCATCCAGATTGCTTCATGCGCTGCCTCCGAGGCTGCCATGTACTCCGCTTCACATGTAGATCCTGCCACGACGCTCTGCTTGCAACTGCACCAGCTTACTGCCCCACCATTCAAAATATACATGTATCCGGTTTGTGACTTCGAGTCATTCAGATTTGTGTCGAAGCTAGCATCGACGTAACCCTTTAAGACGAGCTCTTCATCACCTCCATATACGAGAAACATGTCCTTAGTCCTTTTCAGGTACTTAAGGATGTTCTTGACCGCTGTCCAGTGTTCCATGCCGGGATTACTTTGGTACCTTCCTACCAAACTTACGGCAAGGTTTATATCAGGCCTGGTACAGGTCATGGCATACATGATAGACCCTATGGCTGAGGCATAGGGGACGACACTCATCTTTTCTCTATCTTCTGCCGTGGTCGGGCATTGAGCTGAGCTCAATTTCACACCTTGCAACATAGGCAAGAACCCCTTCTTGGACTGATCCATATTGAACTTCTTCAATATCTTATCAAGGTATGTGCTTTGTGAAAGACCTATGAGGCGTCTTGATCTATCTCTATAGATTTTGATGCCTAATATGTAAGCAGCTTCTCCAAGGTCCTTCATTGAAAAACACTTATTCAAGTAGGCCTTTATGCTGTCCAAAAGTTCTATATCATTTCCCATCAAAAGTATGTCATCCACATATAATGTGAGAAATGCTACAGAGCTCCCACTCACTTTCTTGTAAACGCAGGCTTCTCCATAAGTCTGCATAAACCCAAACGCTTTAATCATCTCATTAAAGCGAATGTTCCAACTCCGAGATGCTTGCACCAGCCCATAGATTGAGCGCTGGAGCTTGCATACCTTGTTAGCATTCTTAGGGTCGACAAAACCTTCCGGCTGCATCATATACAGTTCTTCCTTAAGGTGACCGTTAAGGAATGCCGTTTTGACGTCCATTTGCCATATCTCATAATCATAGTATGCGGCAATTGCTAACATGATTCGGACGGACTTCAGCTTCGCTACTGGTCAATCCCTTGAACTTGTCGATAACCCTTAGCGACAAGTCGAGCCTTATATATGGTGACATTACCATCCGCGTCCGTCTTCTTATTAAAGATCCATTTGTCTTCTATTGCTCGCCGATCATCGGGCAAGTCTGTCAAAGTCCATACTTCGTTTTCATACATGGATCCTATCTCAGATTGCATGGCTTCAAGCCATTTGTTGGAATCTGGGCCCGCCATCGCTTCTTAATAGTTCGAAGGTTCACCGTTGTCTAACAACATAATTTCTAAGACAGGGTTACCGTACCACTCTGGTGCGGAACGTGTCCTTGTGGACCTTCGAAGTTCAGTAAGAGCTTGATCCGAAGTATCTTGATCATCATCATTAACCTCCTCTCTTGTCGGAGCAGGCACCACAGGAACATCTTCCTGAGCTGCGCTACTTACCGGTTCAATAGGTAGTACTTCATCAAGTTCCACTTTCCTCCCACTTAATTCTTTCGAGAGAAACTCTTTCTCTAGAAAGGACCCGTTCTTGGCCACAAAGATCTTGCCCTCGGATCTTAAGTAGAAAGTATACCCAGTCGTTTCCTTAGGGTATCCTATGAAGACACATTTTTCCGACTTGGGTTCGAGCTTCTCAGGTTGAAGTTTCTTGACATAAGCATCACATCCCCAAACTTTTAGAAACGACAGCTTAGGTTTCTTCCCAAACCATAATTCATATGGTGTCGTCTCAACGGATTTAGACGGTGCCCTATTTAACTTGAATGTAGCTGTCTCTAGAGCGTATCCCCAAAATGATAGTGGTAAATCGGTAAGTGACATCATAGATCGCACCATATCCAATAGAGTGCGATTACGATGTTCGGACACACCATTTCGCTGAGGTGTTCCAGGCGGCGTGAGTTGTGAAACGATTCCACATTTCCTTAAGTGCGTACCAAATTCGTGACTTAAATATTCACCCCCACGATCTGATCGTAAGAACTTTATCTTTCGGTCACGTTGATTCTCTACCTCATTCTGAAATTCCTTGAACTTTTCAAAGGTGTCAGACTTGTGTTTCATCAAGTAGACATACCCATATCTACTCAAGTCATCAGTGAGAGTGAGAACATAATGATATCCTCCGCGAGCCTCAACGCTCATTGGACCGCACACATCAGTATGTATGATTTCCAATAAGTTGGTGGCTCGCTCCATTGTTCTGGAGAACGGAGTCTTGGTCATCTTACCCATGAGGCATGGCTCGCATGTGTCAAATGATTCATAATCTAGAGACTCCGAAAGTCCATCAGCATGGAGCTTCTTCATGCGCTTGACACCAATGTGACCAAGGCGGCAGTGCCACAAGTATGTGGGACTATCGTTATCAACTTTACATCTTTTAGTATTCACACTATGAATATGTGTAACATTACGCTCGAGATTCATTAAGAATAAACCATTCACCAGCGGGGCATGACCATAAAACATATCACTCATATAAATAGAACAACCATTATTCTCGGATTTAAATGAGTAGCCATCTCGAATTAAACGAGATCCTGATACAATGTTCATGCTCAAAGCTGGTACTAAATAACAATTATTGAGGTTCAAAACTAATCCTGTAGGTAAATGTAGAGGTAGCATGCCGACGGCGATCACATCGACCTTGGAACCATTCCCGACGCGCATCGTCACCTCGTCCTTCGCCAGTCTTCATTTATTTCGCAGCTCCTGCTTTGAGTTACAAATATGAGCAACCGCACCGGTATCAAATACCCAGGAGCTACTACGAGCACTGGTAAGGTACACATCAATTACATGTATATCACATATACCTTTGGTTTTGCCGGCCTTCTTGTCCGCTAAGTACTTGGGGCAGTTCCGCTTCCAGTGTCTGCTTCCCTTGCAATAAAAGCACTCAGTTTCAGGCTTGGGTCCATTACTTGACTTCTTCCCGGCAACTGGCTTACCGGGCGCGGCAACTCCCTTGCCGTCCTTCTTGAAGTTCTTCTTACCCTTGCCTTTCTTGAACTTAGTGGTTTTATTCACCATCAACACTTGATGTTCCTTTTTGATCTCCACCTCCGCTGATTTCAGCATTGAATATACCTTAGGAATGGTCTTTTCCATCCCCTGCATATTGAAGTTCATCACAAAGCTCTTGTTGCTTGGTGGGAGCGACTGGAGGATTCTGTCGACCACCGCATCATCCGGGAGATTGACTCCCAGTTGAGATAAGCGGTTGTGCAACCCAGACATTTTGAGTATGTGCTCGCTGACAGAACCATTCTCCTCCATCTTGCAACTGTAGAACTTGTCGGAGACTTCATATCTCTCGACCCGGGCGTGAGCTTGGAAAACCATTCTCAGCACTTGGAACATCTCATATGCTCCGTGCTGCTCAAAACACTTTTGGAGCCCCTATTCTAAGCTGTAAAGCATGCCGCACTGAACCAGGGAGTAATCATCACTACGCGACTGCCAGGCGTTCATAACGTCTTGAGTTGCTGGGAAAATGGGTGCTTCACCTAGCGGTGCATCTAGGACATATGCTTTCTTGGCAGCTATGAGGATGATCCTCAAGTTCCAGACCCAGCCCGTATAGTTGTTGCCATCGTCTTTCAGCTTGGTTTTATCTAGGAACACGTTGAAGTTGAGAGGGCAACATTAGCGTGGGCCATTTGATCTACAAGACATATTGCAAAGATTTTAGACTAAGTTCATGATAATTAAGTTCATCTAATCAAATAATGAACTCCCACTCAGATAGACATCCCTCTAGTCATCTAAGTGATCCATGATCCGAGTCAACTAGCCCGTGTCCGATCATCACGTGAGACGGACTAGTCATCATCGGTGAACATCTTCATGTTGATCGTATCTTCTATACGACTCATGTTCGACCTTTCGGTCTTCCGTGTTCCGAGGCCATGTCTGTACATGCTAGGCTCGTCAAGTTAACCTAAGTGTACTGCGTGTGTAAATCTGGCTTACACCCGTTGTATTCGAACGTTAGGATCTATCACACCCGATCATCACGTGGTGCTTCGAAACAACAAACCTTCGCAACGGTGCACAGTTAGGGGGAAGACTTTTCTTGAAATTATTATGAGGGATCATCTTATTTACTACCGTTGTTCTAAGTAAACAAGATGAAAAACATGATAAACATCACATGCAATCAAATAGTGACATGATATGGCCAATATCATATTGCTCCTTTGATCTCCATCTTCGGGGCGGCATGATCATCTTCGTCACCGACATGACACCATGATCTCCATCATCATGATCTCCATCATCGTGTCTTCATGAAGTTGTCACGCCAACGACTACTTCTACTTCTATGGCTAACGCGTTTAGCAATAAAGTAAAGTAATTTATATGGTGTTCTTCAATGACACGCAGGTCATACAAAAAATAAAGACAACTCCTATGGCTCCTGCCGGTTGTCATACTCATCGACATGCAAGTCGTGATTCCTATTACAAGAACATGATCATCTCATACATCACATATATCATTCATCATATCCTTTGGCCATATCACATCACAAAACACTTGCTGCAAAAACAAGTTAGACGTCTTCTAATTGTTGTTGCAAGTTTTTACGTGGCTTCTATAGGTGATCTAGCAAGAACGTTTTCTTACCTACGTTAAAGCCACAACGTGATTTGCCAACTTCTATTTACCCTTCATAAGGACCCTTTTCATTGAATCCGCTCCTACTAAAGTGGGAGCGACAGACACCCGCTAGCCACCTTATGCAACTAGTGCATGTCAGTCGGTGGAACCTGTCTCACGTAAGCGTACGTGTAAGGTTGGTCCGGGCCGCTTCATCCCACAATACCGCTGAAGCAAAATAAGACTAGTAGTGGCAAGAAAGTTGTCAACATATACACCCACAACAAATTGTGTTCTACTCGTGCAAAGAAAACTACGCAAAAACCTAGCTCATGATGCCACTGTTGGGGAACGTTGCATAAAATAAAAAATTTCCTACATTCACCAAGATCAATCTAGGAGTTCGTCCAACAACGAGAGAGAGGAGTGCATCTACATACCCTTGTAGATCGCGAGCGGAAGCGTTCAAGAGAACGGGGTTGAGGGAGTCGTACTCGTCGTGATCCAAATCACCGGAGATCCTAGTGCCGAACGGACGGCACCTTCGCGTTCAACACACGTACGGTCAGCGTGACGTCTCCTCCTTCTTGATCCAGCAAGGGGAAAGGAGAGGTTGATGAAGATCCAGCATCACGACGGCGTGGTGGTGGATGCAGCAGGGATCCGGCAGGGCTTCGCCAAGCGTCTGCGGGAGGGAGAGGTGTAGCAAAAGGGAAGGGAGGCGCCAAGTGCAAGGGTGCGGCTGCCCTCCCTCCCCCCTCTTTATATAGGGTCCCCAGGGGGGCGTCGGCCCTAGGAGATGGGATCTCCTAGGGGGGCGGCGGCCAAGGGGGGAGCCTTGCCCCCAAGGCAAGTGGAGGCGCCCCCTCCCCTAGGGTTCCCAACCCTAGGCGCAGGGGGGGCCAAGGGGGCGCACCAGCCCATCAGGGGCTGGTCCCCTCCCCACTTCAGCCCACGGGGCCCTCCGGGATAGGTGGCCCCACCCGGTGGACCCCTGGGACCCTTCTGGTGGTCCCGGTACAATACCGGTGACCCCCGAAACTTTCCCGATGGCCGAAATAGCACTTCTTATATATAATTCTTCACCTCCAGACCATTCCGGAACTCCTCGTGACGTCCAGGATCTCATCCGGGACTCCGAACAACTTTCGGGTTACTGCATATTCATATCTCTACAACCCTAGCGTCACCGAACCTGAAGTGTGTAGACCCTATGGGTTCGGGAGACAAGCAGACATGACCGAGACGCCTCTCAGGTCAATAACCAACAGCGGGATCTTACCCATGTTGGCTCCCACATGCTCCTCGATGATCTCATCGGATGAACCACGATGTCGAGGATTCAATCAATCCCGTATACAATTCCCTTTGCAATCGGTATGTTACTTGCCCAAGACTCGATCGTCGGTATCCCAATACCTCGTTCAGTCTCGTTATCGGCAAGTCACTTTACTCGTACCGTAATGCATGATCCTGTGACCAGACACTTGGTCACATTGAGCTCATTATGATGATGCATTACCGAGTGGGCCCAGAGATACCTCTCCGTCATACGGAGTGATAAATCCCAGTCTCGATTCGTGCCAACCCAACAGACACTTTCGGAGATACCCGTAGTGCACCTTTATAGCCACCCAGTTACGTTGTGACGTTTGGCACACCCAAAGCACTCCTACGGTATCCGGGAGTTGCACAATCTCATGGTCTAGGAAATGATACTTGACACTTGGAAAAGCTCTAGCTAAACGAACTACACGATCTTTGAGCTATGCTTAGGATTGGGTCTTGTCCATCACATCATTCTCCTAATGATGTGATCCCGTTATCAACGACATCCAATGCCCATAGTCAGGAAACCATGACTATCTGTTGATCAACGAGCTAGTCAACTAGAGGCTTACTAGGGACATGTTGTGGTCTATGTATTCACACGTGTATTACGATTTCCTGATAACACAGTTATAGCATGAATAATAGACAATTATCATGAACAAAGAAATATAATAATAACCATTTATTATTGCCTCTAGGGCATGTTTCCAACAAAAACCCGTCTCCGGCCATGGCTGGAGCCTATTACGGCAGCGTCTGTGGACGACGTAGCCTTCTTGAAGGCGTCAGCATGATGCTCTCTCTTCCTCTGTGTGGGACAGCTCCAGGGGAAACCTCAGACCCAGAGGGTCGGTCGTTAGCTGTGTGTTAGCGTCGTTTCCCTCTCGAGGACATCGATTTTGGATTTTAATCCGGTCATAGGGACCAGTTAGTGTGTTGGGAGGTTGGTGGTAGGCGTTGGTGTGGAGTCGAGGCTTCTGCGGCAACGATGATGGGGAAGTGAAGTTGGAGGCGTTGTAGTGGTAGTTGGCTCTTCTCCGGCGTGTTTGTAGGATTACCTTGGTAGTTTCAAGGGCGAGGGTGCCCTTCGCGCCGTGCACGAGAAAGATTTCTCCATGTAAATTCAAAACAAAACAAACAATATTTGATGACTGAATCCTATAAACAAAATTCATTCTGCGATGGCGTTCCAAGGGGGCCTCTCGGGCGCTCTCCATGTCGTCCGATCGGTTCAAGCACTCCTACTAGTTCGATGAACCTTAACGTCATTGACTTGAGGGAAAGTTGTTGCTTTTTATAAAATTGTGACGTGGGCCCAACAACTTCCTAACAAAGAGGAAGTAATCAACGACACCAACGATGATATTTCAAGATCCATATAAATATCTTATGTACTCTAGAATTCTCTATTTACTTGTAACTAATCATACAGTACAAACCTATATAGGGGGTATTTGTCCCTTTTATTTTACTTTCCTCATATTTAAAGGATTTCAGAAAGATCCATTCCATAGTTATGCCTTGAAAACAAAAAACTTCACTTAACTTTTGATACAAGCTGCAATTTAAATTTAGAGATGGCGCAAGTTAATTTTTGAAGGACAGGTGTTAGGATTATATAAAGTGCATGATGTAATAAACTTTAGCAAGCCTACATTCTATTAATTATGAAATTAAACTAAATGGTAGAACAAAGTATTTTAGTTGAGATTATACTATAATAGAATAAACTAAAAGGTATAAAAATTTGGTATAAATACTTACTCTATCTTAACTCATGTAGAACAAAACAACCTATAGCCCACACTATCGTAAGCGATCGCGTGATCTTGGCGCGAAATCCTTACTACTTCAAAAATATGTAAGGTTCCTTTCCCTACCAGGACCCTGTTCTACCCGCGTTTCATCCTCCACCTCGCTTCGCTATTCGGCGGCGGGGCTCCTAGGGCGCAGAAGGAGGAGGAGGAGGAGGTGGGAGGGAGTGGTGGCGGATGAGGGAGGGAGGAATGAGGGGTGTGGGGCTGTGGACTGGGGCTAGGGTTCGATACCTTTTTCCTCTCACGCGCTAGCTAGCTGTGGCACTCGCGCGACCGCTCGCTTGCTCGTTGTGGTGCCGCGTTCACACACTATTCATCGCCTACGTGGATAGCTTGGTTCTGCCTAGGAACCAGCTCATCCTTTATATGTTCGATGCCGGACTCCCTCTGCTTCTCTCTCTCTCTTCTTCACGCGGCAGAGTTTTTCAGGCGACGGCGTCTCCGGCCGCAAACATTTGCCGCCGACCAACTCGTCTTCGCCGACTGATTCATCCACCCTCCAACGTCCATTGTCACCCTGCCCGTCCCACGCCCGAAACCGTAACCAACCTTCGTTCCCCTATGATGCGTCTGATCCCAACATGCTCGCCTCCCGATTTGCTACCGGGCTACCATCACCCACTTCGTCGACAGATTCATCCACCGATGCAGAAAATATTCCAGGTTTGGTTTCACAGGTTGGATGCGTCACCCTGAAGTGGAGCAAGAAGAAATCGCTGTGTCTGAATGTTTCTGTCTGTTTCTTCGAATTGGTGGATACCATGGGTTTCATTCTTGAGACAGCTTGATTTTGTTGGGCTTTTAAGTGAAGTTGTTCGTGTTGGTTAGATCAGCTTTAGCTGCATAATCATAATATCAATTGTTTACCACTTGCAGCGCATCGCTCTCAGGTGGCTTCTTGGGCTGGCTGACAGGCATCCTGTAAGAATGAGATACAGCTCTGTATCTATTTCTTGTCTATGGAGATGAAGATAGGCCAGCGCTCATAACATACCAAAATGTAGCTCTAAACTGGAAGTGGTGTCCTTTTCTTTCTGGTCGGTGTTAGAAATTTTGCTATAACAAGGTAGCTCATGTGTGTTCATGTTGTATTCCTGTTCAGTAGACATGTCCCGCTTCATATTTTACATGATCATCTGCTATTTTGGTTCAGATGTACCTGAGCTATTTGTAGATAAGCTCGCATATCAGGTAATTAATGTTCTTGATTTCTTCGGGTACTATATCTGATAATTGACTTAATTTTTTGGTATTCTATTGGTTCCTAAAGGAGTCCTCTGATGTTATTGTTACATTGCGCTCGCAGTTTAGGTTCTGTGATGTGCATGGGTGTCACTGCTGGTGCCTGCGTGCCTACCCTCTTTGCGTTAAGAGTTTGCTTGTTTAGGACTTTAAAGCTTGCTATTTGATTTTGCCTAACAATTTGTTTATATATTGCCCTAGACAAAGTAGGGGGGAATGTTTCTTGGCCCAATGTTGGCTTCACCTCTATGCAAAGCCCCATCTTGTAGTGAGTGGCTGTATAATAATGTAATAATTGATACTTCAGTTTCAGTCATGGATTTATCAGTGGATTATTTCTTTGTGTACACTGGCTGCACATTGTGTTATGCATTAACTTCATATTCTGATCTTTCAGATATTTTAATATGGCTCTTCTGGCCTCCTAGTCCAAAAGGTTCTTGTTGGGGGAGATAACAGATGGATCACTTTGGTTAACCATAAGTATAAAATTGACAAACCTAATTTACTCAGGTCTAAACCTGATGTGGGCTCCCCATTCTGGAAAGGTGTCACTTGTGCTCTTGTTGGAGCTAGGCCTTTCTACAGGTGGTCTCTCGGCAATGGTAAAAATATTAGCCTATGGCATGACACCACTTTAAAAACCCAATTCTAGGATATCTTTGACATTTGTCAACAACAAAGTTGCTCTGTGGCTCAAGTCTGGGATGGGTGTACTCTCAAGTTATCATTTAGGAGATTTGTAGATAAGGAGTTTCTAACTAAATGGCAACAGTTGCTAGCTATCCAAGCTCCTTACACCCCTAACTGTGATATTGATCAACCTGTGTGGGTCCTTGAGCCGACTGGTGTTTACTCTGTACGTTCCTTTTACAATATGATTAACTGGGGTGGAGTCTATACTCCTGTTTGGAAGAATTTTTGGAACATTTGTGGTCCCTCGTCGATATCTAGTCTTCCTTTGGTTAGCATTGCATAATAAGATTCTGACTAGGGACAACCTGAGTAAGCGACGGCCATATTCCGATGAACAAGAATCTGTTCAACACTTGCTCTTTGATTGTTTAATTGCTAAAGATCTATGGGGTGATGTAGCTGAATGTTTTATTTTTTATGTACCCAGTAATATGTGTGATCTTGCTGCCTTATGGTGTGTAGATAAGAAAAAGTCTGTTGTTGGCATTGCTTGTGTTTAACCACTTGCTGCCTATGGACAATGTGTAATGCTCTCTGTTTCCAGGGCGTGGTGCGGACAAGTACTCGGGTTATCCTGGGCAGGTATGTGCCCTGATTCGCCAATGGAAGATATTATGTGCAGACGCTCAATCTGCTCTACTTCGGCGTTGTCTCCTGCTGCTGGACTGGCGAAGAGGAGAGCTGCTACGAATGGCCTGGAGATGAATTCGTGGACTGGAGCAGGGAACGGTCCAGGTGGCCTTGCGCACAAAGCTCATTCCGGCTGAAGGCCTGAAAAATTAATGTAATAAGCTAGCCTAAACTGTCTCCTTTTGCTGCTGGTCCTATGTAAATAGAACCACTAAAAATCTACTCTGCTTCTCTCCCTGAACCCTGCACGGTTCAAGTATGGGAACTTTTTGTTTTCCTTAGATGTTCTAGATTTGCTACTCTTGCTCAACTCGAGAGCTGTAAACTGTCGTCGTGCTTTTGCTTCATTAATAAAATGAGGCGGGGGGAAAGGAAACCCCTTTCATTCATATCTTTCAGGTATTATTAAACTTTATTATTGTGGCACTAGTGTACAAGTGAACTAATGTCTGCTTCAGTGGTATTTTAGCATGGTATACTTCTTCCTCCATTAGCTTGTTATGTTTACACTCCTGGTTATTTAAGTCCTACTGAACATATTTTTATGCCATGTGCAGGAAGTTCGTGGCAGTGGACAAGAACCTGAGTCGGAAATTGTCCAGCCCTGTACAAGTGTGCGTATTTTCTCCCCTTTGTATATTTCTAGCATGTTCTTTTAGAATGACAATTATCTCCATTGTTTAAATATCTGGCTGAAGTCAGTTACTTGATCAGATATCAGAGGCAGGGTGTTAATGTATGTCGATTCCTTAAAGCAATAAACGAGTCACTGAGCAATATCTTTGCTAATCATTACCTGTAAATAGTACTAGTACCAAAAGTTGGGTCTAAAGAAGTACTCACCCAGTTCAAATCAACCTCTCCATCTATCAGGAGGCGTGCCTTAACTGAAGCGCTGAAGAAGCTTCAGTGCCAGACGCTGAGTTTTGTGGGAGAGAACTCATGGTTCCATGCCGGCGCTGTCCTCAGAACCACAGAACTAGATTGGAGATGCTTTGCTCTAGTCGAGGTACTGCACATTTCAACAATTCATGTGATCACTTGATCCATACTCAGGGTAAGGCAGGTTCTGAGTGTTTTTGTGGGCAAATCGCAGCAGGTTCAGGGCGAAGGAGCAGGGGGCTCCTTTCAGTTTACACAAAGCACAGCTACTGCTACAGGCCGATGACACCTGTTTCAAGCATTTTGCCATTCTGTTTTGTGCAGGGACAACCAGTCCAGCTTCCCGAGATCCCCCCTTCTCTTCCACGTACGCAATCCCTCCGGCACAAACGAGCTCTTAGCCAAAAAAAAGGGCCAGGGTAGATTGGGACTATAAGAAACAGTGTGCCAATTTCAGGGATTTCAAGATCATGGTTCAGTGCAGACTCCAAGTGTGAATTTAAGGTTTACTTTAGACTTTTCTCTCAGGAAAATCATACTAGGTCTATCTGTTCTGTTGTTGTAACATTCAGAAGAAAAGTTTGGTGCTGAGCTCAGTCTAAAAGGAGACTAAACCAATAGAAACAAGGCTTTGTGTAATACATATACTTGCGCCGAGTATTAAACAACATGTTAACAAACCATGTCAATAATTATAGATGTGCGAGCAAAAGGGTTCGTCCGTTGTAATGGGAGAAAAAAAAATCATAATCTCCAATGGCCATGGCCATATTTTGCTGCATCAACGAGATACACTATCACTCTCAATTTTTTGAGATCATGAAAAAAATAACTTGTACATTTATTTGAAATCATGAACATTTTTCAAATTCATGAACACTTTTTAAAAAATCAAACATTTTTTTTTGAATTCATGAGCATTTTATACTATTTGCAAACATTTTCTAAAAATTGCGAATACTTTTTAAACAAATTTCTTGAATCGACAAACATTTCTAAAATCAAAAAATACTTTTCTGGCAATAGGTGGGAAATGTTTTGAAATTCACAAACATTGTTTTGATTTAACAAACATATTTTAGATGCATCATAATTTTTTTAATCAGCGAACATTTTATGAATGAACAAACTATTTTGCAAGTCACAGACATTTTTTAATTTTTATGATATTCTTCCATTCATGAACATTTTTTGAATTGGCAAAATTTGTTCAATTTCATTAATACTTTTTAATACATGAACTTTCTAAAAAAAACATTAACATTTTTTGATTTCCCAAACATTTGTTTTGAAAATTGTGAACATTTTTTTAATAAGCAAACATTTTTTACAAAATCATGTATATTTTTTGAACTCACAACCATTTTATTACAAAATTATCATTTTTTTTAATTTACGAAAAGTTTTTGAAGACCCAAATTATTTAAAGGAGAAAAAATGAAAATAAAAATAAAAGAAAAAAATTAGAAAACAGGCCGTCCGGACATGGGCCGACCAAAACGGGCGCGATGTGTCTTCTCACAGCGAGTATAGGAGGACCCTATTGTATGGCCCTGCCCAGGCGGGGATTCCCCTGTGTGAAGCATTTGTTTATCACTTTTTATCACTAGGTGGCATTGGTGTGATTTTCTCGACAAAAAAGTGGCATTGGTGGGTAATATTTCACAACTTTGAGGGTAATTTTCGTGACGTACCGCAAGAAGCAATAATCCCTTTATTATTATAGGTATAGATCTAGATGTGGCAAGTGCAAACTTGCCACGGATTTCACTACTTCCCCGCTCACGACTTAAATTTGTCAGCGCCCACCAATCACTATGTCGGATCATGCATGCTGGGAGCCATCCACCTCTACCGATATCGCCGCCCGTCACCCCACCGAGTGAAACCTTCATGACCGCAGACTCCGCCCGACCATGGTTGG
Organism: Triticum dicoccoides; assembly: GCF_002162155.2. Lineage (NCBI taxonomy): Eukaryota > Viridiplantae > Streptophyta > Magnoliopsida > Poales > Poaceae > Triticum > Triticum dicoccoides. The sequence continues at coordinate 578,498,281 of NC_041391.1, read as the reverse complement.
TGCAGTCTCCGTTGTGGCCCTCCTTGTATCCCTCTGCAGACACCACTGTACGACCGACAAACCATCAGCTGTTACTGGCGCCGCCTCACCTGGAAAACCGCTCATCACTGGGAGGACCACCCGATAGCGCTCATCGTCAAGCCAAAAGTGAGAGGCCATGCCCCTCGTGCCAACGTATGGCTACAATCGATGGTACTGCTGCAACTGGTGCCTGGTGGTACTGCTGCTGCTCGTGCATCATGGACGCCATCCTTCATTGTTGATGCTGGTACATCATGAATACCATGTCAGTTTTGGGCTATCGAGGTGGAGGACGCATGGAGATGCAGCGCGGGAAGATGGGCTATCGGATTGGCTGTCGACCGGAGGATTACGAGGACTGGGTGAAAACCCGTCTCCAGCCATGGATGGAGCCTGTGACGGCGGCGTCTGAGGACGCTGTAACCTTCTTGAAGGCGTCAACATGATGCTCTCTCTTCCTCTGTGAGGGACAGCTTTGGGGGGACCCCAAACCAGGAGGGCCAGTCATTGTAGTGTGTTAGCGTCGTTTCCCTCTCGAGGGCATCGGTTTTGGATTTTAATCCGGTCATAGGGACCAGTTGGACTGTTGGGAGGTTGGTGGTAGGCGTTGGTGTGGAGTCGAGGCTTCTGTTGATGATGGGGAAGTGAAGTCGGAGGCATTGCAGTGGTAGTTGGCTCTTCTCGGGCGTGTTCGTGGGATTACCTTGGTTTGGTTGTTGTGGTGAAGTCGGTATTGCGGCTGCGGGACCCCTGTGGCAACGATGACAGACAACAAGTAGTCCGCCTTTAGGTGGTCTTCCATGACGCCAATCTTGCATAGTTCTCCTTTGGAACTCTCCTGTGGAGTCAGATTTGTGTTGCCCTTGATGCGGGTGGCTGAGTCTGGCATGGATCTTCATGTGTTCCTACACGGCCTTTACGGCAAGTGTTGGATCAATTTTCGTCCACAGCGAAGTCGGAGTCGCTTGCTTGAGGATTAGGGATGGCGATGACGTCTGTTTGGGAAGAAGTGATGATGACGATGCTTGTGTGTTACCCTGACAAGGCACTATTTGTAAAGGTGTATGTGTGGGATATCTGGGTGTGTTGCTCAGTGGTTTGTGATGGTTTCCACTCGATTTTGTGTTGATTAACTGAGCAATTGTTTCTGCTTAACTAATTGATGAGGCAAATCTTTTGCCTCCGTTTCAAAATAAAATAATAACATATCTGTTGCTGCGAGGCGACGATAACTGCCGGTAGCGAGGGGCGGTGGCAGACGGTTAGAGCTGGGTTGGCTGGCGGCCGCGCTAGGAAAAAGAAGATGGAGGTGGAAGATGAAGTTGGATGAAGATCTAATGACTCTGGATGAAAATGATTCATGCAATTATTATTTTTAGGCACCTCATGTATTGTCAGCGAATTGGAAAATTGCACGGTGCCGCTATCTACCGGCAACGGCTCATCCAGTCAGCTAGTAACACCTCACATGCAATTATTATTTTTAGGCACCTCATGTATTGTCAGCGAATTGGAAAATTGCACGGTGCCGCTATCTACCGGCAACGGCTCATCCAGTCAGCTAGTAACACCTCACATTGTATATTGATATACGTGTTGTATAAAAAGTGTTCCATGTTTATGAAATATCTGGTATTTCAACTGCTGGTCCATCACTGTACTTCACATGCAAGATTGGCAATAATGTGTCCGACCCACTCTCTTTTTTTGTCACACAATAAATCCAACCATTTCTTTCACTTTGTCTAATTTAAAACTTTTAAACCATATATTTCTTTTTGAAACTTTTTTTATATTTGAACTCCTTGCGCCAAAACCTTTAAAATGAGACCAATTTTGGTTATTTTTCAACCATGTTTAAATTTGAACATACATTCTAAAATAATCAATTTCACTCTGATACATTACAATTTCACTTTATTTAGTTAATGTTTCATAATTTTGAATCTACATTTCACTTCAACTGGCTTGTTTCACAAAAACAACATATATTTCAATTGTGCATTTCCCAAATAGCCTATTTCACTCTTTTGAAATAGTTTATTTCACATTTCCAAATAATCGTTTTCACATCAATACATTACAATTTCACTTTTTGTGATTACTATTTCATAATTTAAAATCTACATTTCACATTTGACTGGCTTGTTTCACAAAAAAACATCTATTTCAATTGCACATTTCGGAAATATACTATTTCACTCTTTTAAAATAAATTGTTTCAAATTTTCAAATAATCAATTTCACAATGATGCATTATAATTTCACTTTCCGTGGTTGCTATTTCACAATTGAGGACCTATATTTCACTTTCCACTGGGTAGTTCAAAAAAAAACTATTTCGGTGGCACATTTTTCAAAAAAACATGTTTCACTCTTTTGAAAAAATGGTTACACATTTGCAAACAATCAGCTTCACAAGTTATCATTTTAATTTCATAAAGGGTTAATATAGGTTTCTAGTGAAATAGATTGGTTTCACATATTTCAATTGAAAAAGGTTTTTCCTTATTTTTCTAGTGAAATAGATTTGTTTCACATATGGACTGTGAAACACTAAAATTTAAAAGTGTTCGAAATGTATCTAAGTTTGGTCTAGTTCTAAAGGTCCCGGTGCCAGGAGTTCAAATATACAAACTATTTCAAAAATGAACTTATAGTTTAAATGATATGGACGATTTAATTTAGCTAAGATGAAATAAAAGGGTGGATTTATGTGTGGGAGAAGAGAGAGAGAGGGAGAGAGAGAGAGGGCTGTCACATGCTGCCACCAATCCCTGCCATATGAAGGACAATGGTGGGGCCAATAGTTGTATTAGGCATGGTATTCAATTTGTATAGCAAAAAAAGGGAGAATAGTAGATGTTTACAGCCTGAATCTTAAAGCCATCGATGAAAGGTGAGGTTTTTCATAGTAAAAGAAAAAGGTGAGAGTTTTTAGCCAAATCCGCATTTAATTTAAAATTTCAGAAATCGCTGGAACGTGAGAATTCAAACATTGGTCTAAGAATATCCTTTTGGGCACTGGATTTTCAGGATCTATAGAGTTACTCTTACTATCGGCGCTGCTACGCGTCCGCCGGCCGATGATTCTAAAATATCCGCCGCGTCGATGGTCGTTGGATCCCCGCGCCGTTAGCCGTCCGATGTAGTGCCCGCGCCCCGCATGCCCCCTCATTAATTTCCGCAACAAGCGCGTTGTTGCGGAAACAAACAACCTTGCCCCGGCCCCGACAGAGCTGCGCAACCTTACCCCGGCCCCGACAGAGCTGCGCCCAGCGCGGCGCTATTGCGGAAACAAACAACCTTGCCCCGGCCCCGACAGAGCTGCGCCCAGCGGGGCGCTATTGCGGAAACAAACAACCTTGCCCCGGCCCCGACAGAGCTGCGCCCAGCGCGACACTATTGCGGAAACAAACAACCTTGC
>NC_041391.1:578488509-578494487 GCF_002162155.2 Triticum dicoccoides | reverse complement strand
AAACAACCTTGCCTCGACCCCGACAGAGCTGCGCCCAGCGCGGCGCTATTGCGGAAACAAACAACCTTGCCTCGGCCACGACAGAGCTGCGCCCAGGGCGGCGCTATTGCAGAAATAAACAACCTTGCCCCAGCCCCGACAGAGCTGCGCCCAGCGCGGCGCTATTGCGAAAACAAACAACCTTGCCCCGGCCCCGACGGCCCCGCCCATGTTCCTGCAACAAGACCCATGTTGCAAAACCTGCATTTCAAGATAGCCTTTGCTTCAAGACCATCTCCGACCTCTTCTCTGTATTCCTGCAACAAGACCCTTGTTGCAAAAATTTCAACAACATCTCCAGCCTCTTCTCTGTGTTCCTGCAACAAGGCATTTGCTGCAAAAAAAAATTGCAACCAAGGTGATGTTGTGGTAGAAGCTTTGTGTCAGCAGATCGAGCCGAAAAGCTTTAGCACGGTTTGGCTTTGGACGAGCAGTCCAGTATGCTCTCAAACATCTTGGCGACGACCTCGGTGAGCTCGATGCCGGCTAAATGGATCGCCGGAAGCAAGACAACGAGCAGCTGCATCACTAGGGACTGCTCCATGGCCATCTTCCTCAACGCTGCCACCGAACAATCGTCGTCGCAGACAAGCTTGGACGAACTGTTGCTTTCATTGAAGTGCTCCTCTAGCGGCAACGGCGACGCAGGAGTTAGCTGGATGCGGAGGGACGCCGAGCAGCGACAAGGGGTGCGGCTCGCCGGCGAAGCGCGTGCGGGCGGACGGTGCTGGCCAAGCTGTTAACTCACAGTCAGTTTTGGCTACGGGCGAAAAAAGTATGAAGAAGTTTCGCTCATGATAAGGATATCGGTGGAGTGGGGGCCACTTGACGCGTGTCAATCGCTGAAGGAGGCGGATGCGGCGTGGTTATCAGCCGGTTGAAGCTAATCTTTTCCCTTACTCTTACCGGGGCACGTCCTTTTCGTGGCATTTTGTTTCTCATGCGACTGCTGCAAGTGACACGAATCACGAATGGGGGGATTGGGTTGGGGTCGCTGGTGATAGGGAAAGCGGATGGACGGACGGGTTCGTGCGCGCCACTGCTAGTCATCATCGCGTAGCCCGGCCAGGACAAGAGGAAAACAGCAGAAAGGCAGCACCGCCGCGATCCGGAGGGCCCCGGTGCGGCCGGGAATCGAGCTTTCCCACGGCGGATCGGGAGAGATGGAGGCACCACATGCCCGCCGGAAACTTTCCCTCCCTCTTGGCTCCTCCTGTGACGTTAACCAACGGAAGAAACTTCCACCACTCCCACCCACCCGCCTAGTGTGCTTCACCTCACCTCACCGTCCAGCAGCAGTAGCCATCGCCACCTCACCCCCGCCTCTTCCGGTCCAGTTCACCCCTGCTTCCCGCCGCTTTCCTCCCCGCTCTGTGCACTGTAAGCGTGCACGCGCGCACCTGCCCTGCCTCTAACGGCGGTGGTATAAATCAGAGCTCCCCTGGCTCCGGCAGACGCCTCGGTTTCTCTCTTTCTTCACGCTCCCTCCCCACAAGCTGACGTCCTGACCACCCTCTGCAAGCTCGCCTCTCCCCACGCTGGCAACCGGGATGAGCTGCGGCGGCGGCCAGAAGGCGGCACCGGCAACGGCAAGGGCACGCCCTCGCTGCATCCCCAAGAGAGGGGCGGTGCTGAGGGGAGCCGTTCGCGGCGCGCTCCGCTTCCTCCTTTCCCCGGTGAACGGCGCACCGGCGGTCGGCGGCCGCGTGCAGCCAGCCCCCCCGCCCAACCCGGGGGGAGGTGACGCCGCGGCGGAGCAGGGGAAGTAGGCGGGAGGCATCGTATCGTTCGCCGGGTTTAGTTCAGCGAGCCAACCATTTTATCTCGGCCGTGTCCGTTAATTATGCTTCGTTCGTGTTGCTCGCCACATCCATGTTTTGCATCAACTGCTCTTTCTTACTAATCTGTTCATCAACTGCTTCTGTTTGCGGTAAACGGCCACATAACAAAACAACACATTTGATCCATCCCTCCCCTTCATCACAGAGCAAAAATCACGTTTTCTAAGAAAATATGAAAAAGTACCAGGCGCGCCCAAAAAGGAAATTCAGCTAGAGTGAAGTTCTTTTTTAATGTGAAGGGTCTTTCCCCCGATTTCCGATTTCATTAACGAAACCAAATAGTCGTTTCATACAGCCCAAACACAACACCACCAACAGCTAGATCAAGTCTGGGGAAGCAAAGGTCCCCCAACACTCCTACATCCCCTGACCGAATTACAAAGTAGAGAGGATACATGAAAGTAAAGCAACCACAAAAATCGTTCAAAACCCTCCTAGATTTTAATCAAAAACTACTGGACTAAACAAGTCATACATCCTCCAGTCTTGAAGCCCAGGACGCCCAGCTTTTCGTGAGTAATTTTTTTAGTTTGCATATAAGATTTGGTTAAAGTTAAACTTTGTGAAATTTGACTAGCTTTGTAGGAAAGGATATCAACATCCACACTATGAAATCAATAATATTAGATGCATGATGAAATTAATTTTCATAACATATAACTTTAATATTGTATATGTTAATATTTTTTCTATAAAGTTAGTCAAACTTTACAAAGTTTGACTTTGACCAAAACTTATATGCGGAGTAAAAAGAAACAGAGGGAGTACTTTACATGCTAGAGTTCTAAAAGACTACCGAATATTTTTTTCCGCTGATAACTATTAAGTCAGGGGTCGGCTGTTTAAAAAAACTCTAATTGTCCAATGCTTTACAATTAATCGTGATTATGACAGTTGGGGCCCGCATGTAAGAAAACTAATTGTTTTGACTGTTTGTTTGACCGTTAAATGACAACGGGGGCCCACATGTTAGTGTCCCTGCATACTTAAAAAAGCAATCTTTAAACTTTTAAAAATGCAATCAGGTCCTACAAACAAACTAAAAAAGCCATCGGGTCCCTCCCATGCTCAAGATCCAGAGGAACGCACCCGCCGCGGTGCTCGCTGCGGAGCTCCCTCTCGTCGCGGCGTCCGGTGCGCCTAGCTCCCTTCCAGCGCCGCCGCACAGCTCCCTCCTATCGTCCGTCGCCCGCCCAGTGCGCTCCGCCGCGGAGCCCCTTCCAGCGCGCGTACGGGCTGCCGCCTCCTCCTGCCGGGGAGCTGGGCCTGCAACCATCGTGAGCTCCTCGGCGTGCATCCTCTCACTCTCCCTCTTTCCAGGGCGCGGCGGCCCAAGCCCCTGGCCATGGCGCTCGGCTGGCGGCAGTCCATGCCCCTTGGCGCGGTGGTCCGAATCCCTGCCCCTGGCCATGGCGCGTGGTTGGCGGCGGCCCGTGCTCCTGAGTGTCGGCTGCTCCTCGAGCGGCGCTCCTTCCCGGAGTCGGCGTTGGCTTGGCGTGCGGCGGAGTGGCGGAGGTGGTCGAGCTCGGGCCTTGATTAAGAGGAGAAGGGAGAGAAGAAAAGGATAAGAGGAAGACGAAGGAACTCACATGTGGGTCCCACATGTAAGATAACGGTCAAACAAAACCGTCAAACAAACAAAATGTTTAGAAGTGGGTCCGATCTGTCAGAATATGGTTTAAACTGCTAGTGACGAGCGTTTTGGGTTTTTTGAAACAACCGACCCCTGATTTGGAAGTTATCAGCGAAAAAATATTCCATAGTTTTTTGAAACTCTATCCTGTAAAGTAGTAGTTTTATACTATTTACTCAGCTTTTCGTGCTTGAAAGATTTCACTGGCTACTTGATCCAGCAGTTTTGTGCACCATTGTAGCTCCAGTTTTGCGTCCCCCCACACCTACAAAAACTACAGTCCTTAATCCAATGTGACATTTTAAAAATAGCAGTACTAGGTCAGATGGGCAAACATTTTTTAAACAAGCTAAATTTCTAGTTTTCCAGATGCTCCAAATTAAAGCAGGTACCCCTACAGAGAATAAATTCCTGTTCTGTAAACCTACCCCTCCACATGTATCTAGCTTGGGGGCATTTGAAACCGGCGCCTGATGACCCACAAGTGTACGGGATCTATCGTAGTCCTTTCGATAAGAGTGTCGAACCCAACAAGCAGCAGAAAGAAATGACAAGCGGTTTTCGGTTAGGTATTCGCTACAAGCACTGAAATTATCGGTAACAGATAATTTTGTGATAAGGTAATTTGTAACGGGTAACAAGTAACAAAAGTAAATAAGGTGCAGCAAGGCGGCTCAATCCTTTTTGTTGCAAAGGACAAGCCTGGACAAATTCTTATATAGAGAAAAGCGCCCCCGAAGACACATGGGAATTATTGTCAAGCTAGTTTTCATCACGCTCATATGATTCGCATTCGTTACTTTGATAATTTGATATGTGGGTGGACCGATGCTTGGGTACTGCCCTTTCTTGGACAAGCATCCCACTTATGATTAACCCCTATTGCAAGCATCCGCAACTATAAAAGAAGTATTAAGGTAAACCTAACCATAGCATGAAACATATGGATCCAAATCAGCCCCTTGCGAAGCAACACATAAACTAAGGTTTAAGCTTCTGTCACTCTAACAACCCATCATCTACTTATTAGTTCCCAATGCCTTCCTCTAGGCCCAAACAGTGGTGAAGTGTCATGTAGTGGACGTTCACATAACACCACTAGAGGAGAGATAACATACATCTCATCAAAATATCGAACGAATACCAAATTCACATGACTACTTATAGCAAGACTTCACCCATGTCCTCAGGAACAAGCGTAACTACTCACAAATCATATTCATGTTCATAATCAGAGGGGTATTAATATGCATATAGGATCCGAACATATGATCTTCCACCGAATAAACCAACTAGCATCAACTATAAGGAGTAATCAACACTACTAGCAACCAACAGGTACCAATCTGAGGTTTGGGACAAAGATTGGACTCAAGAGATGAACTAGGGTTTGAGAGGACATGGTGCTGGTGAAGATGTTGATGGAGATTGCCCCCCTCCCGATGAGAGGTTCGATGGTGATGATTTCCCCCTCCCGGAGGGATGTTTCCTTGGCAGAACAGCTCCGCCAGAGCCCTAGATTGGTTCCGCCAAGGTTCCGCCTCGTGGCGGCGGTGTTTCATCCCAAAAGCTTGTTTATGATTTTTTCCAGGGTAAAAGACTTCATATAGCAGAAGATGGTCACCGGAGGACTGCCAGGGGGCCAACGAGGCAGGGGGGCATGCCCAGGGGGGTAGGGCGCGCCCCCCACCCTCGTGGACGGTGGGTGGCCCCCCTCTGGTATTTCTTCCACTCAGTATTTTTTATTAATTCCAAAAATGACTTTCGTAGAGTTTCAGGACTTTTGGAGTTGTGCAGAATAGGTCTCTAATATTTGTTCCTTTTCCAGCCTAGAACCCAGCTGCCGGCATTCTCCCTCTTCATGCAAACCTTGTAAAATAAGAGAGAATAGGCATAAGTATTGTGACATAACGTGTAATAACAGCCCATAATGCAATAAATATCAATATAAAAGCATGATGCAAAATTGACGTATCAACTACCCCAAGCTTAGACCTCGCTTGTCCTCAAGTGGAAACCGATAACGAAAAATATGTCCACATGTTTAGAGATAGAGGTGTCGTAAAATAAAATACGGACATGAGGGCATCATGATCATTCTTATAACAGCAACATATATTTATTTTGGCATATGATTTCTTATGCTAAAGTAACAATCTATTCACAATGTCAAGTATGAATCTGAAACTTCATTGAGAACCAACAAACTATGATCTCGGTCATTGATGCAATTGCAATTTATCATAACATCAGAAAGAGTCAATATAAGAGCTTTTCAGCAAGTCCACATACTAAACTATCGTTTAGTCTTTCACAATTGCTAACACTAACGCAATACTTATGGGTATGGAGTTTTAATCGGACACCGAGAAAGATAGGGGCTTATAATGTTGCCTCCCAACCTTTTACCTCAAGGGTAATGTCAACAATAATAGTTCATGCTAACTTACATCCAATTGGATATA
>NC_041391.1:578449903-578488214 GCF_002162155.2 Triticum dicoccoides | reverse complement strand
AGAAACTTCATTGAGAACCAACAAACTATAATCTCAGTCACTGAGGCAATTGCAATTTATCATAACATCAGAAAGAGTCAACATAAGAGATTTTCAGCAAGTCCACATACTCAACTATCATTTAGTCTTTCACAATTGCTAACACTCACGCAATACTTATGGTTATGGAGTTTTAATCAGACACAGAGAAAGATAGGGGCTTATAGTGTTGCCTCCCAACCTTTTACCTCAAGGGTAATGTCAACAATAATAGTTCATGTCAACAATATATATCAGGATCTTTCCAACACAAGGTGCTTGCCAAAGGATAAAATGTAAAAAGGGAAAGGTGAAGATCACCATGACTCTTGCATAATTTATAAGACAAAAAGTAAAAGATAAGGCCTTCACAGAGGGAAGCAGAGGTTGTCATGTGCTTTTATGGTTGGATGCACGAAGTCTTAATGCAAAAGAACGCCACTTTATATTGCCACTTGTGATACGGACCTTTATTATGCAGTCCGTCGCTTTTATTACTTCCATATCACAAGATCGAATAAAGCTTATTTTCTCCACACTAATAAGTCATACATATTTAGAAAGCAATTTTTATTGCATGCAGCATGACAACTTACTTGAAGGATCTTACTCAATCCATAGGTAGATATGGTGGACTCTCATGGCAAAACTGGGTTTAAGGATATTTGGAAGCACAAGTAGTATCTCTACTTGGTGCAAGGAATTTGGCTAGCATGAGGGGGAAAGGCAAGCTCAACATGTTGGATGATCCATGACAATATATTTTATTTTGAATATAAGAAAACATAACCCATTACGTTGTCTTCCTTGTCCAACATCAACTCTTTAGCATGTCATATTTTAATGAGTGCTCACAATCATAAAAGATGTCCAAGATAGCATATTTATATGTGAGAACCTATCTTTGTTTATCACTTCCTATCAATTGCAATGATGACCAAAACTATGTTTGCCAACTCTCAACAACTTTTATTCATCATACTTTTTATATGTGAAGTCATTACTCTCCATAAGATCCATATGATCTCCTTTATTTCTTTTTATTTCCTCAAGATCATAGCAAGATAGCAAAGCCCTTGACTCAACACTAATCTTTATTGTATATGGCTCACGGACTCGATTATATAGAGGGATCGTAAAGAAAAACTCTAAACTAAATCATACTAAAAACTTTATTCTACTAGATCAAGATATTACTAAAAGGGTCGAACTAAGTAAAACGGTAAAGATAGGAGTGTGATGGTGATGCGATACCAGGGCACCTCCCCCAAGCTTGGCAGTTGCCAAGGGGAGTGCCCATACCCATGTGATTATGTCTCTTTCTTCGGAGGTGATGAAGGTGGTGGTGATGATGGATAGTCGCACATCGAGCGTAGGAGTTCCTCCAGTTTGCAGATAATGCCCTTGAGTGCGGTGATATGATCCTTCAACAAAATATTTTCACGTGTGAGGTAGTTATTTTTGTATGCGAGCTAACTCAATCATCTTGAAAGCTTCAATCTCAGTTGGGGTAAAGAGGTTGTGCTGAGGTTGAAGGATGTCTTCTTCTTCTGTCGCCGAAGCTTGATCCTCCATGACCTTCTTGATCCTATCATCCTTATTGATCTCCTCGAGTTCTTCTCCCTTCAGCTCCATCTTCATTAGCCAAGCATCGTTGCCTTCATTGTTGGAGGAGGGTGACGTCATGATGCCTGGCCTTTACAAATCTGGCAGAAAACAGCTCGAAACAAAGACAGAGGATATTTGCGTGATACGGTGGTCAAAACCTTCGGGAGATTATATAATGAATTTTTACCGACCAAAAGAAGTATCGTGCAAGAAAATAGAGTCCGGAGAGCACGCGAGGTGCCCACGAGGCAGGGGGCGCGCCCAGGGGGTAGGGCACGCCCTCCACCCATGGACGCCTCGTGTCCTTCCCAGACTACTTCTTAATTTCCTATTTTCTTAAATATTCCAAAATGGAGAAAAATTGCTATTAGAACTGTTTTGGAGTTGGTTTACTTACCGTACCACATCCCTATTCCTTCTCAGAGTCTGAAACGTTCTGGATAGTGTCCCTTATCTATTCCTCTGGGGTCACGATTTCAATAACATTAGTTTCAACATTAATGGGATTACCTGAGATATAGTATTTGATTCTTTGACCGTTCACCACCTTCAGATTTGTGCCTTCGAAGTTGTTGATTTTTATGGCACTGGAACGATAGAGCTCCTCGATAACATAAGGCTCTTCCCATTTAGAGAGGAGTTTTCCTGCAAAAAATCTTAAACGAGAGTTGAAGAGCAACACATAATCACCTACATTAAACTCACGCTTTTGTATCCTTTTGTCATGCCATCTTTTAACTTTTTCTTTAAACAGTTTGGCATTCTCATAGGCTTGAGTTCTCCATTCATCAAGTGAGCTAATGTCAAATAACCTCTTCTCATCGACAAGTTTGAAATCATAATTGAGCTCTTTAATGGCCCATATGCCTTATGTTCTAGTTCGAGAGGTAAGTGACATGATTTTCCATAAACCATTTTATATGGAGACATACCCATAGGATTTTTATATGCAGTTCTATAAGCCCATAATGCATCATCAAGTTTCTTGGACCAATTCTTTCTAGATCTATTAACAGTCTTTTGCAAAATCAATTTAAGCTCTCTATTACTCAATTCTACTTGACCACTAGACTGAGGGTGATATGGAGATGCAATTCTATGATTAACATCATACTTAGCAAGCATTTTACGAAAAGCACCGTGAATAAAATGTGAACCACCATCAGTCATTAAGTATCTAGGGACTCCAAACCTCGGAAAAATAACTTCTTTAAGCATCTTAATAGAGGTGTTATGATCAGCACTACTAGTTGGAATAGCTTCTACCCACTTAGTAACGTAATCAACAACAACTAAAATATGTGTATACCCATTATAGGAAGGAAACGGTCCCATATAATCAAAGCCCCAAACATAAAATGGTTCAATAACAAGAGAAAAATTCATAGGCATTTCTTGACGTGTACTAATACTACCAATTCTTTGACATTCATCACAAGACAAGACAAACTTACAGGAATCTTTGAAGAGAGTAGGCCAATAAAAACCGGATTGCAATACCTTATGTGCAGTTCTATCTCCAGTGTGGTGTCCTCCATAAGCCTCAGAGTGACACTTGCGTAGGATCTGTTCCTGTTCATGCTCAGGTACACAACGTCAAATAACACCATCTACTCCTTCTTTATAAAGGTGTGGGTCATCCCAAAAGTAATGTCTTAAATCATAGAAGAACTTTTTCTTTTGCTGGTTTGTGAAACTAGGTGGTATAAATTTAGCAACAATGTAATTAGCATAATTAGCATACCATGGAGCAGTACGAGAAGCATTTATGACAGCTAATTGTTCATCAGGAAAGCTATCATCAATAGGTAGTGGGTCATCAAGAACATTCTCTAACCTAGAAAAGTTGTCTGCAATGGGGTTCTCAACTCCCTTTCTATCAATAATATGCAAATCCAATTCTTGTAGTAGGAGAACCCATCTAATAAGTCTAGGTTTAGAATCTTTCTTTTCCATAAGATATTTAATAGCAGCATGATCAGTGTGAACAGTTACTTTAGAATCAACAATATATGGTCTGAACTTATCACAAGCAAATACAACCGCTAAGAATTCTTTTTCAGTAGTAGCATAATTTCTCTGGGCACTGTCTAGAGTCTTACTAGCATATTGAATAACATTTAGTTTCTTATCAACTCTTTGTCCTAGAACAACACCTACAGCATAATCACTAGCATCACACATAGTTTCAAAGGGTAAATTCCAATTAGGTGGCTGAATGATAGGTGCAGAAATCAAAGCTTTCTTAAGTATTTCAAATGCTTCTACACAATCATCATCGAAGACAAAAGGAATATCATTTTGTAATAGATTAGTCAGAGGCCTAGAAATTTTAGAAAAGTCCTTAATGAACCTCCTATAAAAACCGGCATGACCAAGGAAACTTCTTATACCTTTAATGTCCTTGGGACACGACATCTTTTCAATAGCAGCAACTTTAGCTTTATCAACTTCAATACCTCTTTCAGAAATTTTATGCCCCAAGACAATGCCTTCATTAACCATAAACTGGCACTTTTCCCAATTCAAGACAAGACTAATATCTTCGCATCTCTACAAAACTCGATCAAGGTTGCTCAAGGAATCATCAAAAGAAGACCCATAAACAGAGAAATCATCCATGAAAACCTCACAAATCTTTTCACAACAGTCAGAGAATATAGTCATCATGCATCTTTGAAAGGTAGCAGGTGCATTACATAAACCAAAAGGCATACGTCTATAAGCAAAAGTACCGAAAGGGCAAGTAAAATTGGTCTTTTCTTGGTCCTCTGCTGACACAGGTATTTGAGAGAAGCCAGAGTAACCATCTAGAAAGCAAAAATGTGTATGTTTGGATAATCTTTCTAGCATTTGATCAATAAAAGGCAAAGGGTAATGATCCTTTTTAGTAGTTTTATTTAATTTTCGGAAATCAATTACCATCCTATAACCTATAACAATTTTTTGCAGGATCAATTCATCTTTATTATTAGGAACAACAGTAATACCTCCCTTCTTAGGGACACAATGGACATGACTTACCCACTGGCTATCAGCAACGGGATAAATTATACCTGCCTCCTGGAGCTTTAGTATTTCTTTTCTTACCACTTCCTTGATCGTAGGATTCAACCGTCCTTGGTGATCGATAACAGGTTTGGCGTCTTTCTCCAATTTTATTTTGTGTTGGCATAGAGTGGGATTAATGCCCTTAAGATCATCAAGAGTATATCCAATAGCAGCACGGCGCTTCTTCAGAGTTTTCAATAATTTCTCCTCTTCCTGCTCTGAAAGGTTAACAGGATATATCTTGTTTTCATCAAGATAAGCATATTTAAGAGTATCAGGTAATGGTATAAGCTCAAACATGGGATCACCCTTGGGTGGTGTAGGATCCCCTAGGATTTCAACAGGCAAGTTGTGTTTCAAAATAGGTCCTTGTTTAAAGAATACTACATCTATCTCCCTTCTTTCATTCATAAACATATCATTTTCATGGTCTAGCAAATATTGCTCTAAAGGATCATTAGGATGCACAACAATAGAAGCAAGACCAATAATTTTATCCTTACTAGGCAATTCTTTATCATGGGGTTGTCTACGAAATTTAGCAAAATTAAACTCATGAGACATATCTCCCAAACCAATAGTAACAACGTCCTTTTTGCAGTCTATCTTAGCATTAACAGTATTCAAGAAGGGTCTACCAAATATAATGGGACAAACGTCATCTTGTGGGGAACCAAGAACAAGAAAATCAGCAGGATATTTAACTTTCCCACACAAGACTTCTACATCTCTAACAATCCCACTGGTGAAATGGTATCTCTATTGGCAAGCTTAATGGTAACATCTATTTCTTCTATCTCTACAGGTGCAATATCGTGCATAATTTCTTTGTATAAGGAATGAGGTATTGCACTAGCACTAGCACCCATATCACATAAGCCATGATAACAATGACCTCCTATTTTTACAGAAATAACAGGCATGCCTACAACTGGTCTATGTTTATTCTTAGTATCAGGTCTAGCAATTCTAGCAGCTTCATCACAGAAGTAAATAGCATGCCCATCAATATTATCAACCAAGAGATCTTTAACCATAGCAATACTAGGTTCAACTTTAATTTGATCAGGTGGTGTAGGTGTTCTAGTACTACTCTTACGAACCATAGTTGAAGCTTTAGCATGATCCTTTATCCTAACAGGGAAAGGTGGTTTCTCAACATAAGTAGTGGGAACAATAGGATCATTATAAGTGATAGTCTTTTCTTCAACTTTAATAGGTGCAACTACTTTTACTTCAGTGGGAGGATTATGTTTAAACCACTTCTCCTTAGGGAGGTCAACATGAGTAGCAAAAGATTCACAGAAAGAAGCTACTATCTCAGAGTCAAGTCCATATTTAGTGCTAAATTCACGGAAAACATCGGTATCCATAAAAGATTTAACACAATCAAACTTAGGTGTCATACCTAACTCCTTACCTTCATCTAGATCCCAATCTTCAGAGTTGCGTTTAATTCTTTCCAATAAATCCCATCTGAATTCAATAGTCTTCATCATAAAAGACCCAATACAAGAAGTGCATGGAGCGATTGTTGAGAGAAAGCCGAGCATAAATTTTTTGAATAATCATTTCTCTTGAGAGCTCATGATTGGGGAATGGATATAACATTGACTTAAGCTTCCCCCAAGCTTGAGCGATGCTTTCTCCTTCACGAGGCTAAAAATTATATATATAGTTACGATCACGATGAACAAGATGCATAGGATAAAACTTCTGATGAAATTCCAAATTCGATCATTTATAGTTCCATGATCCCATATCATCACATAGCCTATACCATGTCAATGCCTCTCCCTTCAAAGATAAAGGGAAGACCTTCTTATTGATAACATCATCGGGCATACCTGCAAGCTTAAATAATCCACATACTTCATCCACATAGATTAGGTGTAAATCGGGATGCAATGTTCCATCTCCAGTAAAAGGATTAGCTAGCAGTTTCTCTATCATACCCAAAGGAATTTCAAAGTAAAAAATTTCAATAGGTTTAGTAGGCTGAGGAGCAACTCTTTGCTCTACTGGTCGGGGTGAAGATACCCCGAACAAGCCCCTCAAAGGATTATGTCCCATAGTAGCAAGTGACAGTAAATTTCAGCACACTATATAAATTTTTCCTTACCAAGTTCCACTTACCAAAGGTGCTTCACTCCCCGACAATGGTGCCATAAAAGAGTCTTGATGACCCACAAGTGTAGGGGATCTAATGTAGTCCTTTCGATAAGTAAGAGTGTCGAACCCAACGAGGAGCAGAAGGAAATGATAAGCGGTTTTCAGTAAGGTATTCGTTGCAAGCACTAAAATTGTCGATAACAGATAGTTTTGTGATCAGGTAATTTGTAACGGGTAACAAGTAACAAAAGTAAATAAGGTGCAGCAAGGTGGACCAATCCTTTTTGTAGCAAAGGACAAGCCTGGAAAAATTCTTATATAGAGAAAAGCTCTCCCGAGGACACATGGGAATTATCGTTAAGCTAGTTTTCATCACGCTCATATGATCCGCGTTCGTTACTTTGATAATTTGATATGTGGGTAGATCAATGCTTGGGTACTGCCTTTCTTGGATAAGCATCCCACTTATGATTAACCCCTATTGTAACCATCCGCAACTACAAAAGAAGTATTAAGGTAAACCTAACCATAGCATGAAACGTATGGATCCAAATCAACCCCTTACGAAGCGACGCATAAACTAGGGTTTAAGCTTCTGTCACTCTAGCAACCCATAATCTACTTATTACTTCCCAATGCCTTCCTCTAGTCCCAAACAATGGTGAATTGTCATGTAGTCGACGTTCACATAACACCACTAGAGGAGAGACAACATACATCTCATCAAAATATCGAACGAATACCAAATTCACATGACTACTTATAGCAAGACTTCACCCATGTCCTCAGGAACAAATATAACTACTCACAAATCGTATTCATGTTCATAATCAGAGGGGTATTAATATGCATATAGGATCTGAACATATGATATTCCACCGAATAAACCAACTAGCATCAACTACAAGGAGTAATCAACACTACTAGCAACCCACATGTACCAATCTGAGGTTTTGGGAAAAGATTGGATACAAGAGATGAACTAGGGTTTGAGAGGAGATGGTGCTGGTGAAGATGTTGATGGAGATTGACACCCTCCCAATGAGAGGATCGATGTTGATGACGATGATGATGATTTCCCCCTCCCGGAGGGATGTTTCCCCGGCAGAACAGCTCCGCCGGAGCCCTAGATTGGTTCCGCCTCATGGCGGCGGTGTTTCATCCCAAAAGCTTGCTTATGATTTTTTCCGATGTAAAAGACTTCATATAGCAGAAGATGGTCACCGGAGGCCTGCCAGGGGGCCCACAAGGCAGGGGGGCGCGCTTAGGGGGGTTGGGTGCACCCCCACCCTCGTGGACGGTGGGTGGCCCCCCTCTGGTATTTCTTCCACTCAGTATTTTTTATTAATTCCAAAAATGACTTTTGTGGAGTTTCAGGACTTTTGGAGTTGTGCAGAATAGGTCTCTAATACTTTCTCCTTTTCCAGCCCAGAATTCCAGCTGCCGGCATTCTCCCTCTTCATGCAAACCTTGTAAAATAAGAGAGAATAGGCATAAGTATTGTGACATAACGTGTAATAATAGCCCATAATGTAATAAATATCGATATAAAAGCATGATGCAAAATGGATGTATCAGCGTCAGAAACCGGTGCCGGCAAGGGCACACCCTCGATGCATCCCAAAGCGAGGGGCGGTGCTGAGGGGAGCTGTTCGTGGTGCACTCTGCTTCCTCCTTTCCACGATGAACGGCGCACCGGCGGTCGGCGGCCGCGTGCGGCTAGCCCCCCGCCCAGCCCGGGAGGAGGTGACACCGCGGGGGAGCAGGGGAAGTAGGCGGGCGGCATCGTATCATTCGCGGGGTTTAGTTGAGCGAGCCAACTATGATTCGGTTCGTGTTGTAGGCTTGTAATGCCGCTGGCTGCTGCCGCAGCATTCGTTGCTCGCCACATCCATGTTTGTTGTCGTTGTTTTGCTTTTCGTGGCGTTCGTACGCTGTCGGCATCAGTCAACTGCTGGCTGCTGCGGCAGCGTTCGTTGCTCGCCACATAACAAAACTTTCTAAGAAGAACTAGTAAGCTTGCATGTGCAAATGCACGTCCCAACCTGTTCTAATTTCAACAACACACCTACTATCAATCATAACCGTGTATCTAAACCATGACAAACATGCATTCGAAGATCCAAAGAAAGACACTCAAAGAGCTTGAATATGAACCAAGCCACTATACATGGCTCGCTATCATCATGTAAGTTGAGAAACAATGAGAGTACCCAAGATTAGACTATCATTGGGCATAGGGTCCAATACGGACCACGGAATATACTACAAGGAAAAAATATAATGCAAATGACTGAACAATTGGTAAAAGGAATGTGACCAAAAATAAACGGTGCATACTTGTGGAGAGAATGGAACATGATTTATTGGACAACAATTCCAACCATGTTATGAAATTTGTAGAGAAGCTTCAATTTTTCTTGTGAGATATCATCAATGCCAAGTTCATAATGTGTAAAAATACATCAGAAAGGGAATGTAGAAACCAAGCAATAGAATTTCCTATTGCCCTAGTTCAATAAATTTACTCTTACAACACTATCCCCGTCTCCATTGAAATTTCTTCAGTAAGATTATATTCTCTGCTTACTCTTTATCCAGATTGGTTACTGATTGGTCAGCAACATGAGAGATAAATAAACTTTCACAGTAAATTGCTAAAAAGAAAAGATAGTTTGCTGTCAGTGTAAGAATGACCTGAACAAAAGACAACCAAAATTACACTCATAATATGATATGGTACAATATTTTCCATGATAGATTCATTAGCTAACTATCTGGAACTTTCCAAGTTAAGTTGTGTTAGCTAGCAATCTAAAACTACAGATACCAACTGAAATATAAGATGTGCCTAGTATAGCTACGGAAGTACCTATTCAGCCATCTTGACAACAACCAGCAAAAAATGGTTACTAATCTCTGAAAAATCGGTGAATTTTTCTTCCAGTATATTCAAATCACATATTTGCTCCATTCTATTAAAGTAATTTTGGTCATGATTAATTTTCACGTCTAAAGTTCCAAGCCTACAGGAAAATGCATATGCACCAGATATAATGGGTGCATGATAGTTGGTTAATTGATCCACCCATTGCCACCAGAAAAGATTTGAATTCTATTTATTTTCATATAAAAATTCCTGGTGTGCAGTTCATCAAGGTGTAAGCATGCGAGGAAGATCTTGTGAGATCAAAAATGGGTAAACTTCAATGATTCAAGGTGTCAAAGGACTATACTCAATGTCCAGGTATTAGATAATTAATGTGAGTTTCGCTATAATACACACTGACCCAATTATACCATTTGTACGAATAAGAGCCTTACCTTGCTTATTGTAGTTATTCCACCACCAGGATGAAAAGCTATAGAAAGGACTTGAAAAAAAACATGATGTGCTACAGATAACTTCATGCCTTTGTAAGCCAAACCTTTGTCAAGAGAATATGTTTTATCCGAAGCAACAGAAATTGTTGGTGTGATGTATTGAACAAAATGAAGAACAATGAAGGACAATGCACATGACCTTGAAATAACTGCAATATGTAAGTTGCACTAATTGACAGAAGCAATATAACCTAATTGCTGTTAGAATTAGTCATAAGGGCGGCATAGTGCATTCACCATGTTAACCTATATGAAATAGATTGTCCAAGACAATCAAAAGATACATGTACAGTTTGATAACACCATGCCTCTTGCCATCAAATATGAGTGTTGATGACCCACAAGTGTACGGGATTTATCATAGTCCTTTCGATAAGTAAGAGTGTCGAACCCAACGAGGAGCAGAAGGAAATGACAAGCGGTTTTCAGTAAGGTATTCTCTGCAAGCACTTAAATTGTAGGTAATAGATAGTTTTGTGATAAGATAATTTGTAACGGGTGACAAGCAATGAAAGTAAATAAAGAGCAGCAAGGTGGACCAGTCCTATTTGTAGCAAAGGACAAGCCTGGACAAGTTCTTATAGTGAGAAAAGCGCTCCCGAGGACACACGGGAATTATCGTCAAGCTAGTTTTCATCATGCTCATATGATTCACGTTCATTACTTTGATAATTTGTTATGTGGGTGGACCGATGCTTGGGTACTGCCCTTTCTTGGACAAGCATCCCACTTATGATTAACCCCTATTGCAAGCATCCGCAACTACAAAAGAAGTATTAAGGTAAACCCAACCATAGCATGAAACATATGGATCCAAATCAGCCCCTTACAAAGTAACGCATAAACTAGGGTTTAAGCTTCTGTCACTCTAGCAACCCATCATCTACTTATTACTTCCCAATGCCTTTCTCTAGGCCCAAATAATGGTGAAGTGTCATGTAGTCGACGTTCACATAACACCACTAGAGGAGAGACAACATACATCTCATCAAAATATCGAACGAATACCAAATTCACATGACTACTAATAGCAAGACTTCTCCCATGTCCTCAGGAACAAATGTAACTACTCACAAAGCATATTCATGTTGATAATCAGAGGGGTATTAATATGCATTAAGGATCTGAACATATGATCTTCCACCAAATAAACCAACTAGCATCAACTACAAGGAGTAATCAACACTACTAGCAACCCACAGGTACCAATCTGAGGTTTTGGTACAAAGATTGGATACAAGAGATGAACTAGGGTTTGAGAGGAGATGGTGCTGGTGAAGATGTTGATGGAGATTGCCCCCCTCCCGATGAGAGGATCATTGGTGACGACGATGGTGATGATTTCCCCCTCCCGGAGGGAAGTTTCCCCGGTAGAACAGCTCCGCCGGAGCCCTAGATTGGTTCCGCCAAGGTTCCGCCTCGTGGCGGCGGAGTCTCATCCCGTAAGCTTGCTTATGATTTTTTCGAGGGTAAAAGACTTCATATAGCAGAAGATGGGCACCAGAGGGCTGCCAGGTGGCCCATGAGGCAGGGGGTGCGCCCAGGGTGGTAGGGCGCGCCCCCCACCCTCGGATGGTGGGTGGCCCCCTCAGGTGTTTCTTCCGCTCAATATCTTTGATTAATTCCCAAAATGACTTTCGTGGAGTTTCAGGACTTTTGGAGCTGTGCAGAATAGGTCTCCAATATTTGCTCCTTTTCCAGCCCAGAATCCCAGCTGCCGGCATTCTCCCTCTTCATGTAAACCTTGTAAAATAATAGAGAATAGTCATAAGTATTGTGACATAACGTGAAATAACAGCCCATAATGCAATAAATATCAATATAAAAGCATGATGCAAAATGGACGTATAACCTCCCCCAAGCTTAGACCTCGCTTGTCCTCAAGCGGAAGCCGATATCGAAAAATATGTCCACATGTTTAGAGATAGATGTGTCGATAAAAATAAAATACGGACATGAGGGCATCATGATCATTCTTATAACAACAACATATATATATATATATATATATATATATATATATATATATATATATATTGTCATATGATTTCTTATGCTCAAGTAACAATCTATTCACAATGTTAAGTATGAATCAGAAACTTCATTGAGAACCAACAAACTATTATTTCAGAAATTGAGGCAATTGCAATTTATCATAACATCGGAAAGAGTCAACATAAGAGATTTTCAGCAAGTCCACATACTCAACTATGATTTAGTCTTTCACAATTGCTAACACTCACGCAATACTTACGGTTATGGAGTTTTAATCAGATACAGAGAAAGATAGGGGCTTATAGTGTTGTGTCCCAACCTTTTACCTCAAGGGTAATGTCAACAATAATAGTTCATGCTAACTGACGTCCAATTGGATATATATATCAGGATCTTTCCAACACGAGGTACTTGCAAAAGGATAAAATGAAAATGGGAAAGGTGAAGATCACCTTGACTCTTGCATAATGTAAAAGATAGGCCCTTCACAAAGGAAAGCAGAGGTTGTCATGTGCTTTTTGGTTGGATGCACGAAATCTTAATGCAAAAGAACGTCACTTTATATTGCCACTTGTGATACGAACCTTTATTATGCATGTTGGGGAATGTAGTAATTTCAAAAAAAATCCTACGCACACGCAAGATCATGGTGATGCATAGCAACAAGAGGGGAGAGTGTGTCCATGTACCCTCGTAGACCGAAAGCGGAAGCATTAGCACAACGCGGTTGATGTAGTCATACGTCTTCACGATCCGACCGATCAAGTACCGAACGCACGATACCTCCAAGTTCAGCACATGTTCAGCTCGATGACGTCCCTCAAACTACGATCCAGCCGAGCTTTGAGGGAGAGTTCCTTCAGGACGACGGCATGGTGATAATGATGATGTTCTACCGACATAGGGCTTCGCCTAAGCACCGCTACGATATTATCGAGGTGGAATATGGTGGAGGGGGGCACCGCACACGTCTTATAGATCTCAAGGATCAATTGTTGTGTCTCCAAGGGGTGCCCCCCTCCCCATATATAAAGGAGTGGAGGAGGGGGAGGGCCGACCCTCTCTATGGCGCACCCTAGGAGGAGTCCTACTCCCACCGGGAGTAGGATCCCCCCCTTCCAAGTAGTAGGAGTACGAGTCAAGGAAAGGGGAGAGAGAAGAGAAGGAAGGAGGGGGCGCAGCCCCTCCCCCTAGTCCAATTCGGACTAGGCCTTGGGGGGCGCCCAACCTCTCCTCTCTCTTTCCCCTAATACCTAATAAGGCCCATATACTCCCCGGTGAATTCCCGTAACTCTCCGCTACTCCGAAAAATACCCGAATCACTCGGAACCTTTCCGATGTCCGAATATAGTCGTCCAATATATCGATCTTTACATCTCGACCATTTCGAGGCTCCTCGTCATGTCCCTGATCTCATCTGGGACTCTGAACTACCTTCAGTACATCAAAACACATAAACTCATAATATAACCGTCATCGAACTTTAAGCATGCGGACCCTACGAGTTCGAGAACAATGTAGACATGGCCGAGACACGTCTCCGGTCAATAACCAATAGCGAAACCTGGATGTTCATATTGGCACCCACATATTCTACGAAGATCTTTATCGGTTAAACCGCATAACAACATATGTTGTTCCCTTTGTCATCGGTATGTTACTTGCCCGAGATTCGATCGTCGGTATCTCAATACCTAGTTCAATCTCGTTACCGGCAAGTTTCTTTACTCGTTCCGTAATACATCATCCCGCAACTAACTCATTAGTTACAATGCTTGCAAGGCTTATAGTGATGTGCATTACTGAGTGGGCCCAGAGATACCTCTCCGACAATCGGAGTGACAAATCCTAATCTCGAAATACGCCAACCCAACAAGTACCTTTGGAGACACCTGTAGAGCACCTTTATAATCACCCAGTTATGTTGTGACGTTTGGTAGCACACAAAGTGTTCCTCTGGTAAACGGGAGTTGCATAATCTCATAGTCATGGGAACATGTATAAGTCATGAAGAAAGCAATAACAACATACTAAACGATCAAGTGCTAAGCTAACGGAATGGGTCAAGTGAATCACATCATTCTCCTAATGATGTGATCCCGTTAATCAAATGACAACTCATGTCTATGATTAGGAAACATAACCATCTTTAATTAACGAGCTAGTCAAGTAGAGGCATACTAGTGACACTCTGTTTGTCTATGTATTCACACATGTATTATGTTTCCGGTTAATACAATTCTAGCATGAATAATAAACATTTATCATGATTTAAGGAAATAAATAATAACTTTATTATTGCCTCTAGGGCATATTTCCTTCAGTCTCTCACTTGCACTAGAGTCAATAATCTAGTTCACATCACCATGTGAATTAATACCAATAGCTCACATCACCATGTGATTAACACCCATAGTTCACATCGTCATGTGACCAATACCCAAAGGGTTTACTAGAGTCAATAATCTAGTTCACATCGCTACGTGATTAACACCCAAAGAGTACTAAAGTGTGATCATGTTTTGCTTATGAGAGAAGTTTAGTCAACGGGTCTGCCACATTTAGATCCATATGTATTTTGCAAATTTCTATGTCAACAATGCTCTGCACGGAGCTACTCTAGCTAATCGCTCCCACTTTCAATATGTATCCAGATTGAAATTTAGAGTCATCTAGATCAGTGTCAAAATTTTCATCGACGGAACCCTTTATGACGAACCTTTTTGTCACCTCCATAATCGAGAAACATATCCTTATTCCACTAAGGATAATTTTGACCGCTGTCCAGTGATCTACTCCTAGATCACTATTGTACTCCCTTGCAAAAATCAGTGTAGGGTATACAATAGATCTGGTACACAGCATGGCATACTTTATAGAACCTATGGACAAGGCATAGGGAATGACTTTCATTCTCTTTCTATCTTCTGCCGTGGTCGGGCTTTGAGTCTTACTCAATTTCACACCTTGTAACACAGGCAAGAACTCTTTCTTTGACTGTTCCATTTTGAACTACTTCAAAATCTTGTCAAGGTATGTACTTCTTGAAAAACTTATCAAGCGTCTTGATCTATCTCTATAGATCTTGATGCTCAATATGTATGCAGCTTCACCGAGGTCTTTCTTTGAAAAACTCCTTTCAAACACTCATTTATGCTTTGCAGAATAATTCTACATTATTTCCGACCAACAGTATGTCATTCACATACACTTATCAGAAATGCTGTAGTGCTCCCACTCACTTTCTTGTAAATACAAGCTTCACCGCAAGTCTGTATAAAACTATATCCTTTGATCAACTTATCAAAGCGTATATTCCAACTCCGAGATGCTTGCACCAGTCCATAGATGGATCGCTGGAGCTTGCATATTTTGTTTAGCACCTTTAGGATTGACAAAACCTTCTGGTTGCATCATATACAACTCTTCTTTAATAAATCCATCAAGGAATGCAGTTTTGTTTATCCATTTGCCAGATTTATAAAATGCGGCAATTGCTAACATGATTCAGACAGACTTAAGCATAGATACAAGTGAGAAATTCTCATCGTAGTCAACACCTTGAACTTGTCGAAAACCTTTTGCGACAATTCTAGCTTTGTAGATAGTAACAATACTATCAGTGTCCGTCTTCTTCTTGAAGATCCATTTGTTTTCGATGGCTTGCCGATCATCGGGCAAGTCAACCAAAGTCCACACTTTGTTCTCATACATGGATCCCATCTCAGATTTCATGGCCTCAAGCCATTTTGCAGAATCTGGGCTCATCATCGCTTCCTCATAGTTCGTAGGTTCGCCATGGTCAAGTAACATGACCTCCAGGATAGGATTACCGTACCACTCTGGTGCAGATCTTACTTTGGTTGACCTATGAGGTTCAGTAGTAACTTGATCTGAAGTTTCATGATCAACATCATTAGCTTCCTCACTTATTGGTGTAGTCGTCACAGGAACCGGTTTCTGTGATGAACTATTTTCCAATAAAGGAGTAGGTACAGTTACCTCATCAAGTTCTACTTTCCTCCCACTCACTTCTTTCGAGAGAAACTCCTTCTCTAGAAAGGATCCATTCTTGGCGACAAATGTCTTGCCTTCGGATCTATGATAGAAGGTGTACCCAACTGTCTCCTTTGGGTATTCTATGAAGACACATTTCTCCGATTGGGGTTTGAGCTTATCAGGATGAAACAATTTCTTATAAGCATCGCAACCCCAAACTTTAAGAAACGACAACTTTGGTTTCTTGCCAAACCACAGTTCATACGGTGTCGTCTCAAACGAATTTAGATGGTGCCCTTTTTTTACATGAATGCAGCCGTCTCTAATGCATAACCCCAAAACTATAGTGGTAAATCGATAAGAAACATCATTGATTGCACTATATCCAATAAAGTACAGTTATGACGTTCGGACACACCATTATGTTGTGGTGTTCCAGGTGGCATGAGTTTGTGAAACTATTTCACATTGTTTTAATTGGAGACCAAACTCATAACTCAAATATTCGTCTCTGCGATCAGATCGTAGAAACTTTATTTTCTTGTTACGATGATTCTCCACTTCACTCTGAAATTCTTTGAACTTTTCAAATGTTTTAGACTTGTGCTTCATTAAGTAGATATAGCCATATCTGCTCAAATCATCTGTGAAGGTCAGAAAATAATGATACCCGTCACGAGCCTCAATATTCATCGGACCACATACATCAGTATGTATGATTTCCAACAGATCTGTTGCTTGCTCCATTGTTCCGGAGAATAGCATTTTAGTCATCTTTCCCAAGAGGCATGGTTCGCAAGCATCAAGTGATTCATAATCAAGTGATTCCAATAGTCCATCAACATGGAGTTTCTTCATGCGCTTTACACCAATATGACCTAAATGGCAGTGCCACAGATAAGTTGCACTATCATTATTAACTTTGCATCTTTTGGCTTCAATATTATGAATATGTGTATCACTATGATCGAGATCCAACGAACCATTTTCATTGGGTGTATAACCATAGAAGGTTTTATTCATGTAAACAGAACATCAATTATTCTCTAACTTATATGAATAACCGTATTGCAATAAAAATGATCAAATCATATTCATGCTCAATGCAAACACCAAATAACATTTATTTTAGGTTCAACATTAATCCCGAAAGTATAGGGACTGTGCGATGATGATCATATCAATCTTGGAACCACTTCCAATACACATCGTCACTTCACCCTTAACTAGTCTCTGTTCATTCTGCAACTCCCGTATCGAGTTACTACTCTGAACAAGTATCAAATACCGAGGGGTTGCTATAAACACTAGTAAAGTATACATCAATAACATGTATATCAAATATAGCTTTGTTCACTTTGCCATCCTTCTTATCCACCAAATATTCAGGGCATTTCCGTTTCCAGTGACCATTTCCTTTGCAGTGTAAGGACTTAGTTTCAGGCTTTGGTCCATCTTTGGGCTTCTTCGCGGGAGTGACGACTTGCTTGTCATTCTACTTGAAGTGCCCTTTCTTTCCCTTTGCCCTTTTCTTGAAACTAGTGGTCTTGTCAATCATCAACACTTGATGCTCTTTCTTGATTTCTACCTTCGTTTATTTCAACATCGCGAAGAGCTCGGGAATCATTTTCGTCATCCTTTGCATACTATAGTTCATCACAAAGTTCTACTAACTTGGTGATGGTGACTAGAGAACTCTGTCAATCACTATCTTATCTGGAAGATTAACTCCCACTTGATTCAAGCAATTGTAGTACCCAGACAATCTGAGCACATGCTCACTAGTTGAGCAATTCTCCTCCATCTTTTAGCTATAGAACTTTGTTGGAGAATTCATATCTCTCAAGTCAGGTATTTTCTTGAAATATTAACTTCAACTCCTGGAACATCTCATATGGCCCATGACGTTCAAAACGTCTTTGAAGTCCCGATTCTGAACTGTTAAGCATGGTGCACTAAACTATCATGTAGTCATCATATTGAGCTAGCCAAACGTTCATAACGTCTGCATCTGCTCCTGCAATAGGTCCGTCACCTAGCGGTGCATCAAGGACATAATTCTTCTGTGCAGCAATGACGATAATCCTCAGATCATGGATCCAATCCGCATCATTGCTACTAACATCTTTCAACACAGATTTCTCTAGGAACATATCAAAATAAACATATGAAAGCAACAACGCGAGCTATTGATCTACAACATAATTTGCAAAAATACTACCAGGACTAAGTTGATGATAAATTTAAAGTTCAATTAATCATATTACTTAAGAACTCCCACTTAGATAGACATCTCTCTAAACATCTAAGTGATCACGTGATCCAAATCAACTAAACCATAACCGGTCATCACGTGAAATGGAGTAGTTTTCAATGGTGAACATCACTATGTTGATCATATCTAATATATGATTCACGTTCGACCTTTCGGTCTCAGTGTTCCGAGGCCATATCTGCATATGCTAGGCTCGTCAAGTTTAACCTAAGTATTCTACGTGTGCAAAACTGGCTTGCACCCGTTGTAGATGGATGTAGAGCTTATCACACCCGATCATCACGTGGTGTCTGGGCACGATGAAGTTTGGCAACGGTGCATACTCAGGGAGAACATTTTTATCTTGAAATTTAGTGAGAGATCATCTTATAATGCTACTGTCAATCAAAGCAAGATAAGATGTATAAAAGATAAACATCATATGCAATCAAAATATGTGACATGATATGGCCATGATCATCTTGCGCCTTTGATCTCCATCTCCAAAGTACTGTCATGATCTCTATCATCACCGGCACGACACCATGATCACCATCATCTTGATCTATATCAATGTGTCGTCACATGGTCGTCTCGCCAAATATTGCTCTTGCAACTATTGCTATCGCATAGCAATAAAGTAAATCAATTATTTCGCACTTGCATCTTATGCAATAAAGAGACAACCATAAGGTTTCTGCCAGTTGCCGATAACTTTAACAAAACATGATCATCTCATATAACAACTTATATCTCATCACGTCTTGACCATATCACATCACAACATGCCCTACAAAAACAAGTTAGACGTCCTCTACTTTGTTGTTGCAAGTTTTACGTGGCTGCTACGGGCTGAGCAAGAACCGTTCTTACCTACGCATCAAAACCACAACGATAGTTCGTCAAGTTAGTGTTATTTTAACCTTCTCAAGGACCGGGCGTAGTCACACTCGGTTCAACTAAAGTTGGAGAAACTGACACCCGCCAGCCACCTATGTGCAAAGCACGTCGGTAGAACTAGTCTCGCGTAAGCGTACGCGTAATGTCGGTCCGGGCCGCTTCATCCAACAATACCGCCGAACCAAAGTATGACATGCTAGTAAGCAGTATGACTTGTATCGCCCGCAACTCACTTGTGTTCTACTCGTGCATATAACATCTACGCATAAAACTAGGCTCGGATGCCACTGTTGGGGAACGTAGTAATTTCAAAAAAATCCGTACGCACACGCAAGATCATGGTGATGCATAGCAACGAGAGGGGATAGTGTGTCCACGTACTCTCGTAGACCGAAAGCGGAAGCGTTAGCACAACACAGTGGATGTAGTAATACGTCTTCACGATCCGACCGATCAAGTACCGAACGCACGACACCTCCGAGCTCAGCACACATTCAGCTCGATGACGTCCCTCAAACTCCGATCCAGCCGAGCTTTTAGGGGAGTTCCGTCAGCACGATAGCATGGTGACGATGATGATGTTCTACCAATGCAGGGCTTCGCCTAAGCACCGCTACGATATTATCGAGGTGAAATATGGTGGAGGGGGGACCGCACACGGCTAATAGATCTCAAGGATCAATTGTTGTGTCTCCAAGGGGTGCCCCCTCCCCGTATATAAAGGAGTGGAGGAGGGGGAGGGCCGACCCTCTCTATGGCGCTCCCTAGGAGGAGTCCTACTCCCACAGGGAGTAGGATTCCCCCCTTCCAAGTAGTAGGAGTAGGAGTCAAGGAAAGGGGAGAGAGAACAGAAGGAAAGGAGGGGGCGCAGTCCCTCCCCCTAGTCCAATTCGGACTAGGCCTTGGGGGGCGCCCAACCTCTCCGCTCTCTTTCCCCTAAAGCCCAAGAAGGCCCATATACTCCCCGGCGAATTCCCGTAACTCTCCGATACTCCGAAAAATACCCGAATCACTCGGAACCTTTCCGATGTCCGAATATAGTCGTCCAATATACCGATCTTTACGTCTCGACCATTTCGAGACTCCTCGTCATGTCCCCGATCTCATCCGGGACTCCGAAATAACTTCGATACATCAAAACACATAAACTCATAATATAACCGTCATCGAACTTTAAGCATGCGGACCCTACGGGTTCGAGAACAATGTAGACATGACCGAGACACGTCTCCGGTCAATAACCAATAGCGGAACCTGGATGCTCATATTGGCTCCCACATATTCTACGAAGATCTTTATTGGTCAAACCGCATAACAACATACGTTGTTCCCTTTGTCATCGGTATGTTACTTGCCCGAGATTCGATCGTCGGTATCTCAATACCTAGTTCAATCTCGTTACCGGCAAGTCTCTTTAGTCGTTCCATAATACATCATCCCGCAACTAACTCATTAGTTACAATGTTTGCAAGGTTTATAGTGATGTGCATTACTGAGTGGGCCCAGAGATACCTCTCCAACAATCGGAGTGAGAAATCCTAATCTAGAAATACGCCAACCCAACAAGTACCTTCGGAGACACCTGTAGAGCACCTTTATAATCACCTAGTTACGTTGTGACGTTTGGTAGCACACAAAGTGTTCCTCCGAGAAACGGGAGTTGCATCATCTCATAGTCATGGGAACATGTATAAGTCATGAAGAAAGCAATAGCAACATACTAAACGATCAAGTGCTAAGCTAACGGAATGGGTCAAGTCAATCACATCATTCTCCTAATGATGTGATCTCGTTAATCAAATGACAACTCATGTCTATGGTTAGGAAACATAACCATCTTTAATTAACGAGCTAGTCAAGTAGAGGCATACTAGTGACACTCTGTTTGTCTATGTATTCACACATGTATTATGTTTCTAGTTAATACAATTCTAGCATGAATAATAAACATTTATCATGATTTAAGGAAATAAATAATAACTTTATTATTGCCTCTAGGGCATATTTCCTTCAGTGCAGTCCGTCGCTTTTATTACTTCCATATCACAAGATTGTATAAAGCTTATTTTCTCCACACTAATAAGTCATAGATATTTAGAGAGCAATTTTCATTGCATACAACATGACAACTTACTTGAAGGATCTTACTCAATCCATAGGTAGATATGGTGGACTCTCATGGCAAAACTGGGTTTAAGGACTTTTGGAAGCACAAGTAGTATCTCTACTTGGTGCAAGGAATTTGGCTAGCATGAGGGGGAAAGGCAAACTCAACATGTTGGACGATCCATGACAATATATTTTAACTGAGATGTGAGAAAACATAACCCATTACATTGTCTTTCCTTGTCCAACATCAACTCTTTAGCATGTCATACTTTAATGAGTGCTCACAATCACAAAAGATGTCCAAGATAGTATATTTGTATGTGAGAACCTCTCTTTCTTTATTACTTCCTATTAATTGCAACGATGACCAAAACTGTGTTTGCCAACTATCAACAACTTTTAATCATCATACTCTTTATATGTGAAGTCATTACTATCCATAAGATCAATATGATCTCTTTTATTTATTTTTATTCTTTTATTCACTCAAGATCATAGCCAGATAGCAAAGCCCTTGACTCAACACTAATCTTTATTATATATAGCTCACGGACTCGATTACATAGAGGGATCATAAAGAAAAACTCAAAACTAATTCATACCAAAACTTTATTCTACTAGATCAAGATATTACTAAAAGGATCAGACTAAGTAAAATGGTAAAGATAGGAGTGTGATGGTGATACGATACCGGGGCAAATCCCCCATGCTTGGCACTTGCCAAGGGGAGTGCCCATACCCATGTGATTATGTCTCCTTTGCTGGTGAAGAAGGTGGTGATGATGATGGATAGTCGCACATCGAGTGTAGGAGCTCTTCCAATTTGCGGATAATGCCCTTGAGTGCGATGATATGATCCTTCAACAAAATATTTTCCCGTGTGAGATACTTGTTTTGTATGTGAGCTAACTCAATCATCTTAAAAGCTTCAATCTCAGTTGGGGTAAAGAGGTTAGGAAGAGGTTGAAGGATGTTTTCTTCTTCTGCCGCCGGAGCTTGATCCTCTATGGCCTTCTTGATCCCATCATCCTTGTTGATCGCCCCGGGTTCTTCTCTCTTCAGCTCTATCTTCAATAGCCAAGCATCCTTGTCTTCATTGTTGGAGGAGGGTGATGTCATGATGCTCTAGATCTGTCAGAAAAATAGCTCGAAGCAAAGACAGAGGATATTTGCGTGATACGATGGTAAAAACCTTCGGGAGATTATATAATGAATTTTTACCGACCGAAAGAAGTATCGTGCAAGAAAACGGAGTCCGGAGAGCACATGAGGTGCCCACGAGGTAGAGGGCGCGCCCAGGGGGTAGGGAGCACCCTCCACCCTCGTGGACGCCTCGTGTCCTTCCCGGACTACTTCTTATTTTCCTATTTTCTTAAATATTCCAAAACGGAGAAAAATTGCTATTAGAACTGTTTTGGAGTCGGTTTACTTACCGTACCACATACCTATTCCTTTTCAGAGTCTGAAACATTCTGGAAAGTGTCCCTTATGTATTCCTCCAGGTTTATGGTTTCAATAACATTAGTTTCAACATTTATAGGATTACCTCAGATATAATGTTTGATTCTTTGACCGTTAACCACCTTCGGGTTTGTTCCTTCGAAGTTGTTGATTTTGATGGCACCGGAACGATAGAGCTCCTCGATAACGTAAGGGCCTTCCCATTTAGAGAGAAGTTTTCCTGCAAAAACATCTTAAATGAGAGTTGAATAGCAACACATAATCACCTACGTTAAACTCACGCTTTTGTATCATTTTGTCATGCCATCTTTTAACTTTTTCTTTAAACAGCTTGGCATTCTCATACGCTTGGGTTCTCCTTTCATCATGTGAGATTATGTCAAATAACCTCTTCTCACCAGCAAGTTTGAAATCATAATTGAGCTCTTTAATAGCCCAATATGCCTTATGTTCTAGTTCGAGAGGTAAGTGACATGCTTTTCCATAAACCATTTTATACGGAGATATACCCATAGGATTCTTATATGCAGTTCTATAAGCCCACAATGCATCATAAAGTTTCTTGGACCAATTCTTTCTAGATCTATTAATAGTCTTTTGCAAAATTAATTTAAGCTCTCTATTACTCAATTCTACTTGATCACTAGATAGTGGATGATATGGAGATGCAATTCTATGATTAACATCATACTTAGCAAGCATTTTACGAAAAGCACCATGAATAAAATGTGAACCACCATCAGTCATTAAATATCTAGGGACTCCAAACCTCAAAAAATAACTTCTTTAAGCATCTTAGTAGAGGTGTTATGATCAGCACTATTAGTTGGGATAGCTTCTACCCACTTAGTAACGTACTCAACAACAACTAAGATATGTGTATACCCGTTAGAGGCAGGAAAAGGTCCCACATAATCAAAGCCCCAAACATCAAATGGTTCAATAACAAGAGAATAATTCATGGGCATTTCTTGACGTCTACTAATATTACCAATTCTTTGACATTCATCACAAGACAAGACAAACTTACGGGCATCTTTGAAGAGAGTAGGCCAATAAAAACCAGATTGCAATACCTTATGTGCAGTTCTATCTCCAGCGTGGTGTCCTCCATATGCTTCGGAGTGACACTTGCATAGGATCTGTTCCTGTCCATGCTCAGGTACACAACGTCTAATAACACCATCTACTCCTTCTTTATAAAGGTATGGGTCATCCCAGAAGTAATGTCTTAAATCATAGAAAAACTTTTTCTTTTGCTGGTATGTGAAACTAGGCGGTATAAATTTAGCAACAATGTAATTAGCATAATCAACATACAATGGAGCAGTACGAGAAGCATTTATGACAACTAATTGTTCTTCAAGAAAGCTATCATCAATAGGTAGTGGGTCATCAAGAACATTCTCTAACCTAGACAAGTTGTCTGCAACGGGGTTCTCAGCTCCCTTTCTATCAATAATATGCAAATCAAATTCTTGTAGCAAGAGTACCCATCTAATAAGTCTAGGTTTAGCATCTTTGTTTTCCATAAGATATTTAATAGCAGCGTGATCAGTGTGAATAATTACTTTAGAATCAACAATGTAAGGTATGAACTTATCACAAGCAAATACAACTACTAAGAATTATTTTTCAGTAGTAGCATAATTTCTTTTAGCAGTGTCTAGAGTTTTACTAGCATATTGAATAACATTTAATTTCTTATCGATTATTTGTCCTAGAACAGCACCTACAGCATAATCACTAGCATCACACATAATTTCAAAGGGTAAATTCCAATCAGGTGGCTGAACAATAGGTGCAGAAATCAAAGCTTTCTTAAGTATTTCAAATGCTTCTACACAATCATCATCAAATACAAAATGAATATCTTTTTGTAATAAATTAGTCAGAGGCCTAGAAATTTTAGAAAAGTCCCTAATGAACCTCCTATAAAAACCGGCATGACCAAGGAGAATTCTTATACCTTTAATGTCCTTGGGACACGGCATCTTTTCAATAGCATCAACTTTAGCTTTATCAACTTCAATACCTTTTTCAGAAATTTTATGCCCCAAGACAATGCCTTCATTAACCATAAAGTTGCACTTTTCCCAATTCAAGACGAGACTAGTATCTTCACATCTCTGCAAAACTCGATCAAGGTTGCTCAAGCAGTCATCAAAAGAGGATCCATAAATGGAGAAATCATCCATGAATACCTCACAAATCTTTTCACAGAAGTCAGAGAATATAGCCATCATGCATCTTTGAAAGGTAGCAGGTGCATTACATAAACCAAAAGGCATGCGTCTATAAGCAAAAGTACCAAAAGGGCAAGTAAAAGTAGTCTTTGCTTGATCGTCCGCTGACACAGGTATTTGAGAGAACCCAGAATAACCATCTAGAAAGCAGAAATGTGTATGTTTGGATAGTCTTTCTAGCATTTGATCAATAAAAGGTAAAGGGTAATGATCTTTCTTAGTGGCTTTATTTAATTTATGAAAATCAATTACCATCCTATAACCTGTAATAAGTCTTTGCGGGATTAATTCATCTTTATCATTAGGAACGACAGTAATACCTCCCTTCTTAGGGACACAATGGACAGGACTTACCCACTGAATATCATCAACGGGATAAATTATACCTGGCTCGAGGAGCTTTAGTATTTCCTTTCTTACCACTTCTTTCATCTTAGGATTTAACCATCGTTGATGATCTCTAACTGGTTTGGCATCTTCTTCCAAATTTATGTTGTGTTGGCATAGAGTGGGACTGATGCCCTTAAGATCATCAAGAGTATATCCAATAGCAGCCCGGTGCTTCTTCAGAGTTTTCAATAATCTTCTCTCTTCTTGCTCTGAAAGGTTAGCACTAATAATAACAGGATATATCTTCTTTTCATCAAGATAAGCATATTTAGGAGTATCAGGTAATGGTTTAAGCTCAAACACGGGATCACCCTTGGGTGGAGGGGGATCCCCTAGGATTTCAATAGGCAAATTGTTTTCAAAATAGGACCCTCTTTAAAGAATACTTCATCTATTTCCCTTCTTTCATTCATAAACATATCATTTTCATGGTCTAGCAAATATTGTTCTAACGGATCAGTAGGAGGCACGACAATAGAAGCATGACCGATAATTTCATCCTTACTAGGTAATTCTTTATCATGGGGTTGTATACGAAATTTAGCACAATTAAACTCATGAGACATATCCCCTAAACCAATAGTAACAACATCCTTTTTGCAATCTATCTTAGCATTAACAGTATTCAAGAAGGGTCTACCAAATATAATGGGTCAAAATTCATCTTGTGGGGAACCAAGAACAAGAAAATCAGAAGGATATTTAACTTTCCCACACAAGACTTCAACATCTCTAACAATCCCAATTGGTGAAATAGTATCTCTATTGGCAAGCTTAATTGTAACATCAATTTCTTCTACCTCAGCAGGTGCAATATCATGCATAATTACTTCATATAAGGAATAAGGTATTGCACTAGCACTAGCACCCATATCACATAAGCGATGATAACAATGATCTCCTATTTTAATAGAAATAATAGGCATGCCTACAACAGGTCTATGTTTCTTAACATCGGGTCTAGCAATCCTAGTAGCTTCATCACAAAAATAAATAGCATGCCCATCAATATTATCAGCCAAGAGATCTTTAACCATAGCAATACTAGGTTCAACTTTAATTTGCTCAGGTGGTGTATATGTTTTAGTATTACTCTTACGAACCACAGTTGAAGCTTTAGCATGATCCTTTATTTTAATAGGGAAAGGTGGTTTCTCTACATAAGTAGTAGGAACAATAGGATCATTATAAGTAATAGTATTTTCTTCAACTGTAACAGGTGCAACTACTTTTATTTCAATGGGAGGATTATATTTAAACCACTTCTCCTTAGGAAGATCAACCTGAGTAGCAAATGATTCACAGATGGAAGCTACTATCTCAGAGTCAAGTCCATATTTAGTGCTAAATCCACGAAAAGCATTGGTATCCATAAAATATTTAACACAATCAAACTTAGGTGTCATACCTGACTCCTTACCTTCGTCGGAATCCCAATCTTCAGAGTTGCGTTTAATTCATTCCAATAAATCCCATTTGAATTCAATAGTCTACATCATAAAAGAACCAACACAAGAAGTACCGAGCATGGAGCGATTGTTGAGAGAAAGCCGAGCATAAATTTTTTGAATAATCATTTCTCTTGAGAGCTCATGATTGGGGCATGAATATAACATTGACTTAAGCCTCCCCCAAGCTTGAGCTATGTTATCTCCTTTGAGAGGCCAAGTATTTTATATATATATATATATATATATATATATATATATATATATATATATATATATATATATATATATATATATATATATATAATTACGATCACGATGAACATGATGCATAGGATAAAACTTCTGGTGAAATTCCAATTTCAATCGTTTGTAGTCCCATGATCCCATATCATCACATAGCCTATACCATGTCAATGCATCCCCCTTCAAAGATAAAGGGAAGACCTTCTTCTTGATAACATCATCGGACATACCTACAAGCTTAAATAATCCACAAACTTCATCCACATACATTAGGAGTAAATCGGGATGCAATGTTCCATCTCCTGCAAAGGGATTAGCTAGCAGTTTCTCTATCATACCCGAAGGAATTTCAAAGTAAACATTTTTAGTAGGTTCAGTAGGTTGAGGAGCAACTCTTTGCTCTACTGGTCGGGGTGAAGATACCCCGAACAAGCCCCTCAAAGGATTAGTTTCCATAGTAACAACACTACAAAAAATACACTTCCGTGATGATACGTGTTTGTCACGGTAGGTCGCGTTTTTTGTCATGCATGTACATCCATTACGATTTTATGACAGAATCAAGATAGTCATACCTGTGCTATCGTAGAAGTGTTCCATGACATAACCAAAATTATCATCACAGAAGTGTCCACTTCCATGACTATAAATCGCGCGTCACAGAAGTGCTTTTGTCAAGGGTGACCGACATGTGGCTTCCACCGTAATGGAATGGCGTTAAGCTATCGGGTCAGGTTTTGGATCCGATAATCCGTCAACAGCCTGGACCAATGGGAAATTTCCATGTGTAAAATTCTGATTGGCTGGAGGGAACACCTGTCAGCTCGTCAGTGGGCCAGATGTCACCCGTCTGGAGGAGACATGCCTATGATACGTCAACACGTGGCTGTGCCAAACAGAGGCCCATATAGGTTAAAAAGGCCGGTCTAGTCAAAGGCCCGTAGTACTTACTCAGGTACTAGTGGGCCAACCCAATAATGACCTGCTTAATAAAGGCCCATTTACGGTCCGAAGCCAGATCTGGCCCTTTAATTGTTCGCCGAATATATGGGGCCATTTACGGCCCGAAGCAGATCTGGCCCGTTAATTATTCATAGAATATTTGGGCCCAACTACAACCCAGTGACTTTCGGCCTGTTAGAGGCCCGATGTAGACATGGGCCCATTTCAGCCCGGTGTGACTTTTGGCCTGGGAATGGCCCGTGCTGCCCATGGGCCATATATGGTCCAACAGGACATCGGGCTCACTAACTGCCCGTGATAAAGGTGGCAACAGTTAAGCCCAATGTGACTTTGGGCATGTTAAAGGTCTGTCGCATAATTCGGCCCGTTGATGCATGTACTAAGCTTTTGGCCTCTTAAAGGCCCATGATATCAATGGGCCAAATAAGGCCCGAGATATGTTTCGGCCTGGTAACGGCCCATGAGCTAACTGGACCCAAAAAGGCTCGGTCTACATTTCAGCCTGCTGAAGGCCCGTCGACGACTAGTGAAAGTTGAGGCCAAATATGCATTTCGGCCTGCTAAAGGCCCATGGTTTCATCTGGGCTGTAACAGGCCAGTACAATATTCAGCTTGTTAATGGCCTAACGCTACCTGGGCCAAACTAAGCGCTGGGTCGACAAAAGGCCCAACTAAAATATAGGTTAGTGTAAGTTGTGGGCCTGGCGCAAAGTGTGAAGGCCCCAATCATTCGGGCCCAAGAAAGACGCAGGCCGGCCCAATTGTGGCCCGCTAAAAGCCAGGCCCGTTAGAGTCGAATGTTTCGGCCCGGTCGACTACATCTGATTTTTTTCAGATAGCGAATGATGGCAGTAACTAGTAGGAATTAAGAATAAACCTACTCTATACAATGAGGAAGTTATGGCATAGTAACTAAGAATAAACCTACACTATACAATAAAGGATTTAAGGTATATTACATCCACTGGGCATCGAAGTTTGCCACCAGTGATCATAAAGCGCAACGAAGAAGTAGATTAAAAAAACTGGGCACCATTGCAGCATAACAAAATAATACTGAACCGAGACCACTTCCAAGACAGTTCAAGAAAGGTTAGCCTTGCGGGGGAACTATTGCACAAGCTACTGAGCAAGGCTGTGAGACTGGCCTAGCATGTCGGTCATAGCTTCCAGGTGTAGCTGTTTGGCGATGAGGTTCTCATTGGTGTTCTCCGCAATCTTTCTTAGAGATAGGACTTCAAGTCGAAGTTGAGTTACAGAATGCCCATCTGCTAGAACTTGGGACTGAAGAAGTCGAACTAATTCAGACAACGAATTATGTGAGCTTGTCTGACTGCTAGTCTCAAGTAACTTGAACACTGCATCAAGACAAGACTTTGGGTTGTCTTGCTATCTTCAAGATGTTTTGCCTTCTTTGCTGCAATGTATGTTGGGTTTGTCTCACAACCTTCAGTAGACTTGTGCATGCCATCAGGCATATCACCCTGAAACAAAGCAGAGAGATGACAGGTTTTGCATGTGTATAAACAAAGATGATAACTGTGCTGTCAATTCTATCCAATTTCAAACTAGAAAATAAAGAGTAAGTTCAAAATATCAATAGCATAATTTGGCATTGTTTATAATCCGGGGAGCTTCACCACACTACTCGATTACCATGTCAACATAACAAGCATACATGAAGGGCAAAGAAAATCATTGTATCTATTTTGGTTAATGTGCATGGCATGTTGTTCATATCATCAACCACATCAGTAAGATAAAACAGGAGATGACAAGGTGCAAACGTGGGCTACTTCACCACACACTAGATTATAGATCCACAAAAACAAGCATACATATAGGGAGTATTGAGTAATGTGCATGGTATGAATAAGGAATTTGGTTTTACAAGTAAAACTTAGAACTTACGGTTCTAGTGAACATGCATTTTGGTAGAAACAACAAACTAAACAGTAGTAAATGATAGGGAGTAT
The DNA here is from genome assembly GCF_002162155.2 of Triticum dicoccoides. Lineage (NCBI taxonomy): Eukaryota > Viridiplantae > Streptophyta > Magnoliopsida > Poales > Poaceae > Triticum > Triticum dicoccoides. The sequence goes on along the minus strand of NC_041391.1, from coordinate 578,458,054 downwards.
GAGCAAATTAAACAACAATTGAGGATAAAGGCTTTAGAAGGACTGACTTCCATTAACAGTTAACACCGGCTTTATAATGCCCTTCTCCATGTCAAGGGAAGGATAACTCAAGAATTTCAGCACAGAATCTTATTCATAAGCATTGCCTGTACTCTACATTTTGTAGAGAGTAATTATAGATATGATAATACTAGAAGGGATAGAGGATAATGAAGATAAGATGTAGATTGATGCTACATAATCAACTACCAATCCCTGGAAGTACAAGCATTACAGGACAAAAATGTACTGACAAGAGCAATGGGCTACACTTCTGCAGTGGCATTGTCTATGTATTCTACTTGTTATTAAGATTAAATATAGATCTGATCTTTTTTAGTAAATGGTGGGGAGGGAGATAAGATGCAGAATGCTACACAATGAAGCAATCCCTCTTCCCATAATACAAGAGTGTTTTGTACACTGGTGTACTATACAAAATGTTCTTATATTATGGGACGGAGGGAGTAGCTGTTAATGTAAGTACAGTGATAGACCACGTTCAGTCCTTACAAGAGGACTGCAGAGCTAAACCTCTTCAAAAGCATTGGGTTGATTCTAAATTTATGTAAGAGTCCATACGAATCTTATAATGTCCACCAAATGGACGATTATGAGGCTAACATGTGCAGTGATTCTACATAATCAAACAGTGATGAAAGTAAGTATGGTCATACAGGGTAAGAGGTACTCACAAGAGAAATGCAGTGTGCAGTATAGTTGCGAGATTCCGTGGTCCCTTGAGAACGAATGTTCTTCTGCTAACAGTTTTCGTACAAGTGAGACATTAAGGCAAATGCAGAAATGTAGTTCAAATTGTGATGTGATATCATAGACAGTACCTTACGCTGTAGCCGAGACCAATGTGTAACAAGATTATTCCAGTCACCGTCGGATAAATGTAGCACCGGAGACTTTACAAAAATTTCGTTCAGAGGCTTGCCATTGAAGTGCGCTTGCCTCAGGTAGGAACGACACTTCATCAACGAGTGCTTGAAAAGCGCAACCAACCCTTGCTCATCTTCACAATCCAGTTTGCTCCTCGCCTATTTAAAATAATGAAATCTTGTGTCTTCTGTCAGTAGAAACATATGCAGTAATGACCATGAATAACATTAGTACATTACTTACGCGTAAGTTGCGGAAGAAGACTGTAAATTGTTCTGTGTCTGCGGTATAATCTTTCCATGAAGGAAAGATGCACACAAAGTTCCTGACAACAATATAAGCTTTGTCTTCTAAACTGGGAAGAAATGGAACAGGGGTCCTATTTGCTGCAATTGGGGCTCTCTCTGGTTCGAAAAGGGATTTGGCAACTGGATTTGGTGTACTCTTTGCTGGAATGGGGTTTTTGCATCGTAGAGCCGGTGCTATGTCAACTGGCATAATCATACTGTTTGCTGCAGTTGGGGTCTGCTGAGTTGGGGCATCAGAAATGACCAGTGTAGTGGGGATAGAGTCTGCTAGAGTTGGGGGTGTCTTGTGGGTCAGGTGATATAGCAACTACACCTAATGGGCTATTTGATTTATCAGGTGTCACTACCTTTTCCAAATACTTTGCTTGTGCTCCTCCACGATCAGCAATCGCCCTCTTCCTTTTGAACGTCTGATACATAAGAACAACATTTGAATGGTTAAATATGGTATGATGACAGATGGAATATGTACTGAAAATGGATAGGCATGGCTTATTCACATACACGATGTGTAAACTAAGCTAATGGCAGTTCAACAAAGTAGAAGCAATGCAAAGCATCAGTTACAAGATATGTGCGACCAATGTAACCTTGGAAAGTTAGAGCAAGCACCTTGATGGGTGAATAAGATAGGGCATCTTCCTCTAACTCCTCCACTAGGGAGCTACATTGAATTAGCTCTCCCTCTAGCTCAGAATCATTGTTAGGATCATATTCTGAGCATGAATCTGTAGGTGGAGAGCGTTTGCATTGCATTGAATTGCATCCAGACTTGATTTCAGTCCCTTAATGCCAAGTTTGACAGCCATGGCATTGTTCTGCTTTAATGTTTTCATGCTCACAAGCTCATAATCATTATGATGTTGTTCAGAATTTGAGATTCATGGAAACATAAAAAGTAGTCAGATTATCTATGGAATGCATTGCGGATTCAACTTGAAGAGTGTCTCCCTATAAACCCCTGCATATGCAAAGCTCACCCCCAACCGTGCTGACCAGATCACAAACAGAAATACAAACCCCTTATGTCTCTATAACAGGCATACACACATTTCAAAACTGAAGTAGGAACATTAGAATCATATGAAATTCGGATTTGAACAAATAAACTAAGGAATTATGAGTGGCATAATGTTTAGCTTCAAGGGTGAAGTGTTGGTAGTGCGACACAAAGCAAGTAGGCAGATTGTATTCCATGTAAAAGATCGAAACCTATGTAAAAGCTGGAAATGAGACTTTCTTTCTATACAATGCAGTGTTCGTTGCCCACACATGATGGAAGAGATCACATAGAGAAATACTATTCACTCATGTCTACGGTCCCAGTATTTAGAAACAGGGTGGTCCACCCTAAAAGAATATTGACAACAAATATGACAAGGCAAGCATAGATGTAGTGAATCAATCATTTACTTGTGAGCTTACTAGGACAAGTATGAAGAATTGTAACTGCAGTAAGAGACCGTCCAAAATCTGAATCAAGAAGTTTGTCTAGCACTTATTGTATGCAACTAATCGACGTGAATAATTGGATATTATATCGAATGAGTAAGAAAGGCAAGTAAAATTGTCAACAAACCTGGCTTACAGTAGTAATCTGGGTCAATGTCACTATGACCAACAATCCAAAATGACTAGTGTCTGTTCCGAGGGCTGGAATTTTGAAAACCCTGTGAACTTTACAGGTATTAAAGATTACCGAAATACATCTGAACCATTAAGTGTAGGTAGCACTGAGCACACAACAAACCCTAATGACAGTCCTGCCTAATGAGTAATGAATCAATTAGAAAATGGGAGATGAGGAGTGGCTACTGAGTGTTGAGGATGTATCTCAGGATAAATTGGGTTGGCTTGGTGGGTGATGCACGCCTGAGCCCTGATCGGACTGGGAAGGTAGGCACGGCAGCGCGCCTGGGTAGAGGTGACGCTGTTAGGCAAGCGGCTCCTGACCTCCTGTTAGTCCGGCATCTCCTACTAGAGTCATGCCGTCCAGGGACGGCAAGTCGCCGGCGAGGTATGCAGCTGGGGGCGAGTAGAGATCGGAAGCGCGCAACAGAACAGAGGGTAATCGGGGCCTGGGACGACCCAAAATCCCAGGGTGGGCCGGACCACCGTGGGCACCCTGTAGAGGTACACACCCGAGCGGCGAACATGCATTTTCGAAACTAATTTAGGAACATTTAGCTGACCAATTAAATGACTCTGTTTTAATAATATCAGATTCATATTTGAACAACTAAGCTTGTTTGGCTTGATGGGTGGAGCAGTGTTATTATGACACGAAGCACGTATTTTGATCGTATAGTGATCATAAAAGGGGGAAACTCTAAGCATATTTTTTTAGCAAAAGAGAGTTTCCCCTCGAATTTCTATTAAAGAAACCACCACGGAACCAACATGATCAATTAAACCCTAAGCATGATCAATTAAACCGTATTATGACTGTGCCATGGCAGATTTGAAGCTGCAAACCGGAGAAATGATATTTAGCATCCATTATTTGCTTCGAACTAAGAACTAAATTCTAAGAGCTGAAAAGAAAGTAGAGTAACCAAGTTGGTTCAGATCAAAAAGTTGAGGAGATATGAAGTAGCACCTCTCTTGCGGTGCAGTGTATGCATCGGGGGTGCGATGGCTATCGATGGTGTTGAAGCAAATCTGCTACGGTAGACGGGTGCATCGGGGGATAAGTCTCGTTGCGGTGGATGAGAAGGTCGTGTGAGCAGCCCCGGCAAAGAGGACGACAACACCGATGAAGCGAGAGGACACGATGCAAGGCTATTGGTCCATCACCGTGGATGAGAAACGTCCATCTCTAGCAGTGGACGACGCGGTCTTGGTAGGCGCTTCGACAAGGTGGAGGATGGTGGCGATGGATGTGGTGGAGGACAGCGCCGATGGATGGGGTGGAGGACGGCGACGATGGATGGGGTGACGGACGGAGGCTGGTGGGGGATGGTGTTCTAGCGCGGACGGTGTATGAATGGGAAAATGGAGGGAGAGGTACGAGGAACCATGTTTTTGGGACGCGCCTGTCTGAAATATGGGAAAGTTACGAACTTAGCCCCCGTTTAAAATTTGGACATCTCATCGATTGGGGGAAGGATGGTAATCTCGCATCTCGCCAATATTTGCCCAGAGCGATTTCGGGCGAGGAGAGGGTGGTTGGCGCCCATGGTTGGCACCCACAGTGTATGAACGGGGCTAACAGGTAGGATGGTTGTGTCATGTCTGAGTGAAGTTACAAACCTGTCCCTATTGAAAATATTTGCCTACATCGATTTCGGCCGAGTCGAGTTTGTTTTGCCGCCCACCGTGTATGAATGGGGAATGGAGGGAGAAACAAAGGTCCTTGGGACGAGCTTGAATCAAATGTGTTTTGCCGCACATATTTGGCGCCCACCGTGTCGGAATGGGCTCAGAGGCGGTCGTGTCACGTCTAATTGAAGTTACTAACCTACCCCTATTTAGAGCAGTGGAAATCGGGTCGATGGATTGTCCGTGTAAAGGGTAGATAGTAATTTCCATCTCCCAAACACTTGGCTTCGGGCAGCTGACGTGGGAGTGGACATTTTGCCGCTTTTTTCGAATTTTGGGACAGTAAGCATCCATGTTTACCCTGGCAACTAAATTCGAATCCATTTTGTATTCCTATACGAATCTTTATAAATCATTCTATGTGTTTTTATATATCTTCAAAAGGACGACAAAGATGTATTCTACTGTCATATATGAATATGGTTTACAAACGCCGATACTCAAATTCAGAAGCTAGAATCCAGTTTAAGGTGAATTCGAATATTTGGAACACTTCATGTCCAACTCAAATGTCACACGCAGCATAATGTGTACTCCCATTTAGATATGTACACAAGCGATGTATCAAGATTCATGTCACATCCCTAGTCTGGTATGACCTAGACTAGCTACTCATTTGTGCATCATGTTTAAATTTCATTTAAATTTGAAATGAGGATTGGTGGAACCCTCAGAATCATTTTTGAAAATAACCCAAATAAAAATTTCTCCAAAAGGGTCCAAGAAAATGCTCATGTTGCTCTCTGAAAATATTGGGCAGAGATAAAAATCAAACCAATATTTTTAGGATCTCATAAGTATTTAATTTTGGCCATTTGGATTAAACCGATAATTATTTGCCTTGGATATATATTGTTATATATATAAAATATATGTCCAAAAATTATGCCACCTGTTGGGGAGCTCTGGAATAATATAGTTAGCTCCTGCAAAAATTGGCATAAGGTAATAAAATGATTTAATATTTTAATTAAATCAAAACAAATGTCAGAAAAATTAGAAAACAGTAAAAGAGGGAGACTTACCTGGGCCTCCTCCCTGTGCAGCCCAGCAGCAGCAGGCCGGCCCAGCCAGCAGGCGGCCCAGTCCGCCTCCTCCTCTGTCGTCTTCGTCCTCGACAGAGGGAGGGGAGCGTGCCCGGTGCGCGCGCGCGCCACCGCGCCACGCCACCAGCCTCCCTGCTTGCCTGGCGCCCTCCTCATCGCCCTGGAACGCCCGGACGTCGCCACGCCCCCCCCGTACCCTCTCACTCTCGCCCGATTCTTCCTCTCCTCTCCCTCGCTCTCTCTCGTGTCCGAACGCGCCGGTCGCCGCCGTTCGCCATAGCCGCCGCCACAGCCTCCCCCTCGCCTCTCCGACACACGCAGAAGCTCCGCCACGACTTCCTCGTCTCCTCCGTCAAGCCACAAGACGCCGGACGCCCTGTGGAGCCGCCGTCACCGTCGTCTTCCACCTCGGGCTCCGACCACCACCGCCGTCGATTCGTCGCACGCAGGACGTCCCCGAGCCCGTTTCGACGCCCGCTGCAACCGCGGTGAGCTCCGCCACCGTTTCCCCCTCCCCACTTGGTCACCCGCACGCCGTAGCCCTTTCCCCACCACGGCCGAAGCTTCCCGCCGCCGTCCATGCCGCCGTCATCGTCTCGGCCGCCTCCGCCCAAACCGAGCACCCCATCGTGCTCCCGATGCCACGAGGGTGCCACCAAGCCTCTCAGGTGGCCTCCCCGTGCCCCGCAGCCCGATCCCGCTCGCGCCCGAACTCCGGCCGCCGCCCAAGTGGTCGCCGCCGTCGATTTAGGCCGTCTCCGGTGAAACGGAGGGCACCAGTGGATGCACGCGAGCCCCAGCTTCCCGCGCGTGCCCTCCGCTGCTCGATTGGGCGCCGGAGTGGCAATCCCGCGCCCTCCGCCGCGTTTGCTGCCGCCGGCGGCTAAACGCCGGCGTGTTAGCCCCAGTTGACCAGGGGGTTTGACCTCCCCTGGCTCAATGACAAGTGGGGCCCGTCCCTGCTAATTCTAGTTTAGGATTAGTTTAAATTTAATTAACCTCTGTTTTAACCATGACACTGTCAGTGGGCCCCAGCGCCACTAACCTTTTTAATTAGGATTAAACTAACCCTGTTTAACCCCCTGTCACTGACCTGTGGACCCCACACGTCAGGTTTGACCCAGTCAGTCGCAGTTGACTGCTGACGTTGTGCTGACGTCATGCTGACGCAATATATATTTTCTGGAATTAAAATAAATCAGGAAATTCCAGAAATTGATTTAAACTTTAAAAATTCATATCAATTCAACCGTAGCTCAGATTAAAATAATTTATATATGAAAAATTATCAGAAAAATGCAATCTTTCCATCTGTACTAGTTTCATGCATGACAAACCAACTTATACATGTTGTGTATGAGAAAACACATTATGGCATATATAAGAGCTTACTTTGGAGATGCATTTGAGCTTATGGTTCAAATGAACTTCAAACCAAATGAGTACTAGTTGCATTAGCTCAAACAGCATCACATCTTCATGCCATGTTCATGCATCATATTGTTGCATATGTTTGTTTATTGATTGCTGACACTGTTCCTTCTCAATAGGTCTTGCTCCGGAGACGTTCCAGAGTACCTGTCTGTGAAGCAGTGCCTCCTTTGTTGATTTACCAGGCAAGCAAACCCCCTTGTTCATTTTGATAAAACCCTACTCTCTCGCTCTTGCTCTCAGTTATTGCATTAGGACAACAACGATTCATCTGCTACTTTGTGCTGCGGTAGTTGAACCCATTCCTCTGCATGACCTGTCATTGCCACAGTAAATAGTTGAAACCCACTAGCATGTGTAGGAGTTGATTGAGCCATGTTGTGTTCCAACCATGCTATGCCTGCTATTGCTTAGAGTTGTGTCAGGTCTGATTCATTGGGAATGAATTGGAGTGTTACGATATGTTCTGGTGCTGAGAGTAAAGTGTGTGAACATGATTTGGTAAAGGTAGCGGTGAGAGGCCATGTAGGAGTACATGGTGGGTTGTCTCACTGGAACCGTCCTTAAGCACTGAGTTCTATGTATGTTGTCCAATGACTCGATACTACGACACATTGGGTTCCGGTAACTCGACCCCCACGACATGTTGCTCTCTAAAAATATTGGGCAGAGATAAAAATCAAACCAATATTTTTAGGATCTCATAAGTATTTAATTTTGGCCATTTGGATTAAACCGATAATTATTTGCCTTGGATATATATTGTTATATATATAAAATATATGTCCAAAAATTATGCCACCTGTTGGGGAGCTCTCGAATAATATAGTTAGCTCCTGCAAAAATTGGCATAAGGTAATAAAATGATTTAATATTTTAATTAAATCAAAACAAATGTCAGAAAAATTAGAAAACAGTAAAAGAGGGAGACTTACCTGGGCCTCCTCCCTGTGCAGCCCAGCAGCAGCAGGCCGGCCCAGCCAGCAGGCGGCCCAGTCCGCCTCCTCCTCTGTCGTCTTCGTCCTCGACAGAGGGAGGGGAGCGTGCCCGGCGCGCGCGCGCGCCACCGCGCCACGCCACCAGCCTCCCTGCTTGCCTGGCGCCCTCCTCGTCGCCCT
>NC_041391.1:578447106-578449479 GCF_002162155.2 Triticum dicoccoides | reverse complement strand
TCACTCTCCCCCGATTCTTCCTCTCCTCTCCCTCGCTCTCTCTCTCTCGTGTCCGAACGCGCCGGTCGCCGCCGTTCGCCATAGCCGCCGCCACAGCCTCCCCCTCGCCTCTCCGACACACGCAGAAGCTCCGCCACGACTTCCTCGTCTCCTCCGTCAAGCCACAAGACGCCGGACGCCCTGTGGAGCCGCCGTCGCCGTCGTCTTCCACCTCAGGCTCCGACCACCACCGCCGTCGATTCGTCGCACGCAGGACGTCCCCGAGCCCGTTTCGACGCCCGCTGCAACCGCGGTGAGCTCCGCCACCGTTTCCCCCTCCCCACTTGGTCACCCGCACGCCGTAGCCCTTTCCCCACCACGGCCGAAGCTTCCCGCCGCCGTCCATGCCGTCGTCATCGTCTCGGCCGCCTCCGCCCAAACCGAGCACCCCATCGTGCTCCCGATGCCACGAGGGTGCCACCAAGCCCCTCAGGTGGCCTCCCCGTGCCCCGCAGCCCGATCCCGCTCGCGCCCGAACTCCGGCCGCCGCCCAAGTGGTCGCCGCCGTCGATTTAGGCCGTCTCCGGTGAAATGGAGGGCACCAGTGGATGCACGCGAGCCCCAGCTTCCCGCGCGTGCCCTCCGCTGCTCGATTGGGCGCCGGAGTGGCAATCCCGCGCCCTCCGCCGCGTTTGCTGCCGCCGGCGGCTAAACGCCGGCGTGTTAGCCCCAGTTGACCAGGGGGTTTGACCTCCCCTGGCTCAATGACAAGTGGGGCCCGTCCCTGCTAATTCTAGTTTAGGATTAGTTTAAATTTAATTAACCTCTGTTCTAACCATGACACTGACAGTGGGCCCCAGCGCCACTAACCTTTTTAATTAGGATTAAACTAACCCTGTTTAACCCCGTGTAACTGACGTGTGGACCCCACACGTCAGGTTTGACCCAGTCAGCCGCAGTTGACTGCTGACGTCGTGCTGACGTCATGCTGACGCAATATATATTTTCTGAAATTAAAATAAATCAGGAAATTCCAGAAATTGATTTAAACTTTAAAAATTCATATCAATTCAACCGTAGCTCAGATTAAAATAATTTATATATGAAAAATTATCAGAAAAATGCAATCTTTCCATCTGTACTAGTTTCATGCATGACAAACCAACTTATACATGTTGTGTATGAGAAAACACATTATGGCATATATAAGAGCTTACTTTGGAGATGCATTTGAGCTTATGGTTCAAATGAACTTCAAACCAAATGAGTACTAGTTGCATTAGCTCAAACAGCATCACATCTTCATGCCATGTTCATGCATCATATTGTTGCATATGTTTGTTTATTGATTGCTAACACTGTTCCTTCTCGATAGGTCTTGCTCCGGAGACGTTCCAGAGTACCTGTCTGTGAAGCAGTGCCTCCTCTGTTGATTTACCAGGCAAGCAAACCCCCTTGTTCATTTTGATAAAACCCTACTCTCTCGCTCTTGCTCTCAGTTATTGCATTAGGACAACAACGATTCATCTGCTACTTTGTGCTGCGGTAGTTGAACCCATTCCTCTGCATGACCTGTCATTGCCATAGTAAATAGTTGAAACCCACTAGCATGTGTAGGAGTTGATTGAGCCATGTTGTGTTCCAACCATGCTATGCCTGCTATTGCTTAGAGTTGTGTCAGGTCTGATTCATTGGGAATGAATTGGAGTGTTACGATATGTTCTGGTGCTGAGAGTAAAGTGTGTGAACACGATTTGGTAAAGGTAGCGGTGAGAGGCCATGTAGGAGTACATGGTGGGTTGTCTCACTGGAACCGTCCTTAAGCACTGAGTTCTATGTATGTTGTCCAATGACTCGATACTACCACACATTGGGTTCCGGTAACTCGACCCCCACGACATGTTGCTCTCTGAAAATATTGGGCAGAGATAAAAATCAAACCAATATTTTTAGGATCTCATAAGTATTTAATTTTGGCCATTTGGATTAAACCGATAATTATTTGCCTTGGATATATATTGTTATATATATAAAATATATGTCCAAAAATTATGCCACCTGTTGGGGAGCTCTGGATTAATATAGTTAGCTCCTGCAAAAATTGGCATAAGGTAATAAAATGATTTAATATTTTAATTAAATCAAAACAAATGTCAGAAAAATTAGAAAACAATAAAAGAGGGAGACTTACCTGGGCCTCCTCCCTGTGCAGCCCAGCAGCAGCAGGCCGGCCCAGCCAGCAGGCGGCCCAGTCCGCCTCCTCCTCTGTCGTCTTCGTCCTCGATAGAGGGAGGGGAGCGTGCCCGGCGCGCGCGTGCGCCGCCATGCCACGCCACCAGCCTCCCTGCTTGCCTGGCGCCCTCCTCGTCGCCCTGGAACGCCCGGACGTCGCCA
>NC_041391.1:578437021-578446758 GCF_002162155.2 Triticum dicoccoides | reverse complement strand
CTCTCTCTCTCTCTCGTGTCCGAACGCGCCGGTCGCCGCCGTTCGCCATAGCCGCCGCCACAGCCTCCCCCTCGCCTCTCCGACACACGCAGAAGCTCCGCCACGACTTCCTCGTCTCCTCCGTCAAGCCACAAGACGCCGGACGCCCTGTGGAGCCGTCGTCGCCGTCGTCTTCCACCTCGGGCTCCGACCACCACCGCCGTCGATTCGTCGCACGCAGGACGTCCCCGAGCCCGTTTCGACGCCCGCTGCAACCGCGGTGAGCTCCGCCACCGTTTCCCCCTCCCTGCTTGGTCACCCGCACGCCGTAGCCCTTTCCCCACCACGGCCGAAGCTTCCCGCCGCCGTCCATGCCGCCGTCGTCGTCTTGGCCGCCTCCGCCCAAACCGAGCACCCCATCGTGCTCCCGGTGCCACGAGGGTGCCACCGAGCCCCTCAGGTGGCCTCCCCGTGCCCCGCAGCCCGATCCCGCTCGCGCCCGAACTCCGGCCGCCGCCCAACTGGTCTCCGCCGTCGATTTAGGCCGTCTCCGGTGAAACGGAGGGCACCAGTGGATGCACGCGAGCCCCAGTTTCCCGCGCGTGCCCTCCGCTGCTCGATTGGGCGCCGGAGTGGCAATCCCGCGCCCTCCGCCGCGTTTGCTGCCGCCAGCGGCTAAACGCCGGCGTGTTAGCCCCAGTTGACCAGGGGGTTTGACCTCCCCTGGCTCAATGACAAGTGGGGCCCGTCCCTGCTAATTCTAGTTTAGGATTAGTTTAAATTTAATTAACCTCTGTTTTAACCATGACACTGACAGTGGGCCCCAGCGCCACTAACCTTTTTAATTAGGATTAAACTAACCCTGTTTAACCCCCTGTCACTGACGTGTGGACCCCACACGTCAGGTTTGACCCAGTCTGCCGCAGTTGACTGCTGACGTCGTGCTGACGTCATGCTGACGTCATGCTGACGCAATATATATTTTCTGAAATTAAAATAAATCAGGAAATTCCAGAAATTGATTTAAACTTTAAAAATTCATATCAATTCAGCCGTAGCTCAGATTAAAATAATTTATATATGAAAAATTATCAGAAAAATGCAATCTTTCCATTTGTACTAGTTTCATGCATGACAAATCAACTTATACATGCTGTATATGAGAAAACACATTATGGCATATATAAGAGCTTACTTTGGAGATGCATTTGAGCTTATGGTTCAAATGAACTTCAAACCAAATGAGTACTAGTTGCATTAGCTCAAACAGCATCACATCTTCATGCCATGTTCATGCATCATATTGTTGCATATGTTTGTTTATTGATTGCCGACACTGTTCCTTCTCGATAGGTCTTGCTCCGGAGACGTTCCAGAGTACCTGTCTGTGAAGCAGTGCCTCCTCTGTTGATTTACCAGGCAAGCAAACCCCCTTGTTCATTTTGATAAAACCCTACTCTCTCGCTCTTGCTCTCAGTTATTGCATTAGGACAACAACGATTCATCTGCTACTTTGTGCTGCGGTAGTTGAACCCATTCCTCTGCATGACCTGTCATTGCCACAGTAAATAGTTGAAACCCACTAGCATGTGTAGGAGTTGATTGAGCCATGTTGTGTTCCAACCATGCTATGCCTGCTATTGCTTAGAGTTGTGTCAGGTCTGATTCATTGGGAATGAATTGGAGTGTTACGATATGTTCTGGTGCTGAGAGTAAAGTGTGTGAACACGATTTGGTAAAGGTAGCGGTGAGAGGCCATGTAGGAGTACATGGTGGGTTGTCTCACTGGAACCGTCCTTAAGCACTGAGTTCTATGTATGTTGTCCAATGACTCGATACTACCACACATTGGGTTCCGGTAACTCGACCCCCACGACATGTTGCTCTCTGAAAATATTGGGCAGAGATAAAAATCAAACCAATATTTTTAGGATCTCATAAGTATTTAATTTTGGCCATTTGGATTAAACCTATAATTATTTGCCTTGGATATATATTGTTATATATATAAAATATATGTCCAAAAATTATGCCACCTGTTGGGGAGCTCTGGAATAATATAGTCAGCTCCTGCAAAAATTGGCATAAGGTAATAAAATGATGTAATATTTTAATTAAATCAAAACAAATGTCAGAAAAATTAGAAAACAATAAAAGAGGGAGACTTACCTGGGCCTCCTCCCTGTGCAGCCCAGCAGCAGCAGGCCGGCCCAGCCAGCAGGCGGCCCAGTCCGCCTCCTCCTCTGTCGTCTTCGTCCTCGATAGAGGGAGGGGAGCGTGCCCGGCGCGCGCGTGCGCCGCCGTGCCACGCCACCAGCCTCCCTGCTTGCCTGGCGCCCTCCTCGTCGCCCTGGAACGCCCGGATGTCGCCACGCCCCCCCCCGTACCCTCTCACTCTCCCCCGATTCTTCCTCTCCTCTCCCTCGCTCTCTCTGTCTCGTGTCCGAACGCGCGGTCGCCGCCGTTCGCCATAGCCGCCGCCACAGCCTCCCCCTCGCCTCTCTGACACACGCAGAAGCTCCGCCACGACTTCCTCGTCTCCTCCGTCAAGCCACAAGAAGCCGGACGCCCTGTGGAGCCGCCGTCGCCGTCGTCTTCCACCTCGGGCTCCGACCACCACCGCCGTCGATTCATCGCACGCAGGACGTCCCCGAGCCCGTTTCGACGCCCGCTGCAACCGCGGTGAGCCCCGCCACCGTTTCCCCCTCCCCGCTTGGTCACCCGCACGCCGTAGCCCTTTCCCCACCACGGCCGAAGCTTCCCGCCGCCGTCCATGCCGCCGTCGTCGTCTCGGCCGCCTCTGCCCAAACCGAGCACCCCATCGTGCTCCCGGTGCCACGAGGGTGCCACCGAGCCCCTCAGGTGGCCTCCCCGTGCCCCGCAGCCCGATCCCGCTCGTGCCCGAACTCCGGCCGCCGCCCAAGTGGTCGCCGCCGTCGATTTAGGCCGTCTCCGGTGAAACGGAGGGCACCAGTGGATGCACGCGAGCCCCAGCTTCCCGCGCGTGCCCTCTGCTGCTCGATTGGGCGCCGGAGTGGCAATCCCGCGCCCTCCGCCGCGTTTGCTGCCGCCGGCGGCTAAATGCCGGCGTGTTAGCCCCAGTTGACCAGGGGGTTTGACCTCCCCTGGCTCAATGACAAGTGGGGCCCGTCCCTGCTAATTCTAGTTTAGGATTAGTTTAAATTTAATTAACCTCTATTTTAACCATGACACTGACAGTGGGCCCCAGCGCCACTAACCTTTTTAATTAGGATTAAACTAACCCTGTTTAACCCCCTGTCACTGACGTGTGGACCCCACACGTCAGGTTTGACCCAGTCAGCCGTAGTTGACTGCTGACGTCGTGCTGACGTCATGCTGACGCAATATATATTTTCTGAAATTAAAATAAATCAGGAAATTCCAGAAATTGATTTAAACTTTAAAAATTCATATCAATTCAACCGTAGCTCAGATTAAAATAATTTATATATGAAAAATTATCAGAAAAATGCAATCTTTCCATCTGTACTAGTTTCATGCATGACAAACCAACTTATACATGCTGTATATGAGAAAACACATTATGGCATATATAAGAGCTTACTTTGGAGATGCATTTGAGCTTATGGTTCAAATGAACTTCAAACCAAATGAGTACTAGTTGCATTAGCTCAAACAGCATCACATCTTCATGCCATGTTCATGCATCATATTGTTGCATATGTTTGTTTATTGATTGCCGACACTGTTCCTTCTCGATAGGTCTTGCTCCGGAGACGTTCCAGAGTACCTGTCTGTGAAGCAGTGCCTCCTCTGTTGATTTACCAGGCAAGCAAACCCCCTTGTTCATTTTGATAAAACCTACTCTCTCGCTCTTGCTCTCAGTTATTGCATTAGGACAACAACGATTCATCTGCTACTTTGTGCTGCGGTAGTTGAACCCATTCCTCTGCATGACCTGTCATTGCCACAGTAAATAGTTGAAACCCACTAGCATGTGTAGGAGTTGATTGAGCCATGTTGTGTTCCAACCATGCTATGCCTGCTATTGCTTAGAGTTGTGTCAGGTATGATTCATTGGGAATGAATTGGAGTGTTACGATATGTTCTGGTGCTGAGAGTAAAGTGTGTGAACACGATTTGGTAAAGGTAGCGGTGAGAGGCCATGTAGGAGTACATGGTGGGTTGTCTCACTGGAACCGTCCTTAAGCACTGAGTTCTATGTATGTTGTCCAATGACTCGATACTACCACACATTGGGTTCCGGTAACTCGACCCCTCTCGACTTATTAACCAACTTGGTCTCTGTCCAGGAGTCGCAACTAGTTTCTGGTGTTTGTAGGTAGTGCTATTTTTCTACCAAGTGGCATCCGGCAGGGTGGGCTTGGGACAGACTAGGCACTGGTGGCACGGTGTACCAAGTGGCACCCGGATGGTGGGCTTGGGAACCCTGCTCACATCGTTTGGGGCCGTGAGCGACACCCCGGCCGGATCTCCTTGCGGATGGAACCCGAATAGGCGATAAACCTGGACTAGAGTCTTGTGTGGTTAGTTAGGTCGTGGCCGACACCCTCGCCAGGCTTCCGCTTGAAGGTTGCCGAGATACATGACGTGTACATGGCGGTAAGTGGCGAGAGCGTGTGTGAAGAAGTACACCCCTGCAGGGTTAACATGATCTATTCGAATAGCCGGGTCCGCGGTTATGGACTTCTTGGATGCTTACATGGTACATAGACAACTTGAAGTGGATACTATAAAATGCTCAAGACAAGTGTGAGTGCTATGGATGGCCTTCTCGTAGGGAGACGGGGATGAATCCATAGTAGTGTATTGTGTGGTGATTAGTGGACTCGTGTGCGCCATATCACCTCAAGAGTTTCTGGTAGTCGTAGAACAGGTTAGCCACAGAGTCAAAGCTGGCTTGCTGCAACTAGACCCCACATTACTCTCTTGATACAAATGCATGTATGATAGGATCTGATGTAAGTCTTGCTGAGTACCTTTGTACTCATGTTGCTTTATTTATGTTTTGCAGCGGAGACTTCGGTCTTACTAGTGTTCTCATGGACTTCGACTAGTAGCTAGTACCTCAGCTACGATCTTGATCGGACGTTGTAGATAGTCAGGCTTTCAGCCTTTTTCATTTATAGATGTCTGTACTCAAACATGTAATGCTTCCGTTTGTTGCTTGATTGCTCTGAATGTTGGGTCATGTGACCCCTGTTTGTAATAATGCTATGATGGCTCTTTGAGCCTTATCTATATGAGTTGTTGAGTTGTGCTGCGATGCCATGTTGTACATCACATACTTGCATGTTATGCGTACGTGTAATGTGTATTGCTATGTGTGTGATCTGACTATCTAGTTGTTTATCCTTAGTAGCCTCTCTTACCGGGAAATGTCTCCTAGTGTTTCCTCTGAGCCCTGGTAGCTTGCTACTGCTCCGGAACACTTAGGCTGGCCGGCATGTGTCCTTCTTCGTTCCTGTGTCTGTCCCTTCGGGGAAATGTCACGCGATGAATACCGGAGTCCTATTAGCCCGCTACAGCCCGGTTCACCGGAGTCCTGTTAGCTCAGTGCTACAGCCTGGATTCACTCGCTGATGACCAACACGTTCGATGCTGGGTCATGGATGCCTGTCCCTGTAAGTTAGTGCCACTTTGGGTTTACGACTAGCCATGTCAGCCCGGGCTCCTTATCATATGGATGCTAGCGACACTGTCATATACGTGTGCCAAAAGGCGCAAACGGTCCCGGGCAAAGGTAAGGCGACACCCGTGGGGATACCGTGCGTGAGGCCGCAAAGTGATATGAGGTGTTACATGCTAGATCGATGTGGCATTGAGTCGGGGTCCTGACAATTCAAATACCGAGTCAATCAACCAAGAATGTATAGAACTAACAGACATACAGACACTTATAGAGTATATGGATCAATAATATCAACTAACATAGATAAGCCAGGCCGCTGTACTTTTTTTGCTACAACAACATCCTTTTTTTAGCCAAGCTACTACAACATCTTGGCACTTTCCGATGCATGCCACTTATGGTCCATCTATACTACTATTATTGCTGAATGCACATTCAGCCCGATTGGCATACTTGTAGGTCTGGCACAACAATCCAAATGAAATGTCTTCGAGTCTTATCAATTAATACAGACTTGTGCTCAAGTAAAATTACAGACCAAAAAACAAAAAACAAAAAACAATTATTACATGATCTCTAAAACAAATGGTTTGATTGATTACATGAACAAACAACACAAAGGTTATTCAACGATGAAACGAACATTTCACCTATGATTTACCAAGTGGGAATTTAATTTCCTTTTTTCCTTCAGGACCTTAACAATGTGGTCAGTCTCAACTTGCTTCATTTTGAAATCCACCAAATATTTAATGGTTGTCTTGAGTACTGCTTGTGATTGTGCTGTTTGCTTCCTCAACATGTCAACTTCATCTCTAAGTGCAGAAGCAGAATCTCTTTCTACCACTAGCTTAGCCTCTAGAGCATCAGCAGTTGGCAATTCATAATGCACGATTGGGCCGGTGCCACTGCTGTGGGATGATGCAACGTCCATGGGGACCTCGCTCTTTGATCTTGGGCTAACCTGTTTTGCCATTAATGTTCCGATTGGATTCAGAAAAGTTGAAGTTAGCAAAACATCTCAACTGGGAGTTATAATAGCAAACCAATTAAACAAACAAGGAATTAAAGAGTTTCAATTGGATGCTGAAAAGTAGTTATTAACATCATTGTAACCCGTTGTTGCAGTAGCAAAGCAGTTAAACAAACAAGTAGCTATTTAAGTTCAGACAAACAGGTAATTCTTAACAGTAAGTATCAAACACATGGATAGGCGCAGTCTACAATAGGATTAACATGCTGTGGCATTATGTAATCAGTAGCAAACTAAATTAAGCCAAACAACATAATTGAACAATTTTGCAATAAGTGGAACTAAAATTCCGAGAAGCAGGTAACTGGACTTATGCTAGTTCTTTGTACACGCACACTGCAACTTCTTTTTCACGTACAAGGTTGTACGAAGGAGTCCATGGCATCAATTGCTTGGATACGTAGTCTCAATACTTCTTTCTTCCTGCACTGCATTGGTAGTCGAATGGTTAATCTGGTAAGATGGTGCGTCCTTGATATGTTATATGAGGACGTGTAGTTAGACTAGTTGTAGCCACACACATCACACTGGCTTTTACTATATATTGCATGTAGTTACTTTTGGCATATCGAGATCTAAGCAATCTACAATGGGATGAAAAGACGGGCATCCTTCACATTATTGGCGAACTCAGTTAATAGAAACAAGCAATTCAACCATTCTGGGTTAATCAAAAGCGCCACTGAAATATTTTTCACTACCCAATCATACACACAAAAAGGGGCGACTCCACCATAGGGGCTGGTATGGGTGGCCGCCTCGGGTGGCTGGAAAGTGTGCACCTAGTTTGAGTTGTCCAGGTTGGCCCAGGCTAGTTTTGTTCATCCCAACGCACGAGCAGGCAATGTAAAAAATGAAGAAAAATGTTTCAATTTGGATGGGCCAATAACATAAGTGCAAGGCAGACCCTATAGCAGGCTCGTGGCCCAAACGAGCGCCTCCCATATCAATCGACAATAGAAAAAATCCCAATTCATTAGTTCTAGCCTCCAGTCTGGTTCGCTCCTAACTTTAGCCGTCGCTGGACAGACCGACACAACAGTTCCCCGCGCCCTCGTTGGAGGGCGGTCGCTGGGCTTCAAGCGAACGGAAGGACAAGAAGATGAAGATCCAACCCTGGGTGTAGCCTGCGTGGGAGGCAGCGGCGGCAGCACGGGCATGGCATCGAGCTTGCGCAAATAGGCAGTCGCAGCTTGCAAGACTAGCATGCGCAACGAGCAGGTACATCACATCCCTGATTATATCTAATTCAACTCTTCAATTTCTGGCAAATAGTTAAACCTAACGGTGTTGTAAAACTGCTTGTATGTAGGGAATCTATGAGAAAATGAAACCAATTTCTACTTATTTTATAACTCCCCCAATCAATACTGAACTGACTGAATCTGATGTATCTAATCAAGTTTCCGGTGCAAACATACAAGCTCATGTTGTTCTTGAGCCTGAAGTGTCTAATGAACAGACTGATAATGAAGGATTTGATGCAAACATTTTACATGCTCCTGGTGATGAACATATAGTGTCTAATGAGGGATCTAATGCAAGCATTTTGCAAGCTCATTGAAGGATTTAGTGTCTAATGATGATCTGTTATGTTGAGAGAGACATAGAGATTTGTAGGCATTGATGACAGGCAAATTATCGTGCATTTTCATAGCTTGAGGAAACGTCGAGGCCATCTACCAGAAAGTCCCCGTATCATGACAACATAGCATAAATATTTTTCTAATCTGTTGTTTGAAACTATTGGCATACTTGTGCATGATAGATATATTGATATGCGGTTTGTGCACTGGTTATAGGTGCAATTACACTTCGATATTTTTAGCCAGATAATGAATAATTCAAGCAGGTACAGACCATGTTTGTAGTCCTTGTACACCATGTTGCATTTTGTGTTTTTTGGTGCTTGCATCATTTAGTGTTTATAATCTGAACTACTTTGGATCATTAGATGGTTTTCAAAGTGCATGTAGCTTCACATTTATCAAGTTATGTTGATTTCCGGAGTGCAAGTGCCTTCATATTTTTTAAGTTAGATGTTCGCCCCTGGTAACTTGAATTCGTGGATCCGCCACTGCACACAAATCATACACGAATGACAATATGAATTAAATGAAATGCAGGGACTTACGCTAGCTTGTTGTACAAGCTCACTGCAGCTCTACTTGCGCTTGGGATGTTCCATGTACAAGTCCATGTTACCACTTGCTTGGATGTGCAGGCCTTGTGCTCCTTGCATCCCCCTCTGCATTTTTGACACGGCGAATTATTGATCAAATAAGAGGAATCGACCTTGATGTTGTACCGGAGGACAGATACTTACAAGGTTATACGGGTGTGCAGGATGTGTACCAGATCCGGTAGCGCCGTCATGCTTCGCTCAAAAAATGGATTTGCTTGTTTCAGATGATATCTCCAGAAGAAATAAGAGTTAAAGTCGGAGTTGCATAGGCGTGTAAGCTAAGAGAGCAGTGAAAGGATATCCAAACATCGTCGGAACAGTGCACAAGGGAGTGATGTGTGGGTACCTAGTTCAGGCCGGCATTTGGGCATGCTCGCCTAGCTATAGTGCGGGTCACTTCAGAGCCGTTGAGGGTGATGCGCTGGCGTTGGCTGGCCGCGCAGGGATGCAGATCTTGAGTGGCAGCGGAGCACTATGATGCGGTGGACGAGACCGTTGGTGCAGCCCCAATGGCCTCAGGGGGCGGAGGTGCGATGATGTGCTCGGTGAAGTAGCCCCAATGAGCTAGGAGACGGCATCGGTGAAGCGCACCTGATGCGGTGGAAGTCGGTGTCTGTGAGGCACGTCGGTTGCGGCGGCCGACATTGTCGGTGGACCCCACCCGATGCAGTGGATGAGGGTGTAGATGAGGTAGCTCCGGTGCGGTGGTGAAGCACCACCATCATCTTCGTTGTCGTCCGGCACAGAGGTGGGGAAAGAGACGAGACGAGGGGCGATTTGAACTTTGCTTGGTTGGCGGCGAATTAGGGATTTGAGCAATCTGGGCGCGGAAGGGGACGGTGGAGAAGGGAGATTTTGCAGGGCTGGAATTGGGGCCGCCAGATATTTCAATCCGAAACATGGAA
>NC_041391.1:578435928-578436656 GCF_002162155.2 Triticum dicoccoides | reverse complement strand
AGTGGGGGATGGAGGTAGGGGGTGGGTGGCTGGGTGCTACGCGTCCGTCCGACACACGCGACCACCCCGACACGACCCTGGTCTACCTGGTGTGCCTACATTTGAGAATGCAAATGAATCTTCTTTCATTTGCAAACGAATCTGTATGTATTACCATGCCCGTGTTTTCCTTGCAATAATTAGTCATTCGAAACGAGATACTCCCTCCATTCACATTTGTAAGTCGTTTCAGACAACTTAAAATCAACTGTTTTGCACATTGTTTGAAATGTCTTCAAGGTCTTATAAAAGTGAAGATAGGGAGTACTATAAATTAATTAATGAGGAGTTATTTGAAAAAAAGTCAAAACGGTATCCACGCTAACGTGGATTAGAGTGTGTGTGTCACATAATTAGTTATTTGAATTAGAGTGTGTGTCACGTAGCGATCTCCAATTCTAACGTGGATTTCGCATTTCACTGTATCCACGCTACTTTTTTAATACAAATTCATATGTATATGATGAACACCATGGTAGTGAGAAAATTTTTGGATCGATTCAAAAATATGACCTACAAAATAGCACAACAAATCGAGTCAATGTCAACTTATCAAAACCTAGTATGGCACGAATTCGAAATAATTACCCATATGCATGGTCCTCAGTTCAAATCTTATAATGTACACCGAATTGAAACATCGATATTAAGTCTCGTACTATGTACATTCAAATGTTGTTTTTAGCCCC
>NC_041391.1:578393860-578435812 GCF_002162155.2 Triticum dicoccoides | reverse complement strand
TTCCTCTCCTAACCACCTTAGGAAGCTATCGGTTTCCAACACACATTCATTCTTTCTCTCCATGTTTTGATCTCTAAGTCTCCCAACTACACAACCCCTTTTTCCACTCTGTTACCAAATGTATTTACCTCACACACCCACCATTGCACCCCATGCCGAGCTCTCTCTCTCCCTCTCCCTCTCACCCTCTCACGCTAAATACATGCATTGCCTATCTAGCCCCCCAACCTCTCGTGCGCATGCACGCACGTTGTCTATCTAGGTCACTCCCTCGAGACTGTCTCACTCTTTCTTCCACACGGCGGGCCACACTCGCTCAATCTCACTCTCTTTATTTGAGTCTCGTTTAACCTCATTTTCTTTCACACACAAATGATATATCTCCCTGTTCGGGCCTCGATCGACACTCTATACTCTCTCATGTAGATTGTCAATCTAGGTCAGTCCATCCAAGCCGCCCCCACTCTTTCGACCTCATGGCGGGCCACGCTCGCTCAATCTCTCTCTCTCTCTCTCTCTCTCTCTCTCTCTCTCTATATATATATATATATATATATATATATATATATATATATATATATATATATATATCCCTCTCTCTCTTTGTATGTCTCGATTGACCTTGCTCTTTCTCGGACAAAAATGATATATCATCATGTTTGAGCCCAATTCGACCTATTCACATTGTATACTCTCTCACGCACATTGTCTATCTAGGTCACTCTCTCCAACCCGTCTTACTCTTTCGATCGCACAACGACCCTATGTGATCGATTGACCTTGCTTCCTCCCACGCACAAAATATATCTAAACGTCTGTGACTGGATCATCTCTCAAGCTCTATCTTACAGCCCTCACCCTTGCCAAAAGCTCAATCGGACAATATCTCTCCAGAGCATATATATCTGTTCAATGAATGTCGGACCACACTCACTTTGTCTCTCTATCTATATGTCTCTCGATTGACATCGCTTTCTCATGCCGTATCTTCCACACATTGAAGATACCTCTCCATCCCTCGCAAAGCCGGAGCTATTTACATTGCGAGGGGCACTCCAACCTTGGATTAATTTGTGTAGGCATTTATTCCGGTCGGTTTATATTATATTTTCGTAGCATTTGGCCCACAACTACTCCAAACACCGTTGCAACCCCCGCAACTCCCCTAGTAGATTTCCCTCTGGCTCGGTCATCGCTCTCTCGCACGTCCTTTCTCGCATTCAATGTCGCACCATGGTATTATTGCAAAAAACTCTGTTGTTCTCTTTAATTAGTATAAATAAGCTACAAAACCACACACCTATAGTCCACTTGGAATGGAACAAATTTCGACCCACAAATTAAAGTGCTACAAACTACACACCGAGGGGCCCACATGTCATGAATTTTTTTGGACCCATATACAAATTAAAAAATAAAGGACGAGGATCGAACATGCGACCAGGGCCTTCAAGCCGCACGTCAATAGGCAACACACGTAGAACATCAATGTTTGTTGTACCCCCTTTGTTCACATAATGTTTTTATATTACCATAGCCTATTTAATGGATAACATGTAATATTATTTTTAGCACTATTCGCCTTCACTTACTGGTGAGTTCCATGTGTGCTCTCTCTCTCCTCCTCTTCTGCGTTTAGACGCATGGGCAACACGAAGAACTCGCGGGCGATGTTGCCGTTGACCATATTTGGACGCGTTCACAAGTTACGGCACCAGTTTCACGTACTAGCAGCACTAGTCAGTGTGTACGTGCAATTCACGTTAATTTGGAAGTATATTAAATGCATGCAGACATTAAGTAGGATATTATTTGCGTGTTATTATGTGATTAGCACTATTTTTGGCATGAAATTAACTGCACGCTAAACGTGTTGAGCGCTCGACATTGAAGCAGTCTAGGTCGTTGGATGACAAGGAATACATGTGGCTTGATGATGTTTTATATTTAATTTGATACGGCTCTAGCAGAACATTCAATCGATCAAACTATAGATTTCATTCAGTCTGACTCGGACTTTAAATTATATGATGATCGATATAAAATAAACGGAAATGATAAACGTTCGGATTTTAAGCATGGCAATCTGAACGTTTTTCATGGCAAATTTAGATTACGCGGCGGCGGCGAGGGCGTCTTGCGGTGGGAAGCGGCTCCTCTGTCGTGCTCTGTGTGTCGTCAGGCCACTGACCGACGGCGACGGCGGCATCTTGCACCGTTGTTGGCGTACTCTTGGACGTTGGCTAGCTTCAAGGAAGGCCAAAATGTTCTGGACTTCGGAGCGAGTCAATTGGCGGGAGGAGGTGACTGGCGTTGGTGCAAGGAAGCCGACGGCGGCGGCCATCCATGCCGCTGAGGGGGGCACTGGCACCCGCGCGGGGACAGCCGCTGCCAACGGCGCGGCGGGGACATTCGTGTGCACGGGCACTGGCACGGGCGCGCACGTCAGTGCATGCGCAGGTGCATGCACTGGCAGGTGCACAGGCACCGGCACGGGCGTGCGCGTTAGTGCAGGCGTAGGAGCATGCGCTGGCAGGTGCACGGGCGCGTGAAAGTCGGCGGGGACTTCGTGGAACCCCGTGGCATCAAGCTCGGCGACAATGTGTGGCTCCCAGCCCATCAATGCAATGGGGATGGGCGCTGGCGTAGTCGGGGCGACGGGAGCCGGATTGGGAGCAGGGACAGGCGCGACGTCTTCCCGCAAGGCGAGTTCAAGCTCATCCCAAAGCGCCTTATGTTCTTGAGACTTCGGCGGGGTGTTGATAACCCGCAAGTATACGGGATCGCAACAGTTTTCGATAAGTAAGAGTGTCGAACCCAACGAGGAGCTAAAGGTAGAATAAATATTCCCTCAAGTTCTATCGACCACCGATACAACTCTACGCACGCTTGACGTTTGCTTTACCTAGAATAAGTATGAAACTAGAAGTACTTTGTAGGAGTTGTTGGATAAGTTTGCAAGATAATAAAGAGCACGAAAATATAAACTAGGGGCTGTTTAGGTAAAGAGCAAGAAAGTAAATATAGCGAGTGTGGAAAAGTGGTGGTAGGAGTTGTGAAATTGCCCCTAAGCAATTGACTACGTTACTAGACCGGTAATCACTATTGCAATTCTATTTGAGGGAGAGGCATAAGCTAACATATCGTCCCTTCCTTGCAATTCTATGCACTTATGATTGGAGCTCTAGCAAGCATCCGCAAATACTAAAGATTCATTAAGGTAAAACCCAACCATAGCATTAAAGTATCAAGTCCCCTTTTATCCCATACGCAAACAACCTACTTACTCGGGTTTGTGCTTCTGTCACTCGCGCCACCCACCATAAGCAAATCATAAACATATTGCAAACCCTACAGCGGGAATCCCTCACGCTTGCACGACACGGACGGCACCATAGGACAACACCAATAATAAAACATGCAACTCAAACCAATCATAGCAATTCATCAATCACCAATAGGATAACGAAAATCTACTCAGACATCATAGGATGGCAACACATCATTGGAAAATAATATGAAGCATAAAGCACCATGTTCAAGTAGAGGGTACAGCGGGTTGCGGGAGAGTGGACCGCTGGATATAGATGGGGGAAGGTGATGGAGATGTTGGTGAAGATGGCGGAGGTGTTGGTGAAGATCGCAGTTATGATGATGGCCCCCGACGGCGTTCCGACGCCACCGAAAGCAAGGGGGAGAGAGCCCCCCTTCTTCTTCTTCTTCCTTGACCTTCTCCCTAGATGGGAGAAGGGTTTCCCCTCTGGTCCTTGTCTCCCATGGCGTGGGAGGGGCGAGAGCCCCTCCGAGATTGGATCTATCTCTCTGTTTCTGCGTTCTCAGATTCTACCCCTTCACCGTTTCCTTTACATCTGGAGATCCGTAACTCCGATTGGGGGTGAATCTTTCGCCCAGATCTTTCTCATAAAATTAGCTTTCTTGAGCCAAAAGAAGAGCTTCAACCGCCTTAAGGGTGGCCCACGAGAGCCCAGGGCGCGCCTGCCTCCCTGGGGCGCGGCCCCCTGTCTCGTGGCCACCCCGGACACCGTTTCGTGTTGATTTCACTTCCCAAAAATTATAAATATTCCAAAAAAAAAATCTCCGTCCGTTTTTACCCCATTTGGACTCCGTTTGATATTGGATTTCTGCGAAATAAAAAACATGCAACAGACAGGAACTGGCACTGGGCACTGGATCAATATGTTAGTCCCAAAAATAGTATAAAAAGTTGCCAAAAATATATGAAAGTTGAAGAATATTGGCATGAAACAATCAAAAATTATAGATACGATGGAGACGTATCAGCATCCCCAAGCTTAATTCCTGCTCGTCCTCGAGTAGGTAAATGGTAAAAAAGATAATTTTTGATGTGGAATGCTACCTAGCATAATCTTGATCATATGTCTAATCATGGCATGAATATTAAGACACGAGTGATTCAAAGCAATATTCTATCATTTGACATGAAAAACAATAATACTTCGAGTGTATCAATAAAGCAATCATGTCTTTTCAAAACAACAAGGCCAAAGCAAGCTTATCCCTACAAAATCATATAGTTTGGCCATGCTTCATTTTCGTCACACAAAAATGCTCCCATCATGCACAACCCTGATGACGGGCCGAGCAATAGGTTCATACTTTTTAACGCACTTCAGCTTTTCCAACCCTCACGCAATACATGAGCACAAGCCATGGATATAGCACTATAGGTGGAATAGAATATAATGATGGAGGTTATGTGGAGAAGACAAAAAGGGAGAAAGTCTCACATCGACGCGGCTAATCAACGGGCTATGGAGATGCCCATCAATTGATGTCAATCTGAGGAGTAGGGATTGCCATGCAACGGATGCACTAAGAGCTATAAATGTATGAAATCTCAACAAAAGAAACTAAGTGGGTGTGCATCCAACTTGCTTGCTCATGAAGACATAGGGCATTTGAGGAAGCCCATCGTTGGAATATACAAGCCAAGTTCTATAATGAAAATTCCCACTAGTATATGAAAGTGACAACATAGGAGACAATCTATATGAAGAACATGGTGCTACTTTGAAGCACAAGTGTGGAGAAAGGATAGTAACATTGCCCCTTTTCTTTTTTTTTTCTTTTTTTTCTTTTTTTTCTTTTTGGTGGGCTTCTTTGGCCCCTTTTTTATTTAGGCTTCTTTGGCCTTTCCCTTTTTTTTTCTTTTTCTTTATTTCATGGGGTAATGTTCTATAATGATGATCATCACACTTTATTTACTTACAACTCGATATTACAACTCGATACTAGAACAAAGATACGACTCTATATGAATGCTTCCGGCGGTGTACCAGGATGTGCAATGATCTAGCATAGCAATGACATCAAAAAATGGACAAGCCATGAAAACATCATGCTAGCTATCTTACGATCATGCAAAGCAATATGATAATAAATGCTCAAGTCATGTATATGATGATGATGGAAGTTGCATAGCAATATATCTCGGAATGGCTATGGAAATGCCATAATAGGTAGGTATGGTGGCTGTTTTGAGGAAGATATAATGAGGCTTATGTGTGATAGAGTGTATCGTATCACGGGGTTTGGATGCACCGGCGAAGTTTGCACCGACTCTCGAGGTGAGAAGGGGCAATGCACGGTACCGAAGAGGCTAGCAATGATGGAAAGGTAAAAGTGCGTATAATCCATGGACTCACATTAGTCATAAAGAACTCATATACTTATTGCAAAAGTTTATTAGCCCTCGAAGCAAAGTACTACTACGCATGCCTCTAGGGGGGTAGATTGGTAGGAAAAGACCATCGCTCGTCCCCGACTGCCACTCATAAGGAAGAAAATCAAAGAAACACCTCATGCTTCAAATTTGTCACACAACGGTTACCATACGTGCATGCTACGGGACTTGCAAACCTCAAACAAGTGTCTCTACAATCCACAACCACCCACTAGCATGACTCTAATATCACCATCTTTATATCGCAAAACTATTGCAAGGAATCAAACATATCATATTCAGCGATCTACAAGTTTTATGTAGGATTTTATGACTAACCATGTGAATGACCAATTCCTATCATCTCTCTAAGTAGATATAAGTGAAGCAAGAGAGTTTTAATTCTTTCTACAAAAGATATGCCCACTCTCTAACAAATATAAGTGAAGCAAAAGAGCATTCTACGAATGGCGGTTTTCTATGCGAAGAGAAACAGGCAATCCAAACTTCAAATGATATAAGCGAAGCACGTGAAGCATTCTATAAAGCCACACTCAAAAGATTTAAGTGAAGTGCAATGAGCATTCTATAAATCAACCAAGTACTATCTCATACCAGCATGGTGCATAAAAGAAAAGTGAAAACTAAATGCAAAAGACGCTCCAAGACTTGCACATAATGCATGCACGAAACGAATTCGAAAACATACCGATACTTGTTGAAGAAAGAGGGGATGCCTTCCGGGGCATCCCCAAGCTTAGACGCTTGAGTCTCCTTGAATATTTAATTGGGGTGCCTTGGGCATCCCCAAGCTTGAGCTCTTGCCTCTCTTCCTTTTCCTCATATCGAGACATCCTCGATTAGACACTACATCCACACAAAACTTCAACAGAAAACTCGGTAAGATCCGTTAGTATAATAAAGCAAATCACCACTCTAAGTACTGTTGCAAACCAATTCATATTTTGTTTTCGCATTGTTTCTACTGTAATATAACTTTGCCATGGCTTAATCCACTAATATAAATTGATAGATTCATCAAAACAAGCAAACTATGCATCAAAAACAGAATCTGTCAAAAACAGAACAGTCTGTAGCAATCTGAACATCCACCATACTTCTGGTACCCCAAATATTCTACCAAAATTAGGAAAAATAAACAGGTTGTACAGAAAAACAGTGCAAAAGGAATCAGAACCAGTTGACGTTCCAGTTAAAAATGTAAAATCGCGCACTACAGCCAAAGTTTCTGTCCTGCACCGTACAAACCAACAAGCATTGTAAACAAACCTAAAGGCAAACCTTGGCACATTATTTTTATAATAAAATGGAATTGTACAAGGGGATAATTATTTTTTGATGAAAAATTTCTGTAATCAAGATTCACAAAATTTCCGTGAGCATGAACAAAGTTCAAGGAGCTCTCCCACTTCAACAATGCTTGTCTCTCTCACTTCCACTTTCCTTTTTGAAAAGTGTTTAGGTTCCCCTCTTTATTTTTTTGTTTTTAAACTATATGAAAGCACTCAACAGAAATAAATGACTCTCTAAAACTTCCGGGTTGTCTCCCTGGCAGCGCTTTCTTTAAAGCCATTAAGCTAGGCATTTAGTGCTCAAGTAATGAACCACCCGGATCCCAAGGTATATCAAAGCCAATTTTAGTTAACAATGATTTGTAATTTAGAAGTGAGCACAAAGTAACATATATCAAGCAATGAGGAAGTCTAACTCTCTTCCTATGCATCGGTATGTCATAAAAGAACAATTCATGCACACATAATAAAGGCCAACGCATAATATAAGCAGTTTCTTGCAATTTTATCGTATTGGAAACATAAAGAGGCGAAGATGTAGTTCCTCTCTCATAATAATTGCAAGTAGGAGCAGCAAGCACATGCATATTATATCTATTAAAATCAGCATGTGCAATGGTAAAAGGCAACCCATCAATATAATCCTTAATAAGCACAAGCTTCTCCGATATAGTGTAGTTTGGAGAATTCAAAAAGATAATAGGACTATCATGCGTGGGTGCAATAGCAACAATTTCATGTTTAACATAAGGAACTATAGCAAGTTCATCTCCATAAGCATAATTCATATTGGCATCTCGGCCACAAACATAGCAAGCATCATCAAAAGGGGATATTTCAAACAAATTCAAGGGATCATAGCAATCATCCTTCGGTAAGCACGAAGGGAAATTAAACAATGTATGAGTTGAAGAGTTACTCTCATTAGAAGGGGGGCATGGGTAGCTAATCCGCTCTTCCTCCTTTTATTCTTCGCTCTCCTCATCATCTTTTTCATCCAATGAGCTCACAGTTTCATCAATTTCTTCTTCCATAGCTTCCTACAAAATATTAGTCTCTTGTTGGACAGTGGAGACTTTCTTCATAAAAGCATTAATATAATAATTGTATTCATAATTTTCATAGCAATATCTAAGTATAGCAAGATTTTCAGGCCTATAACCATCATCATCAAAAGCTTCATACCTTTCAAACAAAGCTTCAATTTCATACAGCCTTAAAATCAACAAATTCTTCTATTTGTTCCACATCATAGTAATCATATATACCATTAGCATAAGAAGCTAAGGATTCATTATCATTAAATTTGCATGAAAAGGGAAGGTGTGAAGCCTCCATCCTAGAGCAACAAGTAATATCATATCTCAAGCATAGATTCCAGGCATACCAATGCAACATAATAAATTGATCCCATAATAGTTTCCCTTTTTGTGTCGAGCAATAATCCCTAAAGTATTCACGTTGATCCAATGTGTCTCCCATTATAAAGTTGAATGGGGTTTTCTCAGGATTATCGAAGTAGTACACAATATCTTTCGCATAATGAGAATCGAGGGTTTTAGGAGTTACCCCATTCTCATGAGTAGCAAGTACAGCTATTTTTTTTGGTATTTTGCGTTCCATATCCATAACTAAAGATAGAGAACAACTAAGAACAGCAAATAAAAATTACTTAGTGATAAAGCAAACAAGCACACACGAGAATATTCACCCACGCTATGACTCCCCGGCAACGGCGCCAGAAAAAGGTCTTGATAACTCGCAAGTATACGGGATCGCAACAGTTTTAGATAAGTAAGAGTGTCGAACCCAACGAGGAGCTGAAGGTATAATAAATATTCCCTCAAGTTCTATCGACCACCGATACAACTCTACGCATGCTTGACGTTCGCTTTACCTAGAACAAGTATGAAACTAGAAGTACTTTGTAGGAGTTGTTGGATAAGTTTGCAAGATAATAAAGAGCACAAAAATATAAACTAGGGGCTGTTTAGGTAAAGAGCAAGAAAGTAAATATAGCGAGTGTGGAAAAGTGGTGGTAGGAGTTGTGAAATTGCCCCTAAGCAATTGACTACGTTACTAGACCGGTAATCACTATTGCAATTCTATTTGAGGGAGAGGCATAAGCTAACATATCGTCCCTTACTTGGAATTCTATCCACTTATGGTTGGAGCTCTAGCAAGCATCCGCAAATACTAAAGATTCATTAAGGTAAAACCCAACCATAGCATTAAAGTATCAAGTCCCCTTTTATCCCATACGCAAACAACCTACTTACTCGGGTCTGTGCTTCTGTCACTCGTGCCACCCACCATAAGCAAATCATAAACATATTACAAACCCTACAACGGGAATCCCTCACGCTTGCGCGACACGGAGGGCACCATAGGACAGCACCAATAATAAAACATGCAACTCAAACCAATCATAACAATTCATCAATCACCGATAGGACAACAAAAATCTACTCAGACATCATAGGATGGCAACACATCATTGGAAAATAATATGAAGCATAAAGCACCATGTTCAAGTAGAGGGTACAGAGGGTTGCGGGAGAGTGGACCGCTGGATATAGATGGGGGAAGGTGATGGAGATGTTGGTGAAGATGGCGGAGGTGTTGGTGAAGATCGCGGTGATGATGATGGCCCCCGGCGGCGTTCCGGCGCCACCGGAAGCAAGGAGGAGAGTGCCCCCCCTTCTTCTTCTTCTTCCTTGACCTTCTCCCTAGATGGGAGAAGGGTTTCCCCTCTGGTCCTTGGCTCCCATGGCGTGGGAGGTGCGAGAGCCCCTTCGAGATTGGATCTATCTCTCTGTTTCTGCGTTCTCAGATTCTACCCCTTCACCGTTTCCTTTATATCTGGAGATCCGTAACTCCGATTGGGGTGAATCTTTCGCCCAGACCTTTCTCATAAAATTAGCTTTCTTGCGCCAAAATAAGAGGTTCAACCGCCTTACGGGTGGACCACGAGAGCCGAGGGCGCACCTTCCTCCCTGGGGCGCGGCCCCCTGTCTCGTGGCCACCCCGGACATTGTTTCGCGTTGGTTTCACTTCCCAAAAATCATAAATATTCCAAAAAAATCTCCGTCCGTTTTATCCCGTTTGGACTCCGTTTGATATTGAGTTTCTGCGAAACAAAAAACATGCAACAGACAGGAACTGGCACTGGGCACTGGATCAATATGTTAGTTCCAAAAATAGTATAAAAAGTTGCCAAAAATATATGAAAGTTGAATAATATTGGCATGAAACAATCAAAAATTATAGATACGATGGATACGTATCAGGTGTCTTCCTCAGGAAACTGGAAGACTAAGGGCAGACCATCTTGATGCGGCATAGCATACGTTTAGGTCAGGCTAGTTGGATGTAGACGATAGGAGAATCGGAGAGGAAGAGAGAATATTGTAGCGATAACTTATAGTGCGGGGTTGATTTTAAACTGCGGCGCCGGTGACATTAAAAGTGGGAGCAGTTGGGACGAAGGTGGGCGGCGGAGCCTGGCCAAAGGGCTCGCCTCCTGATGAGCCTGCACAGGGGTTTGCTCGCACGCCTCCCTGTCAGCCGGCGCATCGGTCTGCTCGCACGCCTCCCGTCAACTCACACGCTTGCTCGGACGGCACCTGCCAATGAGAAGCGGGACTCGTGGCGGCACGTAAACGCCCATGGTTTCAATAGTGAAAGCGTTCGCCTTAACGTGACAGGTCTTTGTTCCAAAATAGCTTGGCTCTTCATTTGTGCAACTTGTCATAAGCAGCTTGTCTCAAATTGAAGAAAAAATTACGAAATAATATTTGTGCCATATCACGTGACCATGCTTAGTTTCAAGAATTTATGGTCACTTTTGGATTTTCTGAAATTTAAGACCCAGGATTCGAAACAATATCATAACCTGCATTATGCAATAATTTTTCAAGCCATACATCTGTCCTGTTGTATTTCTTAAGAAAGGATTTGGTCAAACATTTTGCTTAGTTAGACTTCAGACAAGTTATATATGCAGAGTAAAAGGATAATCCCTCCGTACTAGTGCATTGCCTAATATATTAACTCAAGTACTAGGCACGAACAAACGGGCTCAATTTTGTGCTCATCCTGGTGTAGTAGTAGTAGTACTAGGCAATGCAGTTGAGGGGTGACCTTGGCGAGCGGCGACCGAGGGAATTGAACCGTTCTCGACACGGTAGGTAACGTTGTCTAGTTACTAAAGCATCCCTATGTTGTTCATCATTAGTCATTATGGACCGGGGCCATGAGGGGAGTTTCCTAGGGCTGGAATTCTGGCCGCTAGATATTTCAACTTGAAACGCTGAGGCTCGACTGGTTGGGGTTGCCTAATGTGTGTACCACGCAAGCCACCAGATGGACACGAGCCCGGTTTTTTTCTTTTTTTAGGATCAACACGAGCCAAGGTCTGGCTGGTACGCCATTGGGTCCTACCATTCGAGAATACAAAAGGAACCTTTTAAATTGCCGAACGAATCTATGTGTATTACAATGCCCATATTTTTCTTGGAAATACTAATCTCAACGTGGTAATTGATTTATGACGAGTTATTGAATTAGAGTGAGTTTGTGATATAGTGATCTCAACGTGGATTTCACATTTCATGGTATCCCTAGTAAGTTTTTCAATGCAAATTCAAATTTAAAAGATGAACAATATGGAGGTGAGAAAACTTTGTATGTATCAAGCATGTATGACACAGAGAGACACCCACGCTCGAACACAACAACAATCCAATAAGTATAGTGCATCTATTTTTCCAAACCATGCATGTATGCACCCCCACCCCTCCTCCCCGGGAGAATATCATGTGCCCCCATACCTTAGATGCTATATGCCGATACGAGTTGCTTGGAGCTTGTAGATCTGAGATATAGCAGCTCACATGATGTCTTAATATTTTTGGAGGAAACCTTGATGAGTTTGGGAATTGCACACAATTTGTACATAAACTACTCAGATGCCCTTGGATCCCATATCCAACGACCTCGAAGCTCGTATCACCGTAGCATCTAAGATGAATGAGGACATCATATTCTCCTGTATGTAAGAATATCATGTGCTACCACACCTTAGATGCTTTGGTGATACAAGCTCTTCGGAGCCGTTGGATTTCTGACCCAACACCTCCTCGGTGGTTCGAATGGTTTTTTGCAGAAAATACCCCAAAGAGTTCGGCCACTGCTTACAAGCACAAAGACTGCTCAGATGCCATTGGATCTCAGATCAAATGACCTCGAAGCTCATATCACCGTAGCATCCAAGCTGCGATAGCACCTTATGTTTTCTTGCACAGGAGAATATGAGGTGCTCCCGCACTGTAGATTCTATGGTGATATGAGTTCACTGAGATCTAATGGCACACAGTAGGAGGTTTGAATGTTTTTGCAATATATGGCTAAGGGAGTTTGGGAAATGCACAGAAAGTACAAGTATTGCGCATGTGCCATCTGATCACTGATCATACGACCTACATGCTCATATCACCGTAGCGGGTAAGTAAGCTATGGGGAGCACCTAATATGAGCAATGGGGAGCCGTTGGATCGAAGATGCAGCGGCACACAAGAGGCCTGAATGTTTTATTTGATAAAAAAACCTTTGGAGAGTTTGGTAATTGCGCATAATTACAAAGACTACTCCCAAGCCATTGGATCTCACTTCCAACGGTGTAAAAACTCGTATCACCATAGCATCTAAGCTGCAGGGTGGATGTGATATTCTATGTTGCTGTCATTTTTATTCGTAAACTTGCAAAATACATGTAACTCGTGCCGTTACTTGTCTAACCGCGCAAAGTGTTTGTTCAAAAAAACCATCCTACACTGAAATATCAAAACAACACACGGGGGTCCAACTTGTCATTAATCAAATTTGGACCTAAAACTAACAAATCTGAAAGACGAGATTCGAACTGGTAACCTGGACTACAAAGCGTAAGTCGATAGCCTGAAACAACAACGGTTGTTGTCTTTGTCCCATAACTTGATTTTATAAAGCATTACGTTGAGTAGAGTAGAGGGAGTGCCTCATCAACACGTGCATGACCGTTGACTCACTTACTGGTGGGTCCCAGGTCTGTGATCTCAATCTCTCTTCTCTCCATCGTCTAACCTTTGCACGGGCACACATGAAGAGTGGCGCTAGCTTGCCGTGGTGTTATTACAACTAAAAAAGCTTGGAAATAGAAGAATCACCTAGAACAAGAGACGTTGTGGCTGGTCGAGACGGAGCTAACCACATCTATCCTCCGTGCCACGTTAGCATGATGAAGCTGTGTGGCTAGTGGGGTGTTTTCGACCGACTGACTGGGTCCCGAGGTCGAACCATAGGTACTACGTCTGATACAGTATATTTTTACACGCACATTGTTCCTCCGTGCTGAGACATGGCACACCCTATCGCGCGGTTTTGGGGTTCTCCCGGGTGGTGCACACATATATTCTTCCTGACGTGGGACGCCCTACCACGCATTTTCTGGGTCCTCCTCGGTCGTAGCGCCGAAGCAAGTAAATGAGTCGTCAAATCACGAAAGACCACCTTTCTCGCCGAGTACATCAGTGAAGCACGGCGGCTAGCTAGTTGGGCTAGTTCGACCGATTAGCTAGGCCGCCGCCACATTTGTTTTTTCACCCCTTTTTTTATCTACTTGCCGGTAGGTAAATTTGAATATCCACCGCGGCGTTGCTCTGGTGTTTGGGTGCGGCAGGATTTTTAATTTTGTGATTGACGAGAGCAGGCACGGCAGGATTTTTAATTTTTTGAGTGAGGGGAGCAGGCGCGGCAGCAATTAGTCATGATGACTCCGCCTGTAAAACCCACTGCTCCCTGATATGAGAAGTCGTCGACTGGTGTTTTACCATGGTGAAAACCAAAAGATTCCCTGCTCCTCGGCTGGCTCCCTCCACCTTCCCGCATTGCATTGCCTTTTAGCCGTTTCGCCCCCTTTGCTTCCTCTCACCATTGCTTCTACCTGGTGCCATGGCGGCGCAGCAGATCACAGAGTCCAAGGTGAGGCGCCTGACACAGGAGCTCCAGGCCAAGGATGCGGAGCTCGGGGCCAAGGACGTGGAGCTCCGTGAGCTCAAGGAGGAGAGGAGTGCCATGGTCCTCCGTTATGTGCGGGAGTTCACAGAGCTTCAAAAGCGGCAAGCGTCCACCACAAAGATGCTCGAGGCGTCGGCGGCGTTGCTGCAGAAAGTGGGAGATACGATAGGCCGTTAGGGAAGCCGGCTGGAGCGCGAGCGGGCCGATCATGACGAGGTCCAGGATCGCCTCATCCACTTGGTGAACCAAGTTTCCACGCACGTGTTGCGGCTGCGCGATGCCTACCGTCGTGCTAGCGCGACCATGCCGACCGTCAGGCTAAACCCGTTCGACCACCCGGTCGACTTCAACGAGCTGCGGCTTCCTGACCTGGTATCCTTCTTCACCTATATCTCTGAGGAGCTGAGCCGTCTTTGCAGGATGGTGGGGGCGGAGCTGGACAAGGAGGGGTTGCGGGCTGTCGTCGCCATTGTCGGGCGAGTCCTTTCAGGGCTCCGTCACCGGAATCCATTCGTGCCATTGGACGCCGTCTTTGACGAGCTGGCTCCCATCGACCGGGAGCGGGCTCTGCGGGCGGTTGCACCCTGCATCACCAACGTTGTGCGCCTCGAGAAGTAGAGGGACTTCGGTGGTGTTTACGCGCCCTCTGCATGGACATGTCCATGTCTCGGCGCAACATGACCATTGAATCAAACTCAGACGATGCAGATCAGTCACTGTAGCACAAAGCATGTGGGTGTGTTTGGTTGCATTCTCATCTCAATATAGTTGTTTCCTCTTCGTGTATTTGTGTTAACCTACTAGTGTGGATTTCATCACCCTTCATGCACTCTGCCAAACACCCAAAAGTGGGTCGAGAAGGGAACTTTTGCTCCCATCCCGTGCACCCTTCATACACCATGCCTAACACTATTTGTGCTTCATATGGTTCATGTTTCATGGAGTACTATAGCACTGTACTCTCCGTGCACTGTAGACCTAGTTCTGTTAACATTGATCTCACTATTCATTCTCGACCGAACAGTCGAAAAAGCGGTACTATGTTACTACATTACTGTTCATATAGTTAACATGCGCACAATATCATTTGTTATCGTCATATCTTACTACACTAGCAACAAGATTATGTAGTACTGATGTATGAACCACTTCACATGCCTAGTAGTAGGAGCATTGTGTATGTTCAAGTGGTTGCCGTGTTTCGCACTCCTCCGTCGTAAGAGTGGAAACGCTTGATGTAATCATTTTTTTCTTCAGAAAAACAGTGGACTGATGTCTACTACACAACCTTCTTCTTGTAGACGTTGTTGGGCCTGCAAGTGCACAGGTTTGTAGGACAGTAGCAAATTTCCCTCAAGTGGATGACCTAAGGTTTATCAATCCGTAGGAGGCGTAGGATGAAGATGGTCTCTCTCAAACAACCCTGCAACCAAATAACAAAGAGTCTCTTGTGTCCCCAACACACCCAATACAATGGTAAATTGTATAGGTGCACTAGTTCGGCGAAGAGATGAAGATACATGTGCAAAATAGATAGTAGATAAAGGTTTTTGTAATCTAAAATAATAAAAACAGCAAGGTAGAGAGCGGTAAAAGTGAGCGTAAACGGTATTGCAATGATAGGAAACAAGGCCTAGGGTTCATACTTTCACTAGTGTAAGTTCTCTCAACAATAATAACATAGATAGAACATATGACAAGCCCTCAACATGCAACAAAGAGTCACTCCAAAGACACTAATAGCAGAGAACAAACGTAGAGATTATGGTCGGGTACGAAACCACCACAAAGCTATTCTTTTGGATAGATCTATAAAAGAGTTCGTACTAGAATAACACCTTAAGATACAAATCAACCAAAACCCTAATGTCACCTAGATACTCCATTGTCACCTCAAGTATCCGTGGGCATGATTATACGATATGCATCACACAATCTCAGATTCATCCAACCAACATAAAAGTACTTCAAAGAGTGCCCCAAAGCTACTACCGGAGAGTCAAGAACGTGTGCCAACCCCTATGCATAGGTTCCCAAGTGTCACGAAACCCGCAAGTTGATCACCAAAACATACATCAAGTGGATCAATAGAATAACCCATTGTCACCACGGTTATCCCACGCAAGACATACGTCAAGTGTTCATAAAAGACTCAATCCGATAAGATAACTTCAAAAGGGGAAACTCAATTCATCACAAGAGAGTAGAGGGGGAGAAACATCATAAGATCCAACTACAATAGCAAATCTCGAGATACATCAAGATTGTGCCATAGAAGAACACGAGAGAGAACACGAGAGAGAGAGATCAAACACATAGCTACTGGTACATACCCTCAGCCCCGAGGGTGAACTACTCTCTCCTCGTCATGGATAGCGCCGGGATGATGAAGATGGCTTCCGGTGATGGGATCCCCCTCCGGCAGGGTGCCGGAACAGGGTCCCGATTGGTTTTTGGTTGCTACAGAGGCTTGCGGCGGCGGAACTCCCGATCTATCTTCTGTTCTGGAAGTTTTAGGGTACGTAGGTATATATGGGTCCAGGGAGAATGTCGGTGGAGCTACGGGGGCCCCACGAGGCAGGGGGCGCGCCTAGGGGGGGAGGGCGCGCCCCCCACCCTCGTGAGCACCTCCCGTATCTTCTGACGTGGGGTCCAAGTCCATCAGGTGGGTTTCCTTACAAAAATAACTTCTCCAGTTGATTTTGTTCCGTTTTGACTCCGTCTGATATTCCTTTTCCTCGAAACACAGAAATAGGCATAAAACAACAAATCTGGGTTGGGCCTCTGGTTAATAGGTTAGTCCCAAAAATAATATAGAAGTGGATAATAAAGCCCAATATTGCCTAAAACAATAGATAAAGTAGCATGGAGCAATCAAAAATTATAGATACGTTGGAGACGTATCAAGCATCCCCAAGCTTAATTCCCGCTCGTCCTCGAGTAGGTAAATGATAAAAAAAGAATTTTTGATGTGGAGTGACACTTTGGCATAATTTCAATGTAAATCTTCTTAATTGTGGCATGAATATTCAGATCCGAAAGATTCAAGACAAAAATTTATATTGACACAAAAATAATAATACTTCAAGCATACTAATCAAAGCAATCATGTCTTCTCAAAATAACATGGCAAAAGAAAGTTCATCCCTACAAAATCATATAGTTAGGCTATGCTTCATTTTCGTCACACAAAGATGTTCCCAACTTCTATACCCCCGATGACAAGCCAAGCAACTGTTTCGTACTTAAATAATCTCAAACTTTTTCAACCTTCATGCAAAACATGAGCGTGAGCCATGGATATAGCACTATGGGTGGAATAGAATATGATGACGGGGATTGTGTGGAGAAGACAAAAAAGGAGAAAGCCTCACGTTGACGAGGCTACTCAACGGGCTATGGAGATGCCCATCAATTGATGTCAACATGAGGAGTAGGGATTGCCATGCAACAGATGCACTAGAGCTATGAATGCTCAACAAAAGAAAACTAGTGGGTGTGCATCCAACTTGCTTGCTCACGAAGACCTAGGGCATTTGAGGAAGCCCATCGTAGGAATATACAAGCCAAGTTCTATAATGAAAAATTCCCACTAGTATATGAAAGTGATAACACATGAGACTCTCTACATGAATAACAAGGTGCTACTTTGAAGCACAATATATGAGACTCACTACATGAAGAACAAGGTGCTACTTTGAAGCACAAGTGTGGAAAAAGAGATAGTAGCATTGCCCTTTTTATTTTTTATTTTTTTTATTTTCTTTTTTTCGTGCCTTTCTTTTTTTTTTTTGGCCTTTCTATTTTTTTGATTGGGCAATGCTCTAATAATGATGATCATCACACTTCTATTGATTACAACACAAGGATTACAACTCGAAATTTAGAACAAGATATGATTCTATATGAATGCCTCTGGCAGTGTACCGGGATGGTGGAATGAATCAAGAGTGACATGTATGAAAAATAACGCATGGTGGCTTTGCCACAAATACGATGTCAACTACATGATCATGCAATGGTAATATGACAAAAGTAATGTATGTCATGATGATGATGGTGGAAGTTGCATGGCAATATATCTCGGAATGTCTATGGAAATGCCATAATAGGTAGGTATGGTGGCTGTTTTGAGGAAGATATAAGGAGGTTTATGTGTGATAGAGTGTATCGTATCATGGGGTTTGGATGCACCGGCGAAGTTTGCGCCAACTCTCAAGGTGAGAAAGGGCAATGCACGGTACCGAAGAGGCTAGCAATGGCGGAAAGGTAAAAGTGCGTATAATCCATGGTCTCAACATTAGTCAAAATAACTCATATACTTATTGCAAAAATTTAGAAGTCATCAAACATTCAAGTACTACGCGCATGCACCTAGGGGGATAGATTGGTAGGAAAAGACCATCGCTCCTCCCCGGCCGCCACTCATAAGGATGCACAAGCCAGGTACACTTCATGTTTCAAATTTGTTACATAACTTTAACCATACATGCATGCTACGGGACTTGCAAACTTCAACACAAGTATTTCTCAAATTCATAATCACCCAACTAGCACGACTTTGATATTATCACCTCCATATCTCAAAACAATTATCAAGCATCAAACTTATCTTAGTATTCAAATCACTCAAAAGAAAGTTTCACATATCTTGAACACCAAGTATATTAACATTAAGCAAACTACCATGCTATTAAAGACTCTCAAAATAATATAAGTGAAGCATGAGAGATCAATAGTTTCTTTAAAACAAATCTACCACCGTGCTCTAAAAGATATAAGTGAAGTACTAGGGCAAAAATTATCATGCTCAAAAGATATAAGTGAAGCACATAGAGTATTCTAACAAATTCTAATTCATGTAAGGCTCTCTCTCAATAAAGGATTCAGATCTTGATACTTCATTCAAACAGCAAGCAAAGCTAAAGAAAACTACAATGCAAGGATAGCACAACTCATGTGAAGAAGCAAAAACTTAGGCTCAACCGATACTAACCGATAGTTGTTGAAGAAGAAAGGTGGGAT
Source organism: Triticum dicoccoides (assembly GCF_002162155.2). Taxonomy (NCBI): domain Eukaryota; kingdom Viridiplantae; phylum Streptophyta; class Magnoliopsida; order Poales; family Poaceae; genus Triticum; species Triticum dicoccoides. Next base: position 578,416,714 of record NC_041391.1, on the reverse strand, counting down.
GCCTACCGGGGCATCCCCAAGCTTAGATGCTTGAGACTTCTTCAAATATTATCTTGGGGTGCCTTGGGCATCCCCAATCTTGAACTTTTGTGTCTCTTTAATTCCTCTCATATCATGGTTTCTCTTTTTATCAAAAGCTTCATTCACACCAAACTCAACAAGAACTCATGAGATAGGTTAGTATAAACCAATGCAAAACCTTATCATATTCTACTGTAACAAATCACTTAAATAATTATTCAATATTGCATACTAAATGCCTCTTATATATTTGATACTCCTATCATCAAATAGAATCATTAAACAAGCAAACATATGCAAATAATGCAACCATAACAGCAATCTGCCAAAACAGTACAGTCTGTAAATAATGCAAGAGTATCAATACTTCCCTGACCCCAAAAATTATGAACTAAAATTCCCACTGTAATAAATTTATCAGAGCTCAATATGCAAAAAGATTCAACGTTATACCATGCTCTGACTTTTCTAGGGAATTTTTGCAACAGCGGTAAACTTTGTGTTTTCAAACAGCAACATGCAAACTAGCAAAATAAGCATGGCAAAGGCTATCCTTGACTTTTTTATTGAAACTAAAGAGGCAAAACACTATTCTAACTAACAGCAAGCAAAAACTAACAAAATAAAATGACACTCCAAGCAAAACACATATCATGTGGTGAATAAAAATATAGCTTCAAGTAAAGTTACCGATGAACGAAGACGAAAGAGGGGATGCCTTCCGGGGCATCCCCAAGCTTAGTTGCTTGGTTGTCCTTGAATATTACCTTGGGGTGCCTTGGGCATCCCCAAGCTTAGGCTCTTTCCACTCCTTATTCCATAGTCCATTGAATCTTTACCCAAAACTTGAAAACTTCAACCACACAAAACTCAAAACAAAACTTGTAAGCTCCGTTAGAAAGAAAATAAAACCACCACTTAGGTACTGTAATGAACTCATTCTAAATTCATATTGGTGTAATATCTACTGTACTCCAACTTATCTATGGTTCATATCCTCCGATACTACTCATAGATGCATCAAAATAAGCAAACAACACATAGAAAACAGAATCTGTCAAAAACAGAACAGTCTGTAGTAATCTGTATAAAACGTATACTTCTGGAACCCCAAAAATTATGAAATAAATTTCTGGACCTGAGAAATTTGTCTATTAATAATCTTCAAAAAGAATCAACCTAAAATCACTCTCCAGTAAAAAATGGCAGCTAATTTTGTGAGCGCTAAAGTTTCTGTTTTTCACAGCAAGATCACATAAACTTCACCCAAGTCTACCCAAAGGTTCTACTTGGCACTTTATTGAAACAAAAGCTATAAAACATGATTACTACAGTAGCATAATCATGTGGACACACAAAAACAGTAAGGATAAATATTGGGTTGTCTCCCAACAAGCGCTTTTCTTTGATGCCTTTTAGCTAGGCATGATGATGACAATGATGCTCACATAAAAGATAAGAATTCAAACATAATGGGAGCATCATGAAGCATATGACTATCACATTTAAGCCTAACCCACTTCCTATGCATAGGGATTTTGTGAGCAAATAACTTATGGGAACAATAATCAACTAGCATAGGATGGCACAACAAGCATAACTTCAAGATTTTAAGCACATAGAGAGGAAACTTGACATTGTTGCAATTCCTACAAGCATATGTTCCTCTCTCATAATAAATTTCAGTAGCATCATGAATGAATTCAACAATATAACCAGCACCTAAAGCATTCTTTTCATGATATACAAGCATAGAAAATTTTCTACTCTCCACATAAGCAAACTTATTCTTTATAGCATGCGTATCATCACAATAATCATCATAAATAGGAGGCATGCTTTCATCATAGTAAATTTGCTCATCAAAGCTTGGGGGACAAAAAATATCATCTTCATCAAACATAGCTTCCCCAAGCTTGTGGCTTTGCATATCATTAGCATCAAGGATATTCAAGGAATTCATACTAACAACATTGCAATCATGCTCATCATATAAAAACATTCTATAGATCTCTTCTTCTAGCACTTGAGCACAATTATCCTTTCCATCATACTCACAAAAGATATTAAAAAGGTGAAGCATATGAGACAAACTCAATTCCATTTTTTTGTAATTTTCTTTTATAAACTAGACTAGTGCTAAAACAAGAAACAAAAAGATTTGATTGCAAGATCTAAAGATATACCTTCACTTACCTAGCCTCCCCGGCAACGGCGCCAGAAAACAGCTTGATGTCTACTACACAACCTTCTTCTTGTAGACGTTGTTGAGCCTGCAAGTGCACGGGTTTGTAGGACAGTAGCAAATTTCCCTCAAGTGGATGATCTAAGGTTTATCAATCCGTAGGAGGCGTAGGATGAAGATGGTCTCTCTCAAACAACCCTGCAACCAAATAACAAAGAGTCTCTTGTGTCCCCAACACACCCAATACAATGGTAAATTGTATAGGTGCACTAGTTCGGCGAAGAGATGAAGATACAAGTGCAAAATAGATAGTAGATAAAGGTTTTTGTAATCTGAAATAATAAAAACAGCAAGGTAGCGAGCGGTAAAAGTGAGCGTAAACGGTATTGCAATGATAGGAAACAAGGCCTAGGGTTCATACTTTCACTAGTGTAAGTTCTCTCAACAATAATATCATAGATAGAACATATGACAAGCCCTCAACATGCAACAAAGAGTCACTCCAAAGACACTAATAGCAGAGAACAAACGTAGAGCTTATGGTCGGGTACGAAACCACCACAAAGCTATTCTTTCGGATCGATCTATAAAAGAGTTCGTACTAGAATAACACCTTAAGATACAAATCAACCAAAACCCTAACGACACCTAGATACTCCATTGTCACCTCAAGTATCCGTGGGCATGATTATACGATATGCATCACACAATCTCAGATTCATCCAACCAGCATAAAAGTACTTCTAAGAGTGCCCCAAAGCTACTACCGAAGAGTTAAGAACGTGTGCCAACCCCTATGCATAGGTTCCCAAGTGTCACAAAACCCGCAAGTTGATCACCAAAACATACATCAAGTGGATCAATAGAATAACCCATTGTCACCACGGTTATCCCACGCAAGACATACATCAAGTGTTCATAAAAGACTCAATCCGATAAGATAACTTCAAAAGGGGAAACTCAATTCATCACAAGAGAGTAGAGGGGGAGAAACATCATAAGATTCAACTAGAATAGAAAAGCTCGGGATACATCAAGATCGTGCCATAGAAGAACACGAGAGAGAGAGAGAGAGAGAGAGATCAAACACATAGCTACTGGTACATACCCTCAGCCCCGAGGGTGAACTACTCCCTCCTCGTCATGGATAGCGCCGGGATGATGAAGATGGCCTCCGGTGATGGGATCCCCCTCCGGCAGGGTGCCGGAATAGGGTCCCGATTGGTTTTGGGTGGCTACAGAGGCTTGCGGCAGCGGAACTCCCGATCTATCTTCTGTTCTGGAAGTTTTAGGGTACGTAGGTATATATGGGTCCAGGGAGAACGTCGGTGGAGCTATAGGGGCCCCACGAGGCAGGGGCGCGCCCGGGGGGGAGGGCGTTCCCCCCCACCCTCGTGAGCACCTCTCGTATCTTTTGACGTGGGGTCCAAGTCCATCAGGTGGGTTTCCTTCCAAAAATAACTTCTCAAGTTGATTTCGTTCCGTTTTGACTCCGTCTGATATTCCTTTTCCTCGAAACACTGAAATAGGCATAAAACAGCAAATCTGGGCTGGGCCTCCGGTTAATAGGTTAGTCCCAAAAATAATATAAAAGTGGATAATAAAGCCCAATATTGCCTAAAACAGTAGATAAAGTAGCATGGAGCAATCAGAAATTATAGATACGTTGGAGACGTATCATGGACACACTCTACCGTGCAGATCCTCCTCCAGCCATGCACTAAATTACTCACTTTCACCGACGTGTGGGACAGCCAGCATCTGGGTCCACCAGCCATGCACTAAATTACTCCGTAGTAGAGTGACGGTAGACTACCACGATCGAAGCGCCGCAGTAATGCCCAATGAGCCGTCAAATCAAAAAAAACCTCCTTTCCAGCAGTAAGTTGGACAGACGAAGCAATCATCATTTCACTCTTCTCTCTCAGCTTCCTCTCTTGAAGAAAACCCCCACTCGCTTCGCTTCTCCCTCATCTCGTTCCTCATTTCACTCAGCTTCCTCTCTTGGATGGACGCTGGAGCACCGGCCGACGTGATGTCTATGGCTCTAGCCAAAACCGTCGAGGCTCATGGTACGAAGAAGCGCAAGCACCCCGTCGAGACTACCGCAGACAAGGTCAAAGCCATCGCCATGTCCAAGCCCCCCTCTCCAGTATCCCTCATTAAGCAAGTCCAGGTAATATCTCTTCTTGATGATCTTTTTCTCGATCTTGATCGTGTTTTTTCATCTAACACGCAGTACTAGTACTAGTAGTACAACTTTCTGGGTGATCTTGCATGTGATTTTAGTGTGCCAAATGACGGTTCGAAATTCCTCTTTTGACCAAAAGATGCGAGAGCTTGACACTGATTTCTTATAGACTACTTTCAACTACTCCCTCTGTCCCAAATTTCTTGTCTTAGATTTGTCTAGATACGGATGTATCTAATACTAAAATGTGACTTGATACATCCGTATCTAGACAAATCTAAGACAAGAATTTTGGGACGGAGGGAGTACTTTATGAACATCAATGCTACCTTTGAAGAGGGTATATTTGCCTCCGTAACTTGTGTTACGGATATTGCAAGTAATCCCTCTGCTCTCATGCCTTTGAAGACATGTTCTAGTGTCTTTGTTCACTCATTTATGTGCGTATATGTAGTCATATATGGAGTATAATATCAAAAATCATCTTATATTTCTGAACGGAGGTAGTAATAAAATATGGTTTTTGTTTGAATTAGAACCAGGTCTGCGGTGGATATGAAGTTCTCAAAGTCATGCCGTGTGAACTGGAAGACCTGAGGATGAGTTCTACTGCTAAACTATCCAGCTGATGTGTCCTTGTCGCCACGTGTCCTGAACTAGTGTTTTCCTGTAGCATTGTTGTCAGGCGTGTTCTCGAGGCTGTACTTGACCACAACAATTTCCTGGCCGTGCCTTCGATTACGAAGGGTGTGGTTCTTGTAAAGCTTCCCAACAAATCTGATGCGGCATGTCTTCATCATCATGTTTATGAGTGGAAAGACCACTCTGTTAGGTTCTCCAAGGTTGACGAGATGGTGATGGTGCATGTAGACATCTCTCATGAAGTCCATGGCCTAGTCAGTTATGCGGGGTTCATCCCGTAGGTCGGTGGCAAGAAATAGTCTGCAGAGTTTAATTAGTGCAACTTTGCTTGCCTGTAGTAAGTACTATTGTTCAGTACTTGATTTGTGTTTGTGAACCCTGTATTGTTTATTAGTACTGCCACTTTTGGTGTGTGGTCAGTCCTGAGAATGGTCTATGTTAATGTCTGTCCACTCAATTCAGTCTGCATATTTTGAAGTACCAAATCATCTTTTTTGTGAGGACGGTTTATCAATTATGGTTACACTCCAATATCTGTATGCATTGCAGGGTTTATCGCACCCACTAGGATTTCCAGTCCCATGGATGTTCGGTCCATACGATTTGTCACGACCTTTGGACTATCCTGCTTGTGGGAGTAGGCGGGGCCCATGTATGCCACCCGTAGTTGGACGATCAATCTTCTGTTTAGTACTTCAACATAGTGATTTCCTGGTAAGGATTCACTCGTGTCATATCAAGTAAATCTTATTGATTTACTATCTAAATCTTATTGATTTAATGTCATGTTTTCTTTCTTTTCCTGCAATTTTACGATGCAGGTTTTGCCATGTGACATTCATCACAGAATAAACCGTTTGGTTTGCTCTACGATGGCTATTTTTGCAGGTTTCACTTCTTATGTTGTGTCAGTAACGAAGGCACTGTCCATCACTTATATTACTGGAAAAATTGGATCAGTATGTTGTCCGAGTACAAGCTAAATCCCTATGATGAACTGCAGTTTGGTTTAACAAAAATGCCACAATTAGTCCTTCTCGCATTTAAAAGAAATGAAGAAAAAAACTGGATCACGGTCACGGATCCTAGTCAAGTTAGAAAGCTGATCATAGCATACCAAACACGATCGCCGCTGTCTCGCACATCGGTACCACCTTCAGCAACGGATCGAGCACCGACAGTTACTCTAGAACTGACAACGGCAGCAGCTCAGCCTGATCCAGCTGAGGATTGGGCACCGACCGTGTCAGCGGATCAGTCTGATCTACCGGAGGATCGGGCATCACCACCGGCACCTGCTCCGACACTGGCACTGCTACGTCTTGAGCTTGCGTTGGTTTTCCTTGAAGAGGAAAGGGTGATGCAGCAATAGTAGCGTAAGTATTTCCCTCAGTTTTTGAGAACTAAGGTATCAATCCAGTAGGAGGCTTCTCAAAAGTCCCACGCACCTACACCAACAAACAAAGAACTCGCAACCAACGCAATAAAGGGGTTGTCAATCCCTTCACGGCCACTTGCGAAAGTGAGATCTGATAGAGATAGTATGATAAGATAAATATATTTTTGGTATTTTATAATATAGATTGGAAAAGTAAAGATGCAAATAAAATTAGATTGAAAGCTTATATAATAAAAGATAGGCCCAAGGACCATAGGTTTCACTAGTGGCTTCTCTCAAGATAGCATAAGTATTATGGTGGGTGAACAAATTATTGTCAAGCAATTGATAGAAAAGCGAATAATTATGAGATTATCTAGGCATGATCATGTATATAGGCATCACGTCTGCGACAAGTAGACCGACTCCTACCTTCATCTACTACAATTACTCAACACATTGACCGCTATCCCGCATGCATCTAGAGTATTAAGTTCATAAGAATAGAGTAATGCATTAAGAAAGATGACATGATGTAGAGGGATAAACTCATGCAATATGATATAAACCCCATCTTTTTATCCTCGATGGCAACAATACAATACGTGCCTTCCTACCCCTGTTGTCACTGGGAAAGGACACTGCAATATTGAACCCAAAGCTAAGCATTTCTCCCATTGCAAGAAAGATCAATCTAGTAGGCCAAACCAAACTGATAATTCGAAGAGACTTGCAAAGATAACTCAATCATACATAAAAGAATTCAGAGGAGATTCAAATATTTCTCATAGATAAACTTGATCATAAACCCACAATTCATTGGATCTCGACAAACACACCGCAAAAAGAGTTACATCGAATAGATCTCCAAGAAGATCGAGGAGAACATGGTATTGATATCCAAAAAGAGAGAAGAAGCCATCTAGCTAATAACTATGGACCCGAAGGTCTGTGGTAAACTACTCACAACTCATCGGAGGGGCTATGGTGTTGATGTAGAAGCCCTCCGTGGTCGATTCCCCTCCGGCGGAGCACCGGCGAAGGTTCCAAGATGGGATCTCGCGGATACAGAAGGTTACGATAGTGGAACTAGGTTTTCGTGGCTTGTTGTGATGTTCTCGGGGTACGTGGGTATATATAGGAGGAAGAAGTAGGTCGGTGGCCGCCCCAGGGGCCCATGAGATAGGGGGGCGCACCCTGTAGGGGTGGGCGCGCCCTCCACCCTCGTGGCCGCCTCGACTGCTTCTTGACTTGCACTCCAAGTCCTCTGGATCACGTTCGTTCCAAAAATCACGCTCCCGATGGTTTCATTGCATTTGGACTCCGTTTGATATTCCTTTTCTTCGAAATACTGAAATAGGAAAAAAACAATATGGGTTGGGCCTCCGGTTAGTAGGTTAGTCCCAAAAATGATATAAATGTGTAAAGTAAAGCCCATAAACATCCAAAACAGGTAATATAATAGCATGGAACAATCAAAAATTATAGATACATTGGAGACGTATCAAGCATCCCCAAGCTTAATTCCTGCTCGTCCTCGAGTAGGTAAATGATAAAAACAGAATTTTTAATGTGAAATGCTACCTAGCATAATTCTCAATGTAATTTTCTTTATTGTGGCATGAATGTTCAGATCCAAATGATTCAAAATAAAAGTTCATATTGACATAAGAAATAGTAATACTTCAAGCATACTAATCAAGCAATCATGTCTTCTCAAAATATCATGGCTAAAGAAAGTTATCCCTACAAAATCATATAGTCTGGTTGTTGCTCTATCTTTATCACACAAAGTATTTAATCATGCACAACCCCGATGACAAGCCAAGCAATTGTTTCATACTTTAGTAATCTCAAACTTTTTCAACTTTCACGCAATACATGAGCGTGAGCCATGGACATAGCACTATATGTGGAATAGAATGGTGGTTGTGGAGAAGACAAAAAAAGGAGAAGATAGTCTCACATCAACTAGGCATATCAACGGGCTATGGAGATGCCCATTAATAGATATCAATGTAAGTGAGTAGGGATTGCCATGCAACGGATGCACTAGAGCTATAAATGTATGAAAGCTCAACAAAATAAACTAAGTGGGTGTGCATCCAACTTGCTTGCTCATGAAGACCTAGGGCATTTTGAGGAAGCCCATCATCGGAATATACAAGCCAAGTTCTATAATGAAAAATTCCCACTAGTATATGAAAGTGACAACATAGGAGACTCTCTATCATGAAGATCATGGTGCTACTTTGAAGCACAAGTGTGGTAAAAAGGATAGTAGCTCTGTCCCTTCTCTCTTTTTCTCTCATTTTTTTTCTTTTTTTTCTCTTTTTTTTCTTTGGCCTTCCCTTTTTTGGCCTTTCTTTTTTTTCTTTTTTTTCTTTAGTCTGAGGTCTCATCCCGACTTGTGGGGGAATCATAGTCTCCATCATCCTTTTCTCATTGGGACAATGCTCTAATAATGAAGATCATCACACTTTTATTTACTTACTACTCAAGAATTACAACTCAATACTTAGAACAAGATATGACTCTATATGAATGCCTCCGGCGGTGTACCGGGATATGCAACGAATCAGGAGCGACATGTATGAAAATTATGAAGGTGGCCTTGCCACAAATACGATGTCAACTACATGATCATGCAAAGAGCAATATGAGAATGATGATGCGTGTCATATAAACGGAACGGTGGAAAGTTGCATGGCAATATATCTTGGAATGGCTATGGTAATGCCATAATAGGTAGGTATGGTGGCTGTTTTGAAGAAGGTATATGGTGGGTGTATGGTACCGGCGAAAGTTGCGCGGTACAAGAGAGGCTAGCAATGGTGGAAGGTGAGAGTGCGTATAATCCATGGACTCAACATTAGTCAAAAGAACTCATATACTTATTGCAAAAATCTACAAGTCATCAAAAACAAAGTATTACGTGCATGCTCCTAGGGGGATAGATTGGTAGGAAAAGACCCTCGCTCGTCCCCGACCGCCACTCATAAGGAAGACATGAATAAATAAAATTGTGCTCCAACTTCATCACAAAGCGGTTCACCATACGTGCATGTTACAAGAATCACAAACTTCAACACAAGCATTATTTAAATTCATAATCACCCAACTAGCATGACTTTAATATCACTACCTCCATATCTCAAAACAATTATCAAGTATCAAATTGATCATAGCATCCAATTCACTTTCTATGATAGTTTTTATTATACCCAACTTGGATGCCTACCATTCTAGGACCAATTTTATAACCATAGCAAATACCATGCTGTTCTAAAAGACTCTCAAAATAATATAAGCGAAGCATGAGAAATCAAAAATTTCTTCAAAATTAAGCCACTACCGTGCTCTAAAAGATATAAGCGAAGCACTAGAGCAAAAACTATCTAGCTCAAAAGACATAAGTGAAGCACATAGAGTATTCTAATAAATTCTAATCAAGTGGGCTTCTCCCAAAAGGTGTGTACAGCAAGGATGATTGTGTTAAACTAAAAGGCAAAACTAATGTCATACGAGACGCTCCAAGCAAAACACATATCATGTGGCGAATAAAAATATAGCTCCAAGTAAAGTCACCAATGAACGAAGACGAAAGAGGGGATGCCTTCCGGGGGCATCCCCAAGCTTAGACTTTTGGCTATTCTTGTATATCTTGGGGTGCCATGGGCATCCCCAAGCTTAGGCTTTTGCCACTCCTTATTCCATAGTCCATCAAATCCTTACCCAAAACTTGAAAACTTCACAACACAAAACTCAACAGGAAATCTCATAAGCTCCGTTAGTGAAAGAAAGCAAAACTACCACATAAGGTACTGTAACAAACTCATTCTTTATTTATATTGGTGTTAAACCTACTGTATTCCAAGTTCTCTATGGTTCATACCACTTAATACTAGCCATAGATGCATCAAAATAAGCAAACAACACACGAAAAACAGAATCTGTCAAATACAGAACAGTCTATAGCAATCTGTAACCCACGAATACTTCTGGAACTCTAAAAATCCTACCAAAATAGGAAGTCCTGGTAAATTTGCCTATTGATCTACAGCAAAACGAATAAACGCAAAAGCACATTTCTGTGATTTAACAAAACTAAATTCGTGCGCACAAAGTTTCTATTTTTCAGCAAAATCAAATTAACTATCACCATAGGCTATCCTATAGGTTCTACTTGGCACAAACACTAATTAAAACATAAAAACACATCTAAACAGAAGGTAGATGAAAAATTTATTACTAAACAGAAACAAAAACAAAAACACAAATAAAATTGGGTTGCTTCCCAACTAGCGCTATCGTTTAACGCCCCTAGCTAGGCATAAAAGCGAGGATAGATCTAAGTAGTGCCATCTTTGGCACTCAATTCATAAGTAGCCCGCATGATAGATTCATAAGGTAATTTAATTTTCTTTCTTGGAAAGTGATCCATGCCTTTCCTTAATGGAAATTGGAATTTAATATTCCCTTCCTTCATATCAATAATCGCGCCAATCGTTCTAAGGAAAGGTCTACCAAGAATAATAGGGCAAGAAAGATTGCAATCTATATCAAGAACGATAAAATCTACGGGCACCAAATTTCTATTTGCAACAATGAGAACATCATTGATCCTTCCCATTGGCTTTTAAATGGTGGAATCTGCAAGGTGCAAATTTAAAGAGCGATCATCAAGATCATGGAAACCTAGAATATCACATAAAGTTTTCGGAATCGTGGAAACACTAGCACCCAAATCACATAAAGCATAACACTCATGATCTTTGATTTTAATCTTTATAGTAGGTTCCCACTCATCATTAAGTTTTCTAGGTATAGAAACTTCCAAATTAAGTTTTTCATCATAAGATTGCATCAAGGCTTCAACGATATGTTTGGTAAAAGCTTTATTTTGACTATAAGCATGAGGAGAATTCACAACGAATTGCAACAAGGAAATACAACCTTCTAAAGAACAATTATCATAATCAAACTCCTTTAAATCCAAGATAGTGGGTTCAATGCTATTTAAAGTCTTGACCTCTCCAATCCCACTTTTACCAAATTTAGCATCAAGATCTAAAAATTCCGAATTATTGGGACGCCTTTTAACTAAAGTTGACTCATCTCCAGTCCCATTATTACTAAGATTTATATTGCAAAACAAAGATCTAATAGGGGACACATCAATAACTTTAAGATCTTCATCATTATTTTCATGGAAACTAGAAGAACACGCCTTTATAAAGCAATCTTTCATAGCACGCAATCTAGCGGTTCTTTATTTGCACTCATCAATGGACACTCTCATTGCTTTGAGAGACTCATTGATATCATGCTTAGGAGAAGTAGATCTAAGTTTCAAAGAATCAACATCAAGCGAAAGTCTATCAACGTTCCTAGCCAAATCATCAACTTTGAGCAATTTTTCTTCAAGCAAGGCATTAAAATTCTTTGGAGAGATCATAAATTCTTTCACACTATTCTCAAAATCAGAGGGCATCTTATTAAAATTACCATAAGAATTATTGTAGGAATTTCCATAATTATTAGATGAATTACTAGGGAACGGTCTAGGATTAAAGTTTCCTCTATAAGCATTGTTACCGAGACTATTCCTACCAACAAAATTCACATCCATAGATTCATTATTATTCTCAATCAAAGTAGACAAAGGCATATCATTGGGATCAAGAGGAGCACTCTTAGTAGCAAATAATTTCATAAGTTCATCCATCTTTCCACTCAAAACATTAATTTCTTCTATAGCATGCACTTTTTTACTAGAAGATCTTTCGGTGTGCCATTGAGAATAATTAGCCATAATATTATCAAGGAGTTTTGTAGCATCTCCTAAAGTGATTTCCATAAACGTGCCTCCTGCGGCCGAATCTAAAAGATTTCTAGAAGCAAAATTCAATCCAGCATAAAAAATTTGTATGATCATCCATAAATTCAAACCATGAGTAGGGCAATTGCGAATCATAAATTTCATTCTTTCCCAAGATTGGGAAACATGCCCGTGATCAAGTTGTTTAAAATTCATAATATCGTTCCTAAGAGTGATGATCTTAGCGGGAAGAAAATACTTAGAGATAAAAGCATCTTTGCACTTGTTCCAACAATCAATACTATTTTAAGGCAAAGACAAAAACCAAATTTTAGCACGATCTCTAAGGGAAAGCGGAAATAACTTCAATTTAACAATATCATTATCCATATCTTTCTTCTTTTGCATATCACACAAATCAACAAAGTTGTTTAGATGGGTAGCGGCATCTTCACTAGGAAGGCCGGCGAATTGATCTTTCATAACAAGATTCAGCAAAGCAGTATTGATTTCACAAGACTCAACATCATTAAGAGGAGCAATCGGAGTACTAAGGAAATCATTATTATTGATGTTGGAGAAATCACACAATTTGGTATTATCTTGCGCCATGGCGACAAGTAATCCGCACACAAGCAAACAGAAAAACGCAAGCGAAAGAGAGGGGAGATTGGGAAAGAGAGGGCGAATAAAACGGCAAGGGTGAAGTGGGGGAGAGGAAAACAAGAGGCAAATGGCAAATAATGTAAATGCAAGGGAGATGAGTTTGTGATGGGTACTTGGTACGTCTTGACTTGAGTCAAGACCTCCCCGACAACGGCGCCAGAAATCCTTCTTGCTACTTCTTGAGCTTGCGTTGGTTTTCCTTGAAGAGTAAAGGGTGATGCAACAATAGTAGTGTAAGTATTTCCCCCAGTTTTTGAGAACCAAGGTATCAATCCGGTAGGAGGCTCCTCAAAATTCACACACACCTACATAAACAAACAAAGAACTCGCAACCAATGCAATAAAGGGGTTTTCAATCCCTTCACGGCCACTTGCGAAAGTGAGATCTGATAGAGATAGTATGATAAGATAAATATATTTTTGGTATTGTATAATATAGATTGGAAAAGTAAAGATGCAAATAAAAGTAGATTGAAAGCTTATATGATAAAAGATAGGCCCGGGGCCCATAGTCACTAGTGGCTTCTCTCAAGATAGCATAAGTATTACGGTGGGTGAACAAATTACTGTCGAGCAATTGATAGAAAAGTGAATAATTATGAGATTATCTAGGCATGATCATGTATATAGGAATCACGTCCGCGACAAGTAGACCAACTCCTGCCTGCATCTACTACTATTACTCCACACATCGACCGCTATCCAGCATGCATCTAGAGTATTAAGTTCATAAGAACAGAGTAACACATTAAGAAAGATGACATGATGTAGAGGGATAAACTCATGCACTATGATATAAACCCCATCTTTTTATCCTCGAGGGCAACAATACAATACGTGCCTTGTTGCCCCTGCTGTCACTGAGAAAGGACACTGCAAGATTGAACCCAAAGCTAAGCACTTCTCCCATTGCAAGAAAGATCAATCTAATAGGCCAAACCAAACTGATAATTCGAAGAGACTTGCAAAGATAACTCAATCATACATAAAAGACTTCAGAGGAGATTCAAATATTTCTCATAGATAAACTTGATCATAAACCCACAATTCATCGAATCTCGACAAACACACTGCAAAAAGAGTTACATCGAATAGTTCTCCAAGAAGATCGAGGAGAACATGGTATTGAGATCCAAAAAGAGAGAAGAAGCCATCTAGCTAATAACTATGGACCTGAAGGTCTATGGTAAACTACTCACAACTCATCGGAGGGGTTATGGTGTTGATGTAGAAGCCCTCCATGGTCGATTCCCCCTCCGGCAGAGCGCCGGCGAAGGCTCCAAGATGGGATCTCGCAGATACAGAAGGTTACGACGGTGGAACTAGGTTTCCATGGCTTATTCTGATGTTCTTGGGGTATGTGGGTATATATAGGAGGAAGAAGTAGGTCGGTGGCTTCCCGAGGGGCCCACGAGATAGGGGGCCGCGCCCTGTAGGGGTGGGCGTGCCCTCCACCCTTGTGGCCGCCTCGGCTGCTTCTTGACTTGCACTCCAAGTACTCTGGATCACGTTCATTCCAAAAATCACGCTCCTGAAGGTTTCATTGCATTTGGACTCCATTTGATATTCCTTTTCTTCGAAATACTGAAATAGGCAAAAAAAACAATACGGGTTGGGCCTCCGGTTAGTAGGTTAGTCCCAAAAATGATATAAATGTGTAAAGTAAAGCCCATAAACATCCAAAACAGGTAATATAATAGCATGGAACAATAAAAAATTAAAGATACGTTGGAGACGTATCAGGCGCTAGCTCTACAAGGAGCACCATCTCCGGCAGCAGCAGCGGCTTCGGCACATGCACCAACACTTGCACTTGCATATGCTCCGATCCGTGCAGCGGCAACCGAACAAGCAGTTGCACCGGCAACAGACTGGGCTACAGTATGCACTTGATATACCAAAATTCTTACAAAAACCGACATGTCCACCTTCTTGGTAAGCATTGGCCGCCCAAGTGTGTCGTTCTTTTTCTTTCCATGTTGTTTCACATGATTCACTGTGTTGATCTCACTGTTTGGGTATGTCTTCTTGTTTGCAGACAGAGAATTCCTAGAGCAACGAGGGAGTCGTTCAACAATCCTGGCGACCGCGGCCAAGTTTCTCTTACCATGCGCAGCCTTGGTGTGAATGAACCTGCTTAATATACCGTAAGTACAAAGGATGGTCGCATAATGATTGATGCTAAAGGATGGTCAAGGTTCAAATATAAGTCATATCTTGTGGTAGGGGATGATGTCAAAATCAAACTTTCTCGGCAAGGAGAACTGGTCCAAATCAACTTCGAAATTCTTCAGTAGCAGGACGCAACTGCCGAACTAATCTATCCTTCGAGAGATTTTGATGTAATAATCTGGCATGGTGAAACAAGTTTCATGTGTGTATAAGTAGTACGATAGTATTATTTATCACATGGTATATTGATATGTCCATTTTGCATCATGCGTTTATATCAATATTTATTGCATTATGGGCTGTTATTACACACTATATCTCAATACTTATGGCTATTCTCTCTTATTTTACAAGGTTTACCATGAAGAGGGGGAATGCCGGCAGCTGGAATTCTGGCTGGAAAAGGAGCAAACGTTGGAAACCTATTCTGCACAACTCCAAAAGTCCTGAAACTCCACGAAACAAATTTTTGGATTTAGTAAGAATTTATGAGCGAAAGAAATAGGCCGGGGGGCACACCCTGTCCAGGAGACAGGGGGCGCACCCCCCTGTAGGGCACGGCCCTCTATCTCCTGGGCCCCCTCGTGGGCCTCCGGCATCCATCTTCTGCTATATCATCACTTTTACCCTGGAAAAAATCGGGGGCAAGCTTACGAGACGAAACTCCGCCGCCACGAGGCGGAACCTTGGTGGAATCAATCTAGGGCTCTGGCGGAGTTGTTCTGTCGGGGACACTTCCCTCCGGGAGGGGGAAATCATCACCAACGATCCTCTCATCGAGAGGGGGTCAATCTCCATCAACATCTTCACCAGCACCATCTCCTCTCAAAAACCTAGTTCATCTCTTGTATCCAATCTTGTATCAAAACCACAAATTGGTACTTGTGGGTTGCTAGTAGTGTTGATTACTCCTTGTAGTTGATGCTAATTGGTTTACTTGGTGGAAGATCATATGTTCAGATCCTTTATGCATATTATTACTCCTCTGATTATGAACATGAATATGCTTTGTGAGTAGTTACATTTGTTCCTGAGGACATGGGTGAAGTCTTGCTATTAGTAGTCATGTGAATTTGGTATTCGTTCGATATTTTGATGAGATGTATGTTGTCTTTCCTCTAGTGGTGTTATGTGAACGTCGACTACATGACAATTCACCATTATTTAGGCCTATAGGAAGGCATAGGGAAGTAATAAGTAGATGATGGGTTGCTAGAGTGACAGAAGCTTAAACCCTAGTTTATGTGTTGCTTCGTTAGGGGTTGATATGGACCCATATGTTTAATGATGTTGTTAGGTTTACCTTAATACTCCTTTTTGTAGTTGTGGATGCTTGCAATAGGTGTTAATCATAAGTGGGATGCTTGTCCAGGTTAGGGCAGTACCCAAGTGCCGGTCCACCCACATATCAAATTATCAAAGTACCGAACGTGAATCTTATGAACGTGATGAAAACTAGCTTGACGATAATTCCCAATGTGTCCTCGGGAGCTCCTTCTTCATTATTAGAATTTGTCCAGGCTTATCCTTTGCTACATAAAGGATTGGGCCACCTTGCTGCACTTTATTTACTTTATTTACTTTTTGCTTGTTACTATTCATCTTATCACAAAACTATCTATCACGTACAATTTCAGTGCTTGCAGAGGAAACCTTACTGAAAACCGCTTATCATTTCCTTCTGCTCCTCGTTGGGTTCGACACTCTTACTTATCGAAAGGACTACGATAGATCCATTACACTTGTGGGTCATCATATATCATTGATAGAATTGCAACTCTCATTGCTGGTTAGGAACTGTCGTTTGATTTCATTCCAACAGCTGTCGTGCTTTATTCAATTTTGTGTATTTGCCTTGCGACAGCATCTAAAACCAGCGATGTACCGATTGCTTGCAATATGAAAAGCTCTGAGGTAGAACACATGGGGCCCCAAACATGCAGGGTGGGCCTGCACCCAAAGTCCAGAACCGTGAGCCTGTCTGAGTATTATATTCTCAGCTGAACCCCCATAAAAAAAGCTGAACCCCCATAATGCCTGTGTGTTGCACGTAACATCAAGATGCATTTGTATGAGTATTTTATCTTGTGAGAGAAAAAGATGAACGAGGGAAGGCCTTATTTGCAAATGTGGAGAGGTGTGTGGGTACCTTTTTGCAAAATTGCCATAGTTTCCTTCCTATCCGTCAGATATAAATTGGACGACCTATATTGCAGGATGGCAGACACACCATCATCACCAACTCGTCTATACTGTGTTAAAAACAACTCTGCTTTTTATAATTATATATGTTATATATATTCCCCTTGATTTTTCTTATGTATAAAGTTGTGATATAAAATATTTGTGTATTTCTTTACAGAAGGAGTATCTCTCTGTCAAAGATATATTTATGTGTAACTAGTTACTCCTGTCTTTCTACTTCCTTTCACTGATATGTGGGGCATCCGGCAATGGGGTCCACGTGCCATATGCACAAATTAGAGTGCACAACTGCACGATAGACACACGCCGGTCGTAGCACCGCAGTAATGCCCAATGAGCCATCAAATCACAACCCCAGCCCCCCCCCCTTTTCCAGCTTAGCAGTAAGCTGGACGGACGAAGAGGCAATATTTCACTGGGCCTGAATCCCCTTCTTCCTCGTCTGCTTGTTCAGAGAAAAACCCCTCTCGGCAATTGCGTAGGGTTTTCTCATGGAGAACCAGGTACGAATTCGTCATCCATCCCCGATAAATCCAAGTCCCTTGGTCGCAGGTAATCCTAGGATGGCAGCCGCCGCCGTTGATGCATTTTTCTTCCTACTGAATCTAGTGTGTTTCATTTGCAGTGCCCAAAGTGCGAGGACCCTATAGGTTTCTGCGCCCTCGGCGAGACGCCACACTTGTTCCTTCTCATCCTAACACAGGATTTTAAAACGCGCACAGTATGTTCCTAGAATCCTATTTTCTATCCGGGAGGGTGGGGTTTTTTTTAACATGTTGTCGACTAATTTGGAATTTGGATTGCTATATTTGGATAAAAGGTACTACTAGTACGATGGTCAACATTGGCGTGAAGGAGGAAGTTATTTCTAGATTTGGATAGGGAATACATTGCGTTCTCATATTATTTTTCCTGCAGTACATCATTTGCTCTGCTAGAACACATGTACTCAAGATGCTCGGCCTTGCCATAACTGAATACACTAGTTTAATGGTCACAGTGAAGACAAGCCATGGATATAAGTTCTGAGTTGGGTTCATGAACCAAGAAGATCGCTGCTTTTTTTATGGCCGAACTTGGATAAACTTTCTCAAGTGTTACAGACTGAAAGTTGGCGCACGAATGTTGATGGAAATAGCAGAACCTGGTCACAACTTCACTGCGATCTTCCACCACGGCGTCGTTCCAATTGTTCATCCATGTTAGTTTTGCATCTGGTTCTTGCTTGTTGCCTTGATTACTTCTTAATCCACCTATTCTGTCTAATTAATCACAATTTAACTTTAGAAGTAGCAACCAATCTCTCACTAAGATGCTACTTCTAACTAATATTTTCTTATAATTGGTGGCACGTGTAGGTTTTTTCAGAGTTAAGCAGGTTGCTCGTTTGTTATTTTGTAATAACTCAGCTGTTACTGATGGCACTGAAGTTGACTGGGACGACATCCACAAGTTCCTACACTTTATTGATCGTCTTGAGATCCTTGTGGGCGTTTCAATGGTGGAAGGCCATGTGGGATATATGTGCCACTGCTGCACTCGTTGAACAGGTCCAACTGTGTCGAAAAACTTATGGTACGAGCTATTTTCTGTTATATATGTTGTTCATAAACTATTGCTTATACACAGTTTAACAGCTGTGATCTTCTTGAAACAGAAACTATCCAGTTCTATTGTTCCTATACAGATGCCTGACCATGGTCGGGTCAGACTTGCACTTGGTCACAACATGATGTTTATGTCGACCTACTCCATTCCCCTTGGAGGTGAAAAGATACTTATTCATGGGTGGTCTCAAATAATGAAGGCCCATCCATCTTGGAGAATAGGACAGAAGATTATGTTCATGCTTTTCCATGGCTCTAAAGCGAATATCCTGTTTATTGACCACATTGTGAGATGAAGCCGCTTTCAGAAGGTTGTGGATGCGCGGGGTGGCGCATGGGCCTTGTCCTGGGGCTTGCGGCCTCACCCTTGGTTATAGTAGGCAAAGTAGCACTGTTCGAGGCGTGCTTTGTACGATTGGACATGTATAAGTACTCATACTGCTTTCAGCTTTGGTTGTTAAGTGCCCCTGCTGGTTTCAGTTAAGCTTGTTAAGTAATCCTACTACTTTTACAGTCTGTCATGTTTCTTCAGTCATGTCTTCCTCCAGCCGCCAAAACCAAACCAGCGTCGGCGGGGCCACCTGCTTCCGCCTCCCATGGCTGGCTATGCCTCAGTGCATGCATCGCCGCCCCACCGTCTCCTAAATCGTTAACACCGACGTCCGAGGCCTCGGCGTCGTCCTCCGCGCACTTTGGTGCGCTCGCCGCGGCACCGCCCTCTCGCGTTGTCAACATGGTCAAAAAACAACAGGAATCGGCAGAAGTACGTGGAGAGGATGACAGTAGGGGCCCACCATGTCAGCGTATCAAAAAATAAAATGCTTCCTCCTAGTGTTTTCCCGACATTTGGGACCCACGACATTATGAGCGTATATAGTCAATAGACAAGAGAACAGCACAAGATCGGCTGACACCTGGGACGTAGCTGCTCGAGCAGTATTTTTTTGTTATTATTGAGACGGAGCAGGGTTTGAACTGGGTTGTGGCCCGTCTAGCCCAGGCTTATATTTTATGTTCACCATGTGACCAGCCCAGCTTTTTTGTGAAAATGAGCCCAATTTATTTTTTCTGAAGAATACCCAATCCAGGCCTACTTATTTTTCTACGCCCTGATGGGTTGCAACTCTTTCAAGACGCCTGCAAATCTTGAAAGTAATATGAAATGGGTTGTAAATATAAAAACAGATGACAAATTGGCAATTACTTTATAATTTCTGAATTTTTTCACATCTTCAGATTCCTATTTCACTGGGCATTAACCTAATTTAAATATATCTTCAAAGTACTTCAAATCTGGCTCGACATTTCGGTATTAAAAATAGTTTGAAACCCACAGAAATATGCGAAATTGGCCCTGGCCAACCAAAAAAGCGGACTACAATAAATTGCATAAGAAGTTGTAATGAGCTATATATAAATTATTAAAAAAAAGAGGGAATTGTCTGGCTTGTGGGCCTGTTAAGTTGACGCGTATGCAAGATTTTTTAGTTATTATATACGTCAACAAACGATTCTAGCAGATGTAACCGTTGGATGTCAATCCAACGGCCGTCGTATTTCTTCAATCTCTGATCTTCTTGCTCCAGCCGCCAAAGCAGCGCCGGCGGGACCGCCTGCTCCCACCTTCCATGGCCGGATGTGATGCCGCGTAGGCTTCACCGCCCCTACTACTCCCACCGCTGCCCAAGGCATCCCTCTACTCACCCACACCGCCATGTTATTCTGTGGCGACGGCGGCCTCACACCGCAGCCGAACCAGTGAACCCTCGTACTCCTCTCCGCGCGGGCTTTCACTATCGTGTCTTCCCCGGCTTCACATCGTCCCCTTCCTAGGCCTCACCGTTGTCCACCGCCGTGGTGCTCTCGGTGCGGCGTGGTCAATGTGGTCAACGACCGACTTCCATCGGAAGAGTACTGTACGTGGAGAGGCTGACAGTTGGGTCCACGGTAGCTGCAAGGAAGTGCCTCCTTATTATGCGGAAAATAATTATTCCTCCACCTGACAGCAGGGACCCACCGGACGGGCCACCAGTATTTTGTGAAAAAAACATTTCCCCTTGACTGCTGGGACACGGACGGGCTACCGTATTTCGTGAAAAAACGCTCCCCCCACTGTCAGCTCGGACCCACCTGAAGTGCCTCCTTATTACGCAAAAAAAATGAATACTCCCCCTGCTAGCTGGGACCCACCTTGGTGGGAGGCTGACTTGTGGGCCTACTAAGTTGACTGGGACGGAGGCCTTTGTCAACTTTAGTCAATATGAACAATTCTAGCTCCATTGACCGTATGATGTCCATCCAACGATCATAGTGCTTCTTCAATCTCTGGTCTTCTTGCTCCAGCCACCCAAAGCAGTGCCGGTCGTGCCGCATGCTCCTGCCTTCCGTGGCCGGTTGTGATGCCGCGGAGGCCTCACCGCCCCCTACTACTCCCACCGCTGGCCGGGCCATCCCTCTACTCACCCACACCCCATGTTATTCTGCAGGGACAGCAGCCTCACACCGCAGCCGAACAAGTGAACCCTCATACTCCTCTACGCATGGGCATCCACTACCGCATCTTCCCCGGCTCCGTGTCATCCCCTTGCTAGGCCTCGCTGTCGTCCACCGCCCTGGTGCTCTCGGCACGGCGTGGTCAACATGGTCAAGGAACAACTTCCATCGGACGTGGACTGTACGTGGAAAGGCTGACAGCTGGGTCCACGGCCACAGCAAGGAAGTGCCTCCTTATTACGCGGAAAATATTGATTCCTCCACCTGACAGCAGGGCCCACCGGACGGGCCACCGTATTTCGCGAAAGAAATGTTTCCCCTTGACTGCTGGGACCCACCAGCTACATCTTCGCACGCAAGGAAATGCGTCCTGGCAAAAAAATGATTCGCCTCCTGACTGCTGGGACCCACCAACTACATCTTCGCATGCAAGGAAGTGCCTGATAGTCGGGACCCACCTGGTCGAACCGTATGTAGTGTTGTCATTATGGTCACGAACGTGTACGTACATACTGGTCGATGTAGAGGCGTGCACGTGTCGTAGTAGAGGCGCACACGTGTCGTAGTAGAGGCGCGCACGTAGCATGTACACGTACGTACAGCAGCCAGGGTGCAAGAAAGTAAATACGGCCATGTACGTACATACGGGTGGGGTCTCGAACGCCTACTTGGGCATACGTACGGCCAGGGCTCATGTACATGGCTGGATCGGAACGGAGAAACAGCGTCGTCCTCGTGTTCATGGGGAGCCAACCGGCTGGGTCGGAACGGAATGCGTCATCGTGTTCATTGGAGGGCTTGGATGGAACAGGCGATGGAAACGAGGCCTGGCGTACCGCAGAACGGAGGAAACAGCCTTGTGTTTGACCGGTCACGTTCGAAACGGGATCCTATTCATCTGGAGGGGTCTGGCGTACCGCAAAACGGAGGGACGGACTTGTGTTGGACCTCCTACGGTCGAAACGGGGTCCTGTTGATTAGGAGGGGTGTGGCGTACCGCAAAACGGACGACACGGACTTGTGTTGGAGCGCTACGGTCGAAACAGGGGTCCTGTTCATCGGGAGGGGTGTGGCGTACCGCAAAACGGGACTCCACGAGATACTGTTCATCTCCACCATCAACCTCCTCCAGCCTCCACGGGCTACTGTTCATCCACCGTCGACCTCCTCCAGCCTCCACCTGTGACTGTTCATCCACAGCCTCCTGTTCATCCAGCCTCTACCGCGCGCTACTCCACCGGCTACTGTTCAACCACCCCTCTCCACGGGCTCCTGTTCAACCACCCCCCACAGGCTACTGTTCATCCACCCATCCACCATCTACTATTCATCCAGCCCTCCACGGGGTCATCCTGTTCATCCATTCCTCCATGAGGTCCTGTTCATCCAGCCCCAACTGGCTCGATTGATCGGGGTCCTGTTCATCCAGAGGCAACACCACAAGGTCCTGTTCATCCACCCCCATCGCTCACT
>NC_041391.1:578383172-578393294 GCF_002162155.2 Triticum dicoccoides | reverse complement strand
AGCATCCATCGGCTTCAGTTAGCAACAGTGGCGAAGAAATCTCTCGATCGGGTTCAGTTAACAGCCATCGATTGATCGCTCGGGTTCAGTAATGCGTAGCCTGCAGTGTAATCGCTCGGGTTCAATTAGAGCCCAATGCCTCGCTCGGGTTCAGTTAGACCCCAATGCCTCGCACCCACGTGCATACGTGTACGAGAGAAACGCGCATCGCTCGGCCCCCGACCACCCACCGTAGCCGGGAACTCACCAAAATTTTCCTCGCCCTCGCTTCTACCACGGATTTTTCCGTCATGGACGGCCCAAAGAATGTCATGCAACTGCGTCTTCGGCCCGCCCAGGACGAAAAGCCCATGTTCTGTCATGATTTTTTATCATAGAAGTAGGAGCCCACCACATCTATGATGATACCGGGTTTTGTCACAATTATCGTCATAGAAGTGTCATAAGTATGACAGAAAAAAATTCGTTCGGCCCAAAATGTTACGGATGTGTCTTTTTTTTTTGTAGTGCAAGTGACAGTAAATTTCAGCACACTATATAAATATTTCCTTACCAAGTTCCACTTACCAAAGGCGCTTCACTCCCCGGCAAAGGCACCAGAAAAGAGTCTTGATGACCCACAAGTGTAGGGGATCTATCATAGTCATTTCGATAAGTAAGAGTGTCGAACCTAACGAGGAGCAGAAGGAAATGACAAGCGGTTTTCAGTAAGGTATTCTCTGCAAGCACTGAAATTGTAGGTAACAGATAGTTTTGTGATAAGATAATTTGTAACGGGTAACAAGCAATGAAAGTAAATAAAGTGCAGCAAGGTGGCCCAATCCTTTTTGTAGCAAAGGACAAGCCTGGACAAATTCTTATAATGAGAAAAGCGCTCCCGAGGACACATGGGAATTATCGTCAAGCTAGTTTTCATCACGCTCATATGATTCGCGTTCGTTACTTTGATAATTTGTTATGTGGGTGGACCGGTGCTTGGGTACTGCCCTTTCTTGGAAAAGCACCCACTTATGATTAACCCCTATTGCAAGCATCCGCAACTACAAAAGAAGTATTAAGGTAAACCTAACCATAGCATGAAACATATGGATCCAAATCAGCCCCTTACGAAGCAACACATAAACTAGGGTTTAAGCTTTTGTCACTCTAGCGACCCATCATCTACTTATTACTTCCCAATTCCTTCCTCTAGGCCCAAATAATGGTGAAATGTCATGTAGTCGACGTTCACATAACACCACTAGAGGAGAGACAACATACATCTCATCAAAATATCGAACGAATACCAAATTCACATGACTACTAATAGTAAGACTTTTCCCATGTCCTCAGGAACAAACGTAACTACTCACAAAGCATATTCATGTTCATAATCAGAGGGGTATTAATATGCATTAAGGATCTGAACATATGATCTTCCACCAAATAAACCAACTAGCATCAACTACAAGGAGTAATCAACACTACTAGCAACCCACAGGTACCAATCCGAGGTTTTGGTACAAAGATTGGATACAAGAGATGAACTAGGGTTTGAGAGGAGATGGTGTTGGTGAAGATGTTGATGGAGATTGACCCCCTCCCGGTGAGAGGATCGTTGGTGATGACGATGGAGATGATTTCCCCCTCCCGGAGGGAAGTTTCCCCGGCAGAACAGCTCCGCCGGAGCCCTAGATTGGTTCTGCCTCGTGGTGGCGGAGTCTCGTCCGTAATCTTTCTTATGATTTTTTCCAGGGTAAAAGACTTCATATAGCAGAAGATGGGCACCAGAGGGCTGCCAGGTGGCCCACGAGGCAGGGGGCATGCCCAGGGGGGTAGGGCGCGCCCCCACCCTCGTGGATGGTGGGTGGCCCCCCTCAGGTGTTTCTTCTGCTCGATATTTTTTATTAATTCCCAAAATGACTTTCGTGGAGTTTCAGGACTTTTGGAGCTGTGCAAAATATGTCTCCAATATTTGCTCCTTTTCCAGCCCAGAATCCCAGCTGCCGGCATTCTCCCTCTTCATGTAAACCTTGTAAAATAAGAGAGAATAGCCATAAGTATTGTGACATAACGTGAAATAACAGCCCATAATGCAATAAATATCGATATAAAAGCATGATGCAAAATGGACGTATCAATTGTGCACCACAGGATACTTCTCTAAACATCCATGTTGCCCTCAAAATACTACTCCCTCCGTCCAGAAATACTCGTCGGATGAATGAATGTATCTAGATGTATTTTAGTTTTACATACATTCACTTTTATGCATTTCTCCGACAAGTATTTCTGGACGGAGGGAGTACATAGTTGATTCTAGAAACACACCCTTTTTGAATTACAATGCCCATTACTAAAACACCACGGAAAGACACATTATTGTTTCAGACGGTGTCATTGGTTTCTAATCTATATAGTGAGAAAATGTAAGCCTGATCATGAAAATCAACCAATTAGAGATAGGATGATGACCTAAAATTGACAGGCGACTTACACCATGTCTTAGTACCAAATCCAGTTGCAAAGTTCAAACATTAATACATGCATGCCATATGATTTCCAAGAGATACCTTATGTAAATGGGTGCCATGAGTAAGGCCCCCTCCCGAGAATAGAGTTGAGAGAAAGCCTGCAAAATAACATAAAGAATCAAGAACACTAATAAGCATATTCTGCTTAGATCAAAGGCTACTATGAAATAACATTGGTGATCGGGCATTTATCCATACGTAATGCTTGTCCCACACAAAATAATCAATAGAAATATGAATTCAATCCCCCACACTTTGTTTTGACAAATGGGGAAGCTTATCATTTACCTAAAACAACAGGCTACTCTCCCATCTACAACCAATTCTAGCAAATAGATGCAAGTCAAAAATATCTTGCCTTTCAAGAGCAGGAGGACTGAATATAAGATCTTCTAAAAATTTATGCGTTTGTACTGTGATGACTCCCTGGTCAGGCAATATGAAGCTAAGGGTGAATACACCACAGGATCTCTTTATAGTATCATTAACTTTAGGGGGGTGCAACCAGTTTATATTCCTGCAGTTTGCTTTATTAAAATCCCACCTAGGGTGCAGGTCTTCCTCTGGTTGCTCTCTCACAATAAACTCATGACTAAAGATAATTTAGCTAAAAGAGGCATTGAAAAACCCCTGATTGTGTCTACTGTACAGACAAATAAACCATTGATCACCTTTTCTTTGGGTGTGTGGTGGCCAAACAAATCTGGCGGCAGGTCTCAATTATGCTCTCCATTGACCTAGGTTCAGATTATCTCTCAATTGCCAGGTTTTGGCCTGCCAGCAAGAAACACACAGTGCTAAACTCTATATGTGCATGCATTCTTTGGACTTTGTGGAAGAACAGAAATGCCCATGTTTTTAATAATGCTGTGTGGATTGATTCGAAACAGATTTGTATAAAAGTGTTGGGGACAATGAGGAGATGGACGATCTTGTTCAGGGAGGAAACAATCCCGCAGTGGGAGAAGATATCAAGCCAGATTTCGGTGATTTTGGAAACCCCATTCCAAATCATGGCAAGGTGACTATGCTGGGGATGACCTGCAATGAAGAAGACGATCAGGTTCTCCTCTCCAAGCTGAACCTGGATGACTATGTCACGCCAGGCGAACCACACCCATTCACTTCACCTCCGAGGAGCCCTTCTGGTGGTGCCAAGCACTGCCTGCTCAGCCCATTCACTCCGCTAGACCTGCTGGGATCACCGATGCAACCATGGAAGAAGCTCAGAGGCGCAGTGGAGAAACTGGAGGACAACAAGTCAGTTGAAGGCCGTGCTGATAGCATGATGACCTGCGGGATGGAAGCTTAGTCGAGTAGCTGCTGTTACAGTGGTGGAATGACACTCCCCACACTGTAACAAAAGTTGTTTTGCGGTTGCATTACACTGTCCTTTTTTTAATTTAGCCTCAGGGCATACTGTTTTCATGCTCCCTCCCCTGGGGGGAAACATTTGCTCTTTCGACGATGTTCCTGGTTTCATTTACAAAAATGGGACCGCGGGGGTTTCTACCCCCTTTCATCTAAAAAAAGTGCATGAACAACTAGTTTTTTCACCTCCGGGCTGAGATTAGGATAGCCGGTGCATCCTGGAAGGAAATCCAAATTAAATTCATGCTCCATAAGTATGATATATTTAGTTTGCATTGTACAAGTACGAACATGTTCACTCCAAATTTGTTAACAAAACATTAAAATCTAAAGCTCTTGTAGCATGCCTATATCTATCTCTCACCATATCTATCTCCCTTCTGATTACAAGGTGAGATTAATGCTACAAATTTCTTTTACAAATTTGAGAAAAAACAACCATGTTTAATTTGAGAACCAGAAGAACATAAGATCAGAGTAATCTCGAAGACACTGTAAAAATGTTAAATATCCAGTTGCATCAAAAGATAAGAGAAATGATCATGAACAAAATTTTCATACCGCGGCAACATAAATTGTTAATCCACTTAAAGCAAAATAATGACCCTGGCTGCTTATATGAGAATGTTCTAAAGATACTTTTGGTGTATAACAAAACAATGTAAAGAACATGATAAGTTCTAAAAATCATATGCACTATCCACAGTCCAATGGAGACACGGGCAAGCATCTTCATATGGATGCACCAAGTCTTCACGGAGGATACACCAACAATTAAGTGGTATTCTATTTTAGAGTAATTTGCACTAAACCATTTTTCCAGCAGACCATGACTTATCAACAACTAATATAATTACTGCAACTCTGCAACTATTCACCTTAATAACATTTTAAGATAATCACAGTAGTGTGTCTCCGGTAATTCCATCTCTGATAGTTACCTAGATCGCTCAACTTTGAGAAAAAAATTCCTCGCTTAAAACCTGAAACAAGAGGAAAAGGAATAAATATGTTTTGACGCAAAGTCATGCATAACAATGCCAGGAATTGCATGTAAAATTGCAACTAATCCGTTATAGTTCGATGAGGTATGTAAAATAGAAGGAATTTTGCCCTTCTTTAAACATAGCAGAGACGCATATACAAGGGAAAAAGGCCAAATCCGTACAATAACAGTTAGTACAAACATATAGGAGGCTTTTGATTTTTGATAGTACAACAAACAATCACACATGAAAGGTTCCTACAAAAATGTCATAGAGGAAGTAATCAATAGATAAGAACCAAAGGAGAAAAAAATATTGTCTAATATTGAACAAAATAAAAAAAAACTCACCCGTATATGCATCCTGAACCTGAGAGGGTGTTTGTTTCCAGGGACTTATTGGTTTAGGGACTTAAAAAAGTCCCTATAAGTTCCATCTAAACCAAACAGGAGGGACTTATAGGGACTTAAAGTGGGCATTTGAGACTTATGAAATAAGACTCTCAAGGAGAGTCTTATAGGGACTTATAGTTGTAATATGGTCTTATAGGGACTTATAAGTCTCAAGAACCAAACAGGTAGGGACTTTTTAGGGACTTGGGACTTATAAGTTGGGACTAAAAAAAGTTCTAGGACTTATGAACCAAACAGGGCCTGAGCATCCGCGTCTGCAGTAGCCAGCGACAGCAGGAAATTCGATTTGCGTCTGCAGCAGCTAGCAACAACAGGAGACTCATTTTGCGTCCGCTACAGCCATAAACAGCAGGAGATTCAGTTTGCGTCTGCAGCAGCCAGCAACAACAGGAGATTCAGTTTGCTTTTGCAGCAGCCAACTACAGCAGGGCGCAAGGCGTCGACAGCAACCCCAGGGCATCCAACAACCCCGTGGCCGGAGGCGTCCGCGTCGGAGGCATGTTGCTGCCCTTGCCGGGCAAAAAATCGGACGGACGATTCAGATCGTCCAGGGCCGGAGGCGTCTATGTCGGGGGCGTGCTGCTGCTGCCCCTGCCAAGCGGCGCCAACCCCTGGTCCGCCTGATCGGCGGCGCGGGTGCGGACGACACGGCGGTGCGTGGAGCGTGGACGGCGCAGATGGAGGTTCTCCGGCGGCGGTCGAGGCGGTGGCTGGCGCAGGCTGTAGGAAGAGGGCGGGCAAGGTGTGGGGCGGTGCCAAAACTGTCCCGACAGCGTGGTTGCGAGAGGGCAAAGGGGAGCGACGTGTTTGGGGGAACGATGTTAACCCAATGACATGACGGGTAATTAATTAAAGTAATGGCATGGTGGGTAATTAAAGCGTAAAACGCGTTTAGTAGGGTGGAGGGATGTAGACTGCAGGTTTTTGATGGATAGGATGATCGGGTTCTTCGCCCTCTCTTACTTTTATAGTGATAGTAGATAGTAGATGAAGTTGCTCAGAAGGAAAAAAAAACACATCAACGAAAAAAACAGAAATAAATACGTACTAGCTGAATTACATTTACTCTTGAGGCTGTTGCAATTTCAGGAAACAGAACATACAGCTGACTAAAGCAAAGAAATTGGCGAGCAAAGGCATACATGGAAAAGCGTTGAAGGTCTATCTGTTGTTGTAAAAGTTTGGTGCAGAGCTCATTCTAAAAGGAGCATAAACCAACAGAAACAAGGCTTTGTGCACAATACATATACACTTGCGTACATCACGGTGCCGAATCATGCATGCTGGGGGCCATCACCCTCTGCCGATGCCGGCGCCGTCACCCGGCCCGGCGAAGCCGCGGACTCCTCCCGACCATGGCTGCTGCAATCCCCGTTGTTGTTGCAGCCCTCCTCGTTTCCCTCCACAGACACCACCGTACTGACCGGCGAGCCGTCTGCTGTTACCAGCGCCGCCTCTCCTGGAGAACTGCTCGTCGTCGGGAGGACCATGGCCCCTTCGTGGTGATAGTAATTGGCGTTGCCGCCGCCCAAGTGCTGTTGCTGTTGCTGCTGATGGTACTGCTGCTGCTGCTGGTGCAACATGAACGACATCCTCCATTGCTGCTGCTGGCGCATCATGAACGCCATCGCCTGCCGCTGCTGGTGCGTGGACGCCATCGCCAGCTGTTGCTGCTGCTGCTGCTGCGTGAACGCCATCACCTGTTGCTGCTGCTGCGTGAACGACTGCATCCGGAGGTGTTCCTCCAGGTTCTGTTGAAGCACCCGCTTCTCGCGCATCTCATCCGTCTCCGGCTGCTTCTGCATCTGCGGGTTCACTGCTTGGCCGGCCGGGCACGAAGGCCGCGCCATCATTGTCAGACTCTGAGCATAGCCGTTGGGGCTACCTGCGGGCCGGCACGGCGGCGGCCGCACCTGGCCGTTGAAAGCCACCTGCTGCTGCCTCACCGGCATCTTCCCGTTGTACGCCGCCGGCGGTCGCGCCATCACCGTCACCTGTCCGTTGTACGCCGCCGACTGTCTCATCATCACCGGCACCTGCTGCCGTGGCACGTGCACCTGGCCGTTGTTGTACGCCAGCAGTGGCCGCGGCATCGGTGTGCCAGCGTGACACCCCATGAGCATGGGCTGCCCTGATCCACCGTAGTATCCCGGCGTGCTGAACGGAGCTTGCATGCCGTTGCCTTGTGCTGGTGGTGGCTCGATTTGCAGGCATTTTGAGTGGTGAGCCCGCTTCCTCGCGGCGGCGTTCCGCAGCTGCTGGTCCTCCGCGGGCCTCTTGCCCGCCATTTTCTTCGAAAGCTTTGGAAGCTCCGCCGTCGGCCCTTCATCACCTTCCACCGGCCCGTGCAGGTGCAGCGGCGAGGCGCTGCTGGGCCCTGCCTCCTCGTCGTCGTCGCCTTTGTCGTCTTTGAGGTAAATCTTGCACATCACGTACCTATCCAACTGCATGGAGTCATCCAATGAAAGTCAGATATTTTCCTATTTTTTAGTTGGCTCCGTATATGTCTCAATCAAATGAGAGTAAGCACTTACTATTAAATATGGCTTTCCTAGAGAGTGTATAATCAATATTGTAAGCTTCGATATGTAAAATCAAATGAGAGCAGGCACTTATTTGATTCTACGGATCTCAATGTATTTTTGGTTTTTCTTTTGTGTTTGTTGTACTGTCATAATTGAAGATGAATAAATTAGAAGTTTATTTTACGGCAATTCCTAGAGAAGATTTGACTGTTTATTGCCGGCAAACAAAATTGATTGTTCATAATATAGAAATTAGCTTTAAACGGATTACTTTTAGCAAACAGAAAGAAAAAGAAAAACACTTCAGAACGGCAATCTAGAAATTTCATTGATTCTGGGAGTGGGTCTTTTCTGGCATTGTTCGCGCTTGTGCTCTTTTGTGCAAAATTTTCATGATTTAAATGAAGATCATAAATAAATTTGACAAATCCTTGTTCAAAATCTATTCCCTCCGTCTCATAATATAAGAGCGAGAAATCAGCCAACGTTTTTAGCAAAAAAAATAGAAAGAAAAAAAAACTTCAAAACGGTAACGTGGTTTGAAATTTCGGAAAACTCACCGTCCTGCCGCCAGGGCCGCCGTCCTTGGGGAGCTTGATCTCGTACGCCGGGACGGTGAGCTCCCTCATGAGCCACTCGGACTTGCGGCCGCCGCCTCTGGGGCTCTCGAAGTAGTTGAGGACGCTCATGCAGTAGCGGGTCGTGCCGTCGCCGGCCACCTTCTTCTCCTGCATGTCCCTCTTGCCCGTCGACACCTTCCACCGGCCGCGGCCGTCCTCCGTGTCCCGCCGTGGCCGGTCCCCGTTGTCGTACCGGCGCACCCTCGGCGACAGGAAGTAGAAGCTCTTGCCCTCGCCCCGGCTCCTGTACTTGCCTGCAGAAGATCCACGGAGACGAAGCAAACGAACATGTCGACGATGAGTTGATCTGATCACCAGAGGCCGTAATGTAAGTAAGTCGATCGGCGGCGAAAAGCCGGCGAGAAATTAAAACGTACCGACGAGGTCGTCCGGGTGGCACTGGTACACGTTGTGCTCGATGATGGCCCTGTTGGGCGCGTGGCCCCGGCCCTGCAGCTTGGGGAGCAGGTAGTACCTGATCAGCTCGTCGTCGCTCGGCCTGAACCGGAACCCCGGCGGCGGAATGAATATCAACTGCGCGTCGCCCCTGCCGACCTCCTCGCCTCCTGCGGCTCCAACTCCGCCACCCCGACCGCCGTCCGTCTCCTCCTCCTCGTACGCTGCTCCGGCGACGACGATCTGCCCCTCCTGCTCTCCCGCTCCGACGACGGCCTTCTCCTCCGCGCCGTCCCGTTCTTCTGCCATGTCGGCGAGTAGAGCACGCACTAGCGATTGCGAAAGAAGAGGAGCTCGTTCTGGGCTTCTCGCGGCGTGGCGTGGCGTGCTACAATCGATCTGGTCTTGGCCTTCTTTGGCCGCGGGCTGCATTATATAAGCTGGATATGGTACAAATCCTGTGTCCGCATCGAATACAGACTCGGGTTCGTTACCAACACGGGTTCCGGAAGAGAGTAGAATACGCGCCGATGCCGGCCTCCGGCACCAAGTCATGGAGCCTGTTGCTCTCCCTCCGGCTCGCCGCCGGCCTGGTGGTGCTCAAACAGGCCGTCGCGTGCCCGGCGGAGGCAGAGGTGACGTGACGGCGCCGGGGTCAGTCAGATGACTAGGAGACGGCTGTGGTGATTGACCAGTCAACATTTAGTCGGTGCCTGCAGTTGACAGGCCCCAGCAACGCCGCGCCGCAGCCCGGGCCGGTGGAGAGCGGACGCAGCTCCTCTGACGTACGGCGCACACACTGATGTGTGGACCCGGACCCACGCGTCAGTGGCCCAACATCAGGTGGCCGTACGTCAGGGGATCGGCCAAGGGACGACAGCGGGGAAGCCGAAGCTTTCGGAGGAGCAGCCGCTGCCATGGCTAAGTGGGTCCATCAAGCAAAACCACCTGCCACCCGGACGGAGGACAAAATTACTGTTCTGACCTAAAAGGCTAACAAAATCCCGATTTGACCTCGCTTTGAAAAAAAATTTGTCTCTGATCTTTTTAGGTGACGCCAACATCCCTGGCGTCTGGGTTGCAAAGCAGACGCCACGAACCCTGGCGTCTGGCCCCTGGCCCGCACTGCCCGCCTGCCCGTTGACCCGCTGACGTGGCAAAGGGGCCAGACGCCAAGGACCCTGGCGTCTGGCCCTGGTAACTGGATAACCGCGCGGGCCAGCCCACCCATCCCCATCTTTCTCCTGGCGGCGCCTCACGAACAGACCTATGTTCTTCGCCCCTCCTCCCCCTCACAC
>NC_041391.1:578371827-578383074 GCF_002162155.2 Triticum dicoccoides | reverse complement strand
TATTTTGGTTTTCCCCTCTCTTGTTGGATGCATTATTTAACATTAGGTGATGTTAAATTAGTAGATGGTTTCTTTGTTTTAGGAAATAATTTATAGTTGATAGATGATTTGGTAGGTAGTGTAGTTGGTAGATGTTTGTAGTTGTCCACCAATAGACATAGTTTGTGAATTTTTTTTGAATTATAGATGATGTATGCATGTGCTAGTAAATTAGCTATGTGTTGAATATATAGATGGCATAATATTTGTTTGAATCTTAGAAGACTACTTTGGCAAGCAAATATATTTAGAAAAAATATTATATGTGTGAAGTGGTATGACAATATAGTTGAATATATAGATGGCATAATTTTTTTTGCAAAAGAGATGATGAAATTTGATGATTGTGTGTGACATGATTTGTTCAATAGAATGGCGGATGATGATTATGAATTTTACGTGATGGTGAAATTTGGTACTCTAGATGATATGTGTGCATATGTAGAAGAAAGAAATGATGTGGTTATGTTTGAGAAGAATGGTGTGTTCATATGGCATAACTTGGAGAAGGAAATTGTATTGTTTGATATTGTTCTTGTATTCATAGATGTTTGTGATTTGTTTGGTAGGATGGCGGATGATGATGGACCTTGGTATGACGGATTAATCCAGGAGTGGGATAAGGAGCATCGTGCTCGTGCCATTGAGAACGGAAAGGTAAGAAGCAAGACTTATCAATTTTCGTTGTTTCTCATTTGTGTTTTGTATTGATCAAAAAATCACTTTATTTGCAGCATGTAGTAGCTATGCGCATGAGGGGTCATACCGCTGATGACTTTCCTTACGACGCGCGGTACGAGCCGTACATTCGGAGATTGGGCCTTCTCCCATTCGTGTTGCAGTTTAAGCGACCCCCTCCGCCGGTGAACCACGCGGCGCTGACCGCACTTGTGGATCGTTGGAGGCCCGAGACTCACTCGTTCCACCTTCCATTTGGGGAGATGACGATGCCTAGAGGACATGGCTATGATAAGGGGCCTTCCTATCAACGGACGAGCTGTTACCGGTTGTGTCAGCGCCGCTAATTGGTGACACTGGTTAGGCATGTTAATTGGTGTTGTGCCCGATCTCCTAGAGCCAGGCAAGCCAGATCCCTCGAAAGTGAGGCATTCTTGGCTAAAACAAGTCAGAGGAGGAGGCAATCCGTGCCCTGAGGGTGCGAATGACCTGGTTGTGCAGCAGTACACGCGGGCCTATCTTTGGTATGTACTAACTAAGGTAGTCTTCTCAGACGCAACCGGGAACTCAGCCCTCTGGATGTGGGTGGAGCTACTCACTAACTGGGATAGGCAGTATAGCTGGGGTTCGGCCGCACTAGCATACTTGTATCGTCAGGTAACAAATATTTGCAACCATTTATCTTGCATTTGTCATGCGCCTCCATATCTAACATGTTTGTTTGATTGCAGCTTGACTTGGCGTGTCGCAGGAAGGGAGATACATCCTCATTGGCTGGGTTTGTTTGGAGCCTATCCGTGTGGATGTGGGAGCGGATCCCGGTTGGACGGCCCGATTTCAAGAACCCAGAACACCCAAACCCACCTGGTAATCATGACGGGGCGCATGATGATGATCCATATCGGCGCCCTACGGCTGCGTACTATTGGGAACGGGTGACAGTGTACACAGGAAGCTCGCATGTGCGATACAAGTGCTATATGAACGAGCTGGACACCTTGACTGCTGAGCAGGTATTGAAAAGTTCAATTAGACAAAATGTACTCAAGAATGAAATTTGTATTTAACAATGTTTCTTTGTTTTGCAGGTCCATTGGATGCCTTATGTGGATGATCGTGGCTTCTCTCTTAACGAGATGTGCACGCGTGATAGCCATCTTTGGCGGGCGAGGTGCCCAATGATATGCTTCTTTGCGGTCGAGTGGCACTTCGTAGACCGTGTGGCAAGACAATTTGGAAAAAGACAAGGTATTCCAATTGATGAGAGCAAGGAGGAAATGCTATCTCTGCATCGGTGAGCAAGCATGTCTTTGAGTATGTAGTAGAGCATTAAATAAGTCTATGTTTGCTAATGCTTTGTCACCTAGCTCATTTGTAGGTTCGATCGAAGGAACAATCAGGACATACAAGATTGGCAAGACAAACACGCTAAGTTTGAGCAAATTTGGAATCAAAGAGACACGTTAGTGGAATCAGAGAGTAGAGCTCACAATCAGTCAGCATATCAGAAGTATCAAGTGTGGTATGCTGGTCGTTACCGTATAAAGCTAAAGCCCGGTTGGACTCACGAGGAGTGCTCGGAGTTGGTGTCTGAAGACCCGGAGACTGCAGAAGGTTATCATACCTTCAACACGGCGGTGAGAGACACAAGAGGGGCTCACGTTGACTATGCACCTATGCATGACGAAATGGTAGTCTAATGAGCCAATTCTAACACACTTGCATTATATAATCTTCTTTCAAATACATAAGTTTGGTGTGTTCATGACTTGCAGGGCAGAGAGTTGCTTATGTGCGTCAACGATGCCAATGTATCACTGAGTCATCCCCGTGGTGGTGCATCATCTGAGAGGACTCTTAGGAGTACGATGGAGGTATGAGCAATATATTATAAAAGCTTCTTTTCACGGGTTACTTATTTGCATCTGATATCATAGCACATTTTGTGTTGTCGCAGAAGTTCAAGAAGCGGTTACATAAGATGGCAGCTATGCTTTCTTGCCATGGTGCTCAGCCCAGTGATGTGTTTGCACCTGGTACCCGCACCGACAGAGCTCGTAAATGCTGTTATCTCCACAACGAAGAGGACATACAGGAGGAGGGCAATGAAGAGGAGGCAACACATCAAGAGGAGCCGACACTAGAAGAGGAGCAGGAACAACAAGAGCATGAGTATGATGTTGATGCTCCACAACCATCTCAGGTTACGCAGCCAACACAAGGCAATGCCCGCTCTAGAAAAGGCATAGCCATAGATAAGACACCGGGCAAGAAAGGTAGAAAGAAGACATGGAACACTCAATTCCATAGTCCGGAGTATCCTCATCAATTCATGCCTACAGGAATGCAAAAATATAAGTCCAACAATGATGCGGAGGCGGAGGAGTCTAACCAAGAGGAGGAGGCTAGCGAAGACGAGGAGGCTAGCGAAGAGGAGGAGCAAACACTTGCAGATTTTGTGAACAGAGGAAGGAGGAGGAAGTGAGCTTGTTGTAGTTTGTTTCAATGAGCTTGACCTTGTTCTAGTTTGTTTCGATGAACTTGTTGTAGTCTCTTTCCATGAACTTGTTGCCGTTTATTTCCATGAAACTTGTTGTTGTTCGAATTAATTTGCAATGGATTCATGAAGTTGTTATGAATGTATGACCTGTGATGTCTATGTGAAATGTTGTTTATGTGAAATGTTGTTTCCTGTGATGTCTATGAATTTATTGCTTGCCATGAAGTGTTGATGAAATCTGTTAGAAGCCATTTAGTCATATATATGCACAGGGGACCAGACGCCAGGGTCCTTGGCGTCTGGTTATATGTCAGGAGGCCAGACGCTAGGGTCCTTGGCGTCTGGCTATCGACTGGCAGCAAAACAGGGCAGAAGAGAGCAAGGCAGGGTTGTAAGTGCATCTAGTGCCACCCCTAGTTGGTTTTGGAGTATTGACGACAAAGTTGGTTGAGGGACTAATGCGTTTGTGAGAATTGCAGGATAACGCAGGTTGTTTCCCTCATTGATTCGGTTTACCTACCGGAGATGACCCCTAAAAATGTATGAAGACATTGAAGACAATGGTGGTATATGAAGAGAATCATATCGAAGACTATGACTTGAGAAGACATTAAGCGAAGACTATGGAGCGCGAAGACTGTGTCGTCTCGTTGCTTCCTTTTCCTTCTTTGTTGAGTCATAGGAACCACCATACTGTTAAGTGGGGTCCAAGTGAACAAAGTCAGAATGACTGAAGTGATGCTCAACCCAAATC
Organism: Triticum dicoccoides; assembly: GCF_002162155.2. Lineage (NCBI taxonomy): Eukaryota > Viridiplantae > Streptophyta > Magnoliopsida > Poales > Poaceae > Triticum > Triticum dicoccoides. The sequence goes on along the minus strand of NC_041391.1, from coordinate 578,379,103 downwards.
CTATGTCTTCGAGCGAAGACAATGAGAGCAAATCTTATCCAGAGCTGGATGAGTCAGCTTTGCTTGTAGCCCAAGTAAAGTTCCTGTGTGTGTTTGAAATCTGACCGTTGGAACACGTGTCAGTTCCTTAGTGACCCAGGGTCATTTCGGACATATCAGGCTGGGTTGCCCAGTGGCTATAAATAGCCCACCCCCTACACCATAAATTGGTGGCTGCTCAGAGTTAGTGCACAGCTTTTGTTGTTTGAGAGCAACCCACCTCGAAGCCTTTGGAAGAGAGAAATCCTTGCGAGGACCAAGCCCAAACACCCAGAGCCAAAGAGTGTTAGGCATCACTGAAGTCTTTCTGTCTGTGTGACCTGAAGACTTATTACACTTGAGGACTGTGAATCCTCCAGCCGATTAGGCGTCGCGTTCTGAGCATCCAAGAGTCATTGTGGATCGCCGGTGAACGAAGTCTGTGAAGGTTCGGAAGTCTACCTTGAAGACTTACCAGAGTGATTGGGCGAGGACTGTGTGTCCTTAGCTCAAGGGGAATAAGGTGAAGACGCGGTCTTTTGAGTTGAATCTCAGCCTCCCTAACCAGACATACAATTGTCACAGCAACTGGAACTGGTTCAACAAATCCTGTGTCTTCAACAAGTGACTGGTTCTATCCTCTCCCTTCCTTTACTTAGAGTTTATCTTCGTGAAGTCATTGCCTATCTGTCGTACCTGTTTGACTTCATTACTTGACTACTATCGTTGATTGGCTTCACACTATCTTCCATCCTGATCCTTACTACTTAGCTGCTATTAGTCCTGTACTTTCTCATCATTGCATACTTGACTATGGTTTGCTTGTTGTAGTTTATCTTCCGCTGCATATCAGTTAGGTCATTTCTATTGTTTGTCTTCGAAACTTCCATGTTTTGAAGACTTTCATAAAAATCGCCTATTCACCCCCCTCTAGTCGATAACTAGCACTTTCAATTGGTATCAGAGCAAGGTACTCCCTTGTTCTGTGTGATTCGGTTTAACCACCTGGAGTTTTAGCTATGTCGACTGCAGGGATAATCAAAGTCTCCGCTGCTTGCCCCGTGTTCGATGGAACTGAATATCCCTACTGGAAGAATAAGATGCGTATGCATCTTGAAGCCATTGATGTCAACCTCTGGTATGTCGTCAAGAACGGCGTTCCCAAAACTGGTGAAGGTGTCACCCCTGCTGATGTCAAGAAGTTCATTCAACTGGACTCTACTGCAAAGAACATCATCTGTGGTCATCTGACCAAAGGACAGTATGGCCGTGTGAGTGCTCTGGAAACGTCGAAGCTAGTCTGGGACTGGCTATCCAAGGTCAATGAAGGCGTCTCAACCCAGAGAGATCAAAGGATCAGTGTTCTTCGTAACCTCTTCAACCGCTTCAAGAGAAACGACAATGAAAATGTCCAGCTCACGTTCGATCGCCTCACTGACATCACAAATGAGCTTCAAGCTCTCGGCGCAACTGAGATTACCAAGCATGAAATCATCAAGACACTACTGATATCACTTGACAGCTCCTTTGACACCCTTGCCCTCATGATACAAGAACGTCCTGACTTCAAGACACTCGATCCGTCTGATATACTTGAGAGGCTCAACACACATGAGTTCCAGCTTTCTGAGAAAAGAGATATCTATGGTCCCAACTATGGCCGAACTCGCAAGGCAAAAGTTGTTTCCTCATCTGAAGAAGAATCTGACTGCAGTTCTGATGATCCTGAAGACATTGGAAAGGAACTTGCTATGCTTGTGAAGAAGTTCCAGAAATTCACCAAGAAGAAAGGCTTCAGAAAGTCTTCATGATCCAGCTCAAGAAATGATGAAGCTTCCACCCATGACCACAAGAAGAGAACCTGCCACAAGTGCAAGAAACCTGGTCACTACATATCTGAGTGTCCACAGTGGGACAATGAGAAGAAGAAGAAGAGCAAGGAATATGATTCTAATGACAAGAAGAAGAAGAAATCCTCAGAGTCTTCTTCTAAGTCTTCTTCACACAAGAAGAGCTCATCTGGCAAGGCTCGTGCCTTTGTTGGCAAGGAAATGGATTCAGAGGAGGATTCTGCTTCTGAGGAGGCGGAGGTGGAGTCTGTAGAGGAGTCCGACCCTGGCATTGCAAGTCTGGCTCTAGCCACAGCCTATGTTGCCAAGTCCATCTTCAACACTGAAGACAATGACTTCCACACCAACGCTGAAGCTGATGACGAAGACGATCCTACTCCCACCTACTGCTTCTTGGCACGTGGTGCCAAGGTAAAATCACGTGATGCTTACTTTCAAACATCAAGTGAAGATGACTCTGATTGTGAATCCAAAACCAGCTACAAAACACTTGCTAAAATTGCAACTGAACAACAAAAGGCTATGGAACATACCCAAAAACTGTTAGACAAAAGCGATGACCTGTTGGACGCGGAAATGACACGTTCACAGTCCTTAGTTGAAGATATAAAAAATCTTCATGCTAAGTACCAAGAACTTGAAAGTCGTCATGAAACGCTCTCAACCACTTATGAAAAGCTCTCCTATGATTATCTTCAAAGGAAGCAAGAGCTTGAGAAATTGAGAGCGGCTCATGAAGATCTTCAAAAAAAGAATGAGTCACTTCACGCTCAACAGATCAGTCCCGCTCAGGATGGATTTCAACCACCATATCTAAAATGCATTGAGCGTGATAACGCTAAATCTGTTGCTGAATGTTCCACTGTTGCTACTGTTGCATTGTCTTCAACTACTGATGTGGAAACTAACCCCTCTGCGAAGGATACTACTACTATTGCTGATGAAAATGCTAGGGTTGAAGACATTGCTTGAAACAGGGATGTACAAAAGTCTGAAAGGACATCAGACACTCTGCGATGTCCTCAAAAAGCAGATTCTGAACCGAAACCCTAGGAAAGAGGGTGTTGGGTTCGAGAGGAAAATGAATGTTGATGGCTCCTACTGGAAGCCTAAGCAGTATCCCAAAACCACATGGGTTGCTGCAAAGGAACCTTCAGTGGATCCATCCACCTTATCTGGCTTTACCTGTGCTAATCCTATTATCATTGATGAATCCTTTGATGCAAACTATAAGCTATTCAAGAATCAGAATGGTGAAGTGTTTGCCAGGTATATTGGTACTAACTGCAGGAATGGACCACCTATGAAGAAGATCTGGGTACCTAAGCAGTGCATTGAGAATCTTCCTGTGAATGTCGTCATGACACCACCAAGGAAGAAGACAAACCCTAGACCTATGGCTTCATATGGCCCAAAGGCTTCATACAGATACATGACTCACCTGAGTCACCCTAACGCCAATGCTTTGCAGGGAAATCATACTCAGACTTATGAATATGAGCATGTGTCTTCAAACCTCTATGTTCATAGAACTAAGAACTTTTCTGCTTATTCATACGAGTATCATTCATCTCCTGCAAGGCTATTTGCTAGGGCTCCAAAGCCGAAATTCTCAGATGCTACACTTAGACTCGTTGCTTCTAAGCCACCCCTGAAGATGTGGGTGGTGAAGAAGAATTAACTTTCTTTTGCAGGGAAAGGTCTCCAGCCTGTAATCAAAGGCGTCCTATGCTATTGCTGGGGACCTAAAACACATTATGGGACGCATGATAAAATGATCTTACTATGCATTTCATATCTGAATAGCTTACCAGTCATACTATGTGTCCTAACCTTGATCTAAGCTGTGATAATCCTTGTGTGCGTCAAATGCTTATGCTTCACAAAGCTCTTCGTGAAGCCCATCCTCCTAACTGTACTGTAGGGTATGGCACCAAAAGCTTCAGAATGGATTATGGACAGCGGATGCACAAATCATATGACTGGCGATCGAAGTCTTCTCATGGACTCAACCTTACGTCCATCAGACAAGAGTCACATCACATTTGCTGACACTGGTAAAAGCAAGGTATTGGGTCTAGGTAGAGTTGCAATCTCAAAGGATCAACACATGGATAAAGTGATGCTTGTTGAATCCCTTGGTTTCAACTTAATGTCTGTCTCAATGCTTTGTGACTTGAACATGATTGTGCTATTCGGAAAATATCGTTGCCTTGTACTAATGGAATCTGACAAGTCTCTAGTCTTTGAAGGGTATCGAAAAGATGATCTATACATGGTAGATTTCTCAGCAGGTCCACAACTTGCCGTATGTCTTCTCGCAAAAGCTTCTAAATGTTGGCTCTGGCATTGGAGGCTGGGGCATGCTGGTATGAGGAACTTACACACACTCGTCAAGAAGAAGCATGTCATAGGCATCGAGGGTGTCAAGTTCAAGAAGGATCATTTGTGTGGTGCCTGCGAAGCTGGAAAGATGACTAGGGCAAAGCACCCCTCGAAGACAATCATGACAACATCTCAACCCTTCGAGCTGTTACACATGGACTTATTTGGCCCTACTCACTACTCTACCCTCACAACAACTGCTTGCCTCTATGGCTTCGTCATTGTTGATGACTACTCAAGATATACATGGGTGCACATAATTCTCTACAAGACTGAAGTGCAAGATGTCTTCAGACGCTTCGCCAATCGAGCAATGAACAATTATGGCGTGAAGATCAAGCACATCAGAAGTGACAATGGCACTGAGTTCAAGAACACCGGACTTGATCTTTATTTGGATACAATGGGAATCACTCATGAGTTCTCTGCTCCATACACACCTCAACAAAATGGCATCATTGAGCGCAAGAACAGAACCCTTATTGAGATGGCTCGAACAATGCTCGACGAATACAAGACACCAATAAAGTTCTGGCCTGAAGCTATTGATACAGCATGTCACATCATCAACCGTGTCTACATCCATAAGCTTCTGAACAAAACATCCTATGAGCTCCTTACTGGCAAGAAGCCAAATGTCAGTTACTTCAGAGTATTTGGAGCTAGGTGCTGGATCAAGGATCCCCATCACAAGTCAAAATTTGCACCTAAAGCTCATGAAGGCTTCATGCTTGGCTATGGAAAGGACTCGCACTCCTACAGAGTCTTCAACCTCTATCTCTACAAAATCGTCGAAACTGTGGACGTGCGATTTGATGAAACAAATGGTTCACAAAGAGAACTCCTGCCAAGTACACTAGATGAAGCTCCGCCTAGCGAATCTATCAAGCTGATGGGAACTGGTGAAATCATGCCTTCTGAAGCACAGCCTGAAGAGGAACTTATCATTTCTGCACCTAACCAACCTGAAGACAATGCTCAGACTGAAGACAATCCTCCCAATGATGACAATGATCAGCAAGAGCAAAGTCTTCGTCCAGTTCATCCTCAAGTTGCAAATGAAGTACAAATTGAGAAGATAATTGATAGCATCAATGCACCTGGTCCACTTACTCGCTCAAGAGCAACACAGTTAGCAAACTTCTGTGGGCACTTTTCATTTGTGTCAATATCAGAAACCAAGAAAGTCGTTGAAGCCTTTATGGAACCTGAATGGATACAAGCTATGCAAGAGGAACTTCAACAGTTCAAGCTGAACAATGTTTGGGAACTTGTCAAGCGTCCTGGCCCTCGCAAGCATAACATCATTGGAACAAAATGGATATATCGAAACAAGCAAGATGAGCATGGTCAAGTCGTCAGAAACAAAGCACGTCTTGTGGCTCAAGGATACACTCAAGTAGAAGGAATTGACTTCGATGAAACATTTGCTCCTGTGGCTAGGCTTGAAGCTATTCGCATACTGCTAGCCTATGCTAATCACCACAACATCTTGCTACATCAAATGGATGTGAAGAGTGCATTTCTCAACGGCAAGATTGAAGAAGAAGTATATGTCGCTCAACCACCTGGCTTTGAAGATCCAAAACATCCTGATATGGTGTACAAGCTAAACAAAGCACTGTATGGCCTCAAACAAGCTCCTCGCGCATGGTATGATACGATCAAAGACTTCCTGAAGAGCAAAGGCTTCAAACCTGGATCCCTCGATCCCACACTCTTCACGAAGACATATGATGGTGAACTGTTTGTGTGCCAAATATATGTGGATGACATTATCTTCGGCTGCACCAACCAGAAGTATAGTGATGAGTTTGGATACATGATGCAAGAGCAATATCAGATGCCCATGATGGGTGAGCTGAAGTTCTTCCTTGGTCTTCAAATTCGTCAGCAAAGGAATGTCATCTTCATATCTCAAGAAAAATATCTCAAAGACTGTCTGAAGAAGTTTGGAATGAAAGACTGCAAAGGTTACACGATGCCAATGCCAGCCAAACACCATCTTGGTCCCGACGACAATGGTAAAGAGTTCGATCAAAAGGTATACCGCTCCATGATTGGTTCTTTACTTTATCTATGTTCATCTAGGCCAGATATTATGCTTAGTGTTTGCATGTGTGCTCGACTCCAAGCGGCACCAAAGGAATCACATCACTTAGCTGTGAAGCGAATTCTTCGATATTTGGCTTACACCCCAACACTCGGATTATGGTATCCAAAGGGCTCAAAATTTGATTTGGTTGGATTCTCGGATGCTGATTATGCTGTTGACAAGGTGGATCGCAAGTCTACATCAGGCACATGTCACTTTCTGGGTCGATCACTTGTCTGTTGGTCTTCAAAGAAGCAGAACTGTGTATCACTCTCAACTGCTGAATCTGAATACATTGCTACTGGATCTTGTTGCGCTCAGCTTCTATGGATGAAGCAAACTCTCAAGGACTATGGCATCAATCTGAAACAAGTACCTCTCTTCTGCGACAACGAAAGCGCCATCAAGATTGCCAACAATCCAGTCCAGCACTCGAAGACAAAGCACATTGAAATTTGTCATCACTTTCTCAGAGATCATGTCATGAAGAAAGATATTGACATCATTCACGTCAACACTAAAGAGCAACTGGCAGATATCTTCACAAAGCCCTTGGATTGATAAAAGGTTTTGCAAGTTACGGTGTGAGCTAAATATCTTGGAATCCTCAAATGTCCTGTGATCAGGCACACATCCTAACACTTATGCATGTTGATGACTTAGATGTGCAACACATGAAGTAAAGTATATCTTCAATCAATGAAGAATTACATTCTGAGTGTGAATACATTAACATGGAATTTGACTTCGGAACGCCACGATAATTGTGCGTCGTGTCTGGGTCTAATACTTCTTATACGGTGGGTAACGCCACCATCAAATTTTTCTGTTTGAAGTGTTTCACTCATGGCATTACTTTTGCAATGACTTCGCATTTGGTTTGTCTTCAATTTATCTTCATGATTTTCTTCACTGTGATGATTTGATT
>NC_041391.1:578354792-578371473 GCF_002162155.2 Triticum dicoccoides | reverse complement strand
AGACACACACACACACACACACTAGTGTTCTGTCCTCTACAGCATTCACTTATAGCTATGTCTTCCTAGTTGAATCTTTTGAACTAAGTGAATGTGATCGGACCCTAATCTCTCTATGCTTCCTATCTCAAACTCTATCTGTCCAAATCATATGCATTCTATTGAAACCGTCGAATGTCTTCTCTGCGTCCTAGTCAGTAGAAGACACAGAGACAAACATTAAGTCTATTTTAAATGACTCGTCCTTGTTTTTTTTTAAATCCGGAGAAGCCGGAACAACCATCCGACATGCCTGGCGGGCGTAGGAACGTGGGACAACTCTGAGTATGTTGCATGCTTGCCACGTGCCCCTCAAATGTGAACCGCCAGGGGCACCTGCGTAATTGCGTTGTGCCGCACACTTCCTTATAAATACATGTCCCCTGTGGTAAAGAAAACCTTCTTCCACCTCTCCACCTCGTCAAAACCCTGGCGCCACCGCTAGCTCTCGACGACGCCGGTGACGAAGCGCTTAGCTGCCGCGACTTCTCCGACGCCGTCCTCACGCCGGCCGCGGACATCGTCCTCTCCGTCGTCGCTGTAGGTGTCCTCCATCGCCAACTTAGGGCATGGTGGATTGAACTGCTCGGTCTCCTGTTCATCCCATCTAGCAGTTCTTCGTGTGGTAAATATAACTCTATTTTTACCATCTTTTTGATCTTCAAAGATTCATCCTATTTACCAAAAGTGGTTTCTGCCTACACAATGTTAGATCTATTCTGTCTGCATCTCATACTGCCTAGTCTATTGACTTAAACTTCATATCTAGTTTGATTCCTCACTTGTACTTATTCACGGATTCGTACAAATCTGGAACCAACTCTCAACATATAAGTGAATGTCTTCGCATCATGAGGTCAATGTCTTCAAACTGATTTATCTTCAAAATCTTCTGAGAATGCATATGACCTCTTCCCCTTCCCTCGCATCTCTAATGCTGTCACAGGTATATGTCCGTGGGAGAATCCCTTGGTTCTCATAGTCTGCATTCGTTTGCAGAATTCTTACAGCATCACATTAACTCTCCCGAAGCCATTTCCTGTTTGTCCAGCAAGCGAAAGTCTTTGAAGCCTTTGAACGTATTGAAGCCATTCAGTTTGAAGTTCATGGCTGCAGAGAAATCAGCAAGGAAGGGTGGCAGACAGCGTCGTGGGGGAACATCAAAAGATTTGCCTGATGACCTCGCAGAACTTTACAAGACTGATCCTGAAGAGAATTATCATCAGCGCAAGACACGAATCCAATGGATTCGACGATATTGGGCTGAACAATGGTTCAAATACAAGTTCGTGACTCAGGAATATGCTGAGAAGAACACTATCAAGAGTCCTTGGGGTGATATTCTCTATCGAGGCCTTCAACCCAAGAATAGAGCTGAAGCTATTGCACATGGTTTCTATCCTTGTATGGTCCGTGGACCTCAGCCTGAAAATGCCGACCCATCATCATTGCTCTGGTGTCGTGACGATACTCTCTTCAAGCGCAACTTCCAGCACGCAAAGGCATCGGCTAAGGAAAACAAGAAGTCATTGGGATTAGACTTCAACCCTGGTCCCTCTGCTCCCCGTGCAGACGGCTCACGTGATGTTGATCCCAATGTCATCGGCCCCTTCTCCAACCCTGATGGCCTTATCACCTACATATTGGTACAAGTTGCCAAAGTGGATCATTCTGATAATGATGCTGACACTGATGAAGCCCCAGCTCCTCCTCCAAAGCCGCAGAAGCTAAAGAAGCCTAAGGCTTCAAGATTAGCTGCTCCTCCAAAAGCTTCACGTGCGAAGCCACTGGCCACTGCACCTCCTGAAGACAGTGTGCAGTCTGAAGATCTATCACGTATCTCCAAGAGGACGGAGAAGAAAAAGAAAGTCGTCAAGCATACTGATCAGACCTTGACTCCTGCTGCCATTCTGCGAGAAGAACCCATTGATCTGTCCAGCGATGAAGATCTTGCAGATGATGCCCTTGAGCAACTGATCAAGAGCAAGGAAGAAGCAGAGATCTTCAATAACTTGCCTCTCTTCGATGTGGCAATCATCCATAACTTCATTGATGAGTGGTTTGACACCCCAAATCTCAGCTTTGAAGATCTGCAGCTTCCCATTGGCCTCAGCGTCTCCTTCAATGGCGCCATTGCTTCTGAGCTAGCTCTCGCTCAGCGCATCGTTGAGCTGAAGAACAAGATTGATTATGAGAAAGCTCAGTTCAAGAAGCATGTGGCAAAGCTCAGCGTGCAAGATGCCAGAAACTTCAAGGTCATGCTGCATGAGCTTAAAGAAGCCTTTCTCAAGAAGCATGAAGAAGCTCAAGGCTCTCGTGAGCGTATGAAGAGTCTGGCTGACAAATGTGTGCTAGCCTACAATGCGGCTGAGAACCGCAAGTCTCTTGGTCGTCCTGGCATTGACCCTAGAATGGCTGCAAAGAAGAAGAAGCTCTCTACTGCCCAATCTGCACCTTCAAGGCAGGAAGCACCTCGCATAATCTTCCCAAGCAGCATGACTGGCTCGAAGCCAAAGGTCATGGCAACCGCTTCAGATCAGAAGAAGACGAGGGCTGCTGAGGCTGAAGCCAGAAAAAGGAAAAATACTGAACCCTCTGATGCTGCTCCCTCCAAGAAGAAGCGCAAAACCAAGAAGAATCGGGCTGCTCCCACAGAGCCCTTAGTTGTTGAACCCATCTCAGTGGTTCGCCCTGCATATGAACACCAAGAACGACGGATGATAGTTCATGAGCCTGCTTCCACAGAGGCTCATGAAGCTGAAGACATTCCAGCAGCTGAACTCACCGCTGCTGAAGACATTGGTCACAACGACAATGTTGAAGATGATGAAGTTCTTCCTCAGATCGAACACAACTTGGTATCATCGCCTGTTCTCACGAACAACGAACTCATCAGCATTGGTCGTCCTCTGACGCCAATTGCTCAGGATGCATCATGGGCTGATCACCCACAGCAACAAGACTCCCCAAGTACTCCCCAACAACAACCACAAGTCACACCGCCTGTGCAAGAAGAACAAGAAGACTTTGAGGCCCAGCCAACTCCATCTCCAAAGGCGTCGCCAGCATTACACAGGCTTCGCAAAGGACCAAGGCCTCAGGTCCCTCTTTCAAGCATTCCAGAAGGAGAAGTGCACCACCCATCTGTTGCACGTCAAGTGTTTCCAGAAGCCACTCCGACTGTGAATGTCTCCGTGTCTGAAGCCCAAGCTGCTGAAGACAATCCGGCTGCATCAGCCGATGAAAGACAAGAAGACGTACGTGTCCCTACTCCCCCCAATACTGAAGAAGCTGTTCCTGATGTGAACGTGCCAGTGCCCGCCCTCCAGCTCATCAAGTGGAGGTTGAAAATTTTGAGGCTGCCACCACCAACACAAATGAAGCCAATGATATAATCACGGCTGAAGTAAATGTGGAGCTTGCACCAACCAATGTGCCCGAAGCCAATGATGCACCTGCTCCTCAAGTGTCTATTGTGCAGCCTGAAGCCTCAGTTGTTGCCACTGCTCCTGTTCTGCCACCAAGGCCCTATACAATTGAGCAAGCATACAATCATGGTCAGCTAACCACTGTCTGATGGCCCGTTCTGGTCCCTCCGCCTATTGCCTCTGGTCCTCAGTTTGATTATCATGTTGAGCATAGGCCTCAGGTCCAGAAACCAAAGCCAAGACTGCCAAGGTTCCCAGGCACTGCCAACTCAACAGGGTCCTTCAATGCAAATGGCTTCAAAAGCCACAACACCTTCTTTGACAGCTCAAAGAACCCCTACTCAAAGCCAAGAATATCATCTGATCGTTTCTGGAGCTATCAGCAGAGAAGCTATTACTCCTGTGTTCTGTATGATCAAGGGCGCATTTTCCCTCATATGCGCCTCGACACTGAAGCCATTGCTGGACTGCCATGCTTAGAAGAAGCACTTGACTGCTTTCGTGATGCCGGTCTTCTCAGCTTTGTGACAAACAAAGAACATTGGAATGAGGAACTTTTGCTTCAATTCTATGCTACCCTCCACATTCGCGGCTACAACAGGGACATAAAGACCTGGGTTCTCGAGTGGATGACAGGAAATGTTCATCATGAAGCCAAAGCTCTTGATGTCATTGAGCTTACAGGCCTACCCACTCCCGGAGAGCTGTATGAACTTGATTGTCAACTCCACTGCAATGCACAGGAGAGCATCTTCCATAATCCAGAACCCAACATGAGCCAGATGTTGAGCATGATGAAGCCACTGGCATCTGACGCTGAATACCCAAAGGAGTTCTTTGTTGATGACCTAGAGTATCTGCCTCACACAATATATCACATCATCTGGCGAACTCTATGGCCTATCAAAGGGCATTCATCAGCGGTCAAACTTGAAGGAGCCATGAAGACATTGGTCTTTTACATCCTCAATGGCATCAGCTTCAATTCACAAGACTTCTTCATCAGGAAACTTGCTGCGTCTGGATCAAACCTTTTTGGCCTGAAATTTTATGCTCCATGGGTCATGCGCCTCATCAAGCTACACTCCTCTGTCAACTATCAGCCCTCTGCTCGCAATCATCTGATCTTTCTACCAGAGGTTGATATGTCAGTTGAAGCCATATACCCTGAGCCTGCCAAGAAGCCTCTTTGTCTTCAAAATGCTGATCACCAAAGCTTCACTCACCCCATGGAAGGCGCCCAAGCAGTAACACATATCTATCCAATGGCTGGGAACACTCGTCTGCCTCATCGTGTGCAAACTGAAGCCACTGAAAGCACCATTGCCCAAAGGCCTAAGAAGTGCTCTCGTGTTCTAAATGACCGAGAACTTCTTGTGGCACTTCATCAGAAACAAGATAAGCATCACTTTTGGCTCAAGAGACAGATGCAAAGCCTCTTGGTGGACGTCAATCGCATTCGAAATCTTGCCACCAAGAATGCATTTGTCGCTCACGAGACTTGTCGGCGATCATGGAAGAGTTTGACGCTGCTTAGTGCTGAAGCAGATCTTCAAGACGATGGCTTCACTGAAAGATTCAAGTTTGACTCCACTCCTCCACGGACTGCTGTCCTACATCGAACTCCATCCCTTGAAGACTCTGACTATTCTTCCTCCGTGGCAACTGTGAATGCCAGAGCGATCGATGACGAAGATGATGCTACTTCACCACCCCCTACTGTTGGGGAACGTAGCAGAAATTCAAAATTTTCCTACGAGTCACCAAGATCTATCCATGGAGAGACTAACAACGAGGGGAAGGAGAGTGCATCTACATACCCTTGTAGATCGCTAAGTGGAAGCGTTCAAGAGAACGGGGTTGAAGGAGTCGTACTTGTCGTGATCCAAATCACCGAAGATCCTAGTGCCGAACGGACGGCACCTCCGCGTTCAACACACGTACAGCCCGGTGACGTCTCCCACGCCTTGATCCAGCAAGGAGAGAGGGAGAGGTTGAGGAAGACTCCATCCAGCAGCAGCACAACGCGCGTGGTGGTGATGGAGGAGCGTGGCAATCCTGCAGGGCTTCGCCAAGCACCGCGGGAGAGGAGGAGTAAGAGAGGTAGGGCTGCGCCAATAGAGAGGAGAAACTCATGTATTGGGCAGCCCCCAGGCCTCAAGTATTTATAGGGGGAGGGGAGGGGGCTACGCCCCCTCTAGGGTTCCCTCCCCAAGGGTGGCGGCAGCCCCCAGATGCCATCTGGGTGGCGGCCAGAGGGGGAGAGAGGGGAGGCGCGCCTGGGGTGGGCCTTAGGGCCCATCTGCCCTAGGGTTTGCCCCCTCCCACTCTCCCTTGCGCCTTGGGCCCCTTGTGGGGGCGCACCAGCCCACCTGGGGCTGGTTCCCTCCCACACTTGGCCCATGCAGCCCTCCGGGGTTGGTGGCCCCACTTGGTGGACCCCCAGGACCCTCCCGGTGGTCCCGGTACGTTACCGGAAAAATCCGAAACTTTTCCGGTGACCAAAACAGGACTTCCCATATATAAATCTTTACCTCCGGACCATTCCGGAACTCCTCGTGACGTCCGGGATCTCATCCGGGACTCTGAACAACATTCGGTAACCACATACAAACTTCCTTTATAACCCTAGCGTCATCGAACCTTAAGTGTGTAGACCCTACGGGTTCGGGAATCATGCAGACATGACCGAGACGTTCTCCGGTCAATAACCAACAGCGGGATCTGGATACCCATGTTGGCTCCCACATGTTCCACGATGATCTCATCGGATGAACCACGATGTCAAGGACTCAATCGATCCCGTATACAATTCCCTTTGTCTAGCGGTATTATACTTGCCCGAGATTCGATCGTCGGTATGCCGATACCTTGTTCAATCTCGTTACCGGCAAGTCTCTTTACTCGTTCTGTAGCACATCATCCCGTGATCAACCCCTTGGTCACATTGTGCACATTATGATGATGTCCTACCGAGTGGGCCCAGAGATACCTCTCCGTTTACACGGAGTGACAAATCCCAGTCTCGATTCGTGCCAACCCAACAGACACTTTCGGAGATACCTGTAATGCACCTTTATAGCCACCCAGTTACGTTGTGACGTTTGGTACACCCAAAGCATTCCTACAGTATCCGGGAGTTGCACAATCTCATGGTCTAAGGAAAAGATACTTGACATTAGAAAAGCTTTAGCATACGAACTACACGATCTTTGTGCTAGGCTTAGGATTGGGTCTTGTCCATCACATCATTCTCCTAATGATGTGATCCCGTTATCAACGACATCCAATGTCCATAGCCAGGAAACCATGACTATCTGTTGATCACAACGAGCTAGTCAACTAGAGGCTCACTAGGGACATATTGTGGTCTATGTATTCACACGTGTATTACGATTTCCGGATAATACAGTTATAGCATGAATAAAAGACTATTATCATGAACAAAGAAATATAATAATAACCAATTTATTATTTCCTCTAGGGCATATTTCCAACAGCCTCCCACTTGCACTAGAGTCAATAATCTAGTTCACATCGCCATGTGATTAACACTCACAGGTCACATCGCCATGTAACCAACATCCAAAGAGTTTACTAGAGTCAATAATCTAGTTCACATCACTATGTGATTAACACTCAATGAGTTCTGGGTTTGATCATGTTGCTTGTGAGAGAGGTTTTAGTCAACGGGTCTGCAACATTCAAATCCGTATGTACTTCGCAATTCTCTATGTCATATTGCAAATGCTACTTCCATGCTCCACTTGGAGCTATTCCAAATGGTTGTTCCACTATACGTATCCGGTTTGCTACTCAGAGTCACTCGGATAAGTGTTAAAGCTTGCATCGACGTAACCCTTTATGTCGAACTCTTTATCACCTCCATAATCGAGAAACGTATCCTTATTCCTCTAAGGATAACTTTGACCGCTATCTAGTGATCCACTCCTTGATCACCTTTGTACCCTCTTGCCAGACAGGCGGCAAGGCACACATCAGGTGCGGTACTTAGCATGGCATACTGTAGAGCCTACGTCAGAAGCATAGGGGACGACCTTCGTCCTTTCTCTCTCTTCTGTCGTGGTCGAGCTTTAACTCTTAACTTCATACCTTACAACTCATGCAAGAACTCCTTCTTTGACTGATCCATTTTGAACACCTTCAAGATCATGTCAAGGTATGTGCTCATTTGAAAGTACCATTAAGCGTTTTTTGATCTATCCTCATAGATCTTGATGCTCAATGTTTAAGTAGCTTAATCCAGGTTTTCTATTGAAAAACACCTTTCAAATAACCCTATATGCTTCCTAGAAATTCTACATCATTTCTGATCAATAATATGTCAACAACATATACTCATCAGAAATTCTATAGTGCTCCCACTCACTTCTTTGGAAATACAAGTTTCTCATAAACTTTGTATAAACCTAAAATCATTGATCATCTTATCAAAGTGCACATTCCAACTCTGAGACGCTTACTCCAGTCCATGGAAGGATCGCTGGAGCTAGCATACCTTTTAGCATCCTTAGGATCGACAAAAACTTTCTGATTGTATCACATACAACCTTTCCATACGAAGACTGGTAAGGAAACTCGTTTTGTCATCCATCTGCCAGATTTCATAAATGCAGCTAATGCTAACATGTCCGACGGACTTAAGCATCGCTACGGATGAGAAAATCTCATCGTAGTCAACTCCTTGAACTTGTGAAAAACTCTTCGCCACAAGTCGAGCTTTATAGATGGTGACATTACCGTCCATGTCCGTCTTCTTCTTAAAGATCCATTTATCTCAATGGCTTGCCGATCATCGGGCAAGTCCACCAAAGTCCATGATTTGTTATGATACATGGATCCTATCTCGGATTTCATGGCTTCTAACCATTTGTCGGAATATGGGCCCACCATCGCTTCTCCATAGCTCGTAGGTTCATTGTTGTCTAGCAACATGACCTTCAAGACAGGATCACTGTGCCACTCTGAAGCAGTACGTATCCTTGTCACCCTACGAGGTACGGTAGTGACTTGATCCGAAACTTCATGATCACTATCATAAGCTTCCACTTCAATTGGTGTAGGTGCCACAGGAACAACTTCCTGTGCCCTGATACACACTGGTTGAAGTGATGGTTCAACAACCTCATCAAGTCTCCACCATCCTCCCACTCAACTTTCTGAGACAAACTTTTCCTCGAGAAAGGACCCGATTCAAGAAACAATCCCTATTGCTTTCGGATCTGAATTAGGAGGCATACCCAACTGTTTTGGGTGTCCTATGAAGATGCATTTTATCCGCTTTGGGTTCGAGCTTATCAACCTGAAACTTTTTCACATAAGCGTCGCAGCCCCAAACCTTTAAGAAACGACAACTTAGGTTTCTCCAAACGGTGTCGTCTCAACGGAATTACGTGGTTCCCTATTTAAAGTGAATGTGGTTGTCTCTAATGCCTAACCCATGAATGACAGTGGTAATTCGATAAGAGACATCATGGTACCCACCATATCCAATAGGGTGAAACTATGATGTTCGGACACACCATCACACTATGGTGTTCTAGGCGGTATTAATTGTGAAACAATTTCCACAATGTCTTAATTGCGTGCCAAAGCTCGTAACTCAGATACTCATCTCTATGATCATATCATAGACATTTTATCCTCTTGTCACGATGATCTTCAACTTCACTCTGAAATTACTTGAACCATTCAATAATTCAGACTTGTGTTTCATCAAGTAAATATACTCAACATCTACTCGAATCATCTGTGAAGTAAGAACATAACGATATTCACTGCATGCCTCAGCATTCATTGGACTGCACACATCAAAATGTGTTACTTCCAACAAGTTGCTATCTTGTTCCATCTTACTGAAACCGTGGCTTTTCAGTCATCTTGCCCATGTGGTATGATTTGCATATCTCAAGTGATTCAAAATCAAGTGAGTCCAAACGATCCATCTGCATGGAGTTTCTTCATGCGTATACACCAATAGACATGGTTCGCATGTCTCAAACTTTTCAAAAATGAGTGAGTCCAAAGATCCATCAACATGGAGCTTCTTCATGCGTTTTATACCATTATGACTTACATGGCAGTGCCACAAGTAAGTGGTACTATCATTACTATCTTATATCTTTTGGCATGAAAATGTGTATCACTACGATCGAGATTCAATAAACCATTCCTTTAGGTGCAAGACCATTGAAGGTTTTATTCAAATAAATAGAGTAACCATTATTCTCTTTAAATGAATAACCGTATTGCGATAGACATAATCCAATCATGTCTATGCTCAACGCAAACACCAAATGACAATTATTCAGGTTTAATACTAATCTTGATGCTAGAGGGAGCGTGCGATGTTTGATCACATCAAACTTGGAAACACTTCCAACACATATCATCAGCTCACCTTTAGCTAGTCTCCGTTTATTCCGTAGCTCTTTTATTTCGAGTTACTAACACTTAGCAACCGAACCGGTATCTTATACCCTGGTGCTACTAGGAGTACTAGTAAAGTACACATTAACATAATGTATATCCAATATACTTCTATCGACCTTGCCAGCCTTCTCATCTACCAAGTATCTAGGGTAATTCCACTCTAGTGACTATTCCCCTTATCACAGAAGCACTTAGTCTCGGGTTTGGGTTCAACCTTGGGTTTCTTCACTGGAGCAGCAGCTGATTTGCCGTTTCATGAAGTATCCCTTCTTGCCCTTGCCCTTCTTGAAACTAGTGGTTTCACCAACCATCAACAATTGATGCTCCTTCTTGATTTCTACTTTCGCGGTGTCAAACATCGTGAATACCTCAAGGATCATCATATCTATCCCTGATATGTTATAGTTCATCACGAAGCTCTAGCAGCTTGGTGGCAATGACTTTGGAGAAACATCACTATCTCATCTGGAAGATCAACTCCCACTCGATTCAAGTGATTGTCGCACTCAGACAATCTAAGCACAAGCTCAACGATTGAGCTTTTCTCCCTTAGTTTGCAGGCTAAGAAAATCGTCGGAGGTCTCATACCTCTTGACGTGGGCACGAGCCTGAAATCCCAATTTCAGCCCTTGAAACATCTCATATGTTCCGCGATGTTTCAAAAACGTCTTTAGTGCCTCAACTCTAAACCATTTAACTGAACTATCACGTAGTTATCAAAACGTGTATGTCCGATGTTCGCAACATCCACAAACGACGTTTGGGGTTCAGCACACCGAGCAGTGCATTAAGCACATAAGCTTTCTACTGTCCGCATAATTGCTACTATCAACTTTCAACTATATTTTCTCTAGGAACATATCTAAACAGTGGAACTAAAGCGCGAGCTTACGACATAATTTGCAAAGGTCTTTTGACTATGTTCAGGATAATTAAGTTCATCTTATGAACTCCCACTCAGATAGACATCCCTCTGGTCATCTAAGTGATTACATGATCCGAGTCAACTAGGCCGTGTCCGATCATCACGTGAGACGGACTAGTCATCATCGGTGAACATCTTCATGTTGATCGTATCTACTATACGACTCATGCTCGACCTTTCGGTCTCCGTGTTCCGAGGCCATGTCTGTACATGCTAGGCTCGTCAAGTTAACCCTAAGTGTATTGCATGTGTAAATCTGTCTTACACCCGTTGTATGTGAACGTAAGGATCTATCACACCCGATCATCACGTGGTGCTTCGAAACGACGAACTGTAGCAACCGTGCACAGTTAGGGGAGAACACTTCTTGAAATTGTTGTAAGGGATCATCTTATTTACTACCGTCGTTCTAAGTAAACAAGATGCATAAACATGATAAACATCACATGCAATCAAATAGTGACATGATATGGCCAATATCATTTTGCTCCTTTTGATCTCCATCTTCGGGGCTCCATGATCATCATCGTCACCGGCATGACACCATGATCTCCATCATCATGATCTCCATCATCGTGTCTTCATGAAGTTGTCTCGCCAACTATTACTTCTACTACTATGGCTACCGGTTAGCAATAAAGTAAAGTAATTACATGGCGTTGTTCAATGACACGCAGGTCATACAATAAATTTAAGACAACTCCTATGGTTCCTGCCGGTTGTCATACTCATCGACATGCAAGTCATGATTCCTATTACAAGAACATGATCAATCTCATACATCACATATATCATTCATCACATCCTTTTGGCCATATCACATCACATAGCATACCCTACAAAAACAAGTTAGACATCCTCTAATTATTGTTTGCATGTTTTACGTGGCTGCTATGGGTTTCTAGCAAGAACGTTTCTTACCTACGCAAAACCACAACGTGATATGCCAATTGCTATTTACCCTTCATAAGGACCCTTTTCATCAAATCTGTTCCGACTAAAGTGGGAGAGACTGGCACCCGCTAGCCACCTTAAGCACCAAGTGCATGTCAGTCGGTGGAACCTGTCTCACGTAAGAGTACGTGTAAGGTCGGTCCGGGCCGCTTCATCCCACAATACCGTCGAAACAAGATTGGACTAGTAACGGTAAGCATATTGAACAACATCAACGCCCACAACTACTTTGTGTTCTACTCGTGCAAAGAATCTACGCAATAGACCTAGCTCATGATGCCACTGTTGGGGAACGTAGCAAAAATTCAAAATTTTCCTACGAGTCACCAAGATCTATCCATGGAGAGACTAGCAACAAGGGGAAGGAGAGTGCATCTACATACCCTTGTAGATCGCTAAGCAGAAGTGTTCAAGAGAACGGGGTTGAAGGAGTCGTACTCGTCATGATCCAAATCACCGGAGATCCTAGTGCCGAACGGACGGCACCTCCGCGTTCAACACACGTACAGCCCGGTGACGTCTCCCACGCCTTGATCCAGCAAGGAGAGAGGGAGAGGTTGAGGAAGACTCCATCCAGCAGCAGCACAACGGCGTGGTGGTGATGGAGGAGTGTGGCAATCCTGCAGGGCTTCGCCAAGCACCGCGGGAGAGGAGGAGTAAGAGAGGTAGGGTTGCGCCAATAGAGGGAGAAACTCATGTATTAGGCAGCCCCCAGGCCTCAAGTATTTATAGGGGGAGGGGAGGGGGCTACGCCCCCTCTAGGGTTCCCTCCCCAAGGGTGGCGGCAGCCCCCAGATGCCATCTGGTTTGCGGCCAGAGGGGGAGAGAGGGGAGGCGCGCCTGGGGTGGGCCTTAGGGCCCATCTGCCCTAGGGTTTGCCCCCTCCCACTCTCCCTTGCGCCTTGGGCCCCTTGTGGGGGCGCACCAGCCCACCTGGGGCTGGTTCCCTCCCACACTTGGCCCATGCAGCCCTCCGGGGTTGGTGGCCCCACTTGGTGGACCCCCGGGACCCTCCCGGTGGTCCCGGTACATTACCGGAAAAACCCGAAACTTTTCCGGTGACCAAAACAGGACTTCCCATATATAAATCTTTACCTCCGGACCATTCCGGAACTCCTCGTGACGTCCGGGATCTCATCCGGGACTCCGAACAACATTCGGTAACCACATACAAACTTCCTTTATAACCCTAGCGTCATCGAACCTTAAGTGTGTAGACCCTACGGGTTCGGGAATCATGCAGACATGACCGAGACATTCTCCGGTCAATAACCAACAGTGGGATCTGGATACCCATGTTGGCTCCCACATGTTCCACGATGATCTCATCGGATGAACCACGATGTCAAGGACTCAATCGATCCCGTATACAATTTCCTTTGTCTAGCGGTATTATACTTGCCCGAGATTCGATCGTCGGTATGCCGATACCTTGTTCAATCTCGTTACCGGCAAGTCTCTTTACTCGTTCCGTAACACATCATCCCGTGATCAACCCCTTGGTCACATTGTGCACATTATGATGATGTCCTACCGAGTGGGCCCAGAGATACCTCTCCGTTTACACGGAGTGACAAATCCCAGTCTCGATTCGTGCCAACCCAACAGACACTTTCGGAGATACCTGTAATGCACCTTTATAGCCACCCATTTACGTTGTGACGTTTGGTACACCCAAAGCATTCCTACGGTATCCGGGAGTTGCACAATCTCATGGTCTAAGGAAAAGATACTTGACATTAGAAAAGCTTTAGCATACGAACTACACGATCTTTGTGCTAGGCTTAGGATTGGGTCTTGTCCATCACATCATTCTCCTAATGATGTGATCCCGTTATCAACGACATCCAATGTCCATAGCCAGGAAACCATGACTATCTGTTGATCACAACGAGCTAGTCAACTAGAGGCTCACTAGGGACATATTGTGGTCTATGTATTCACACGTGTATTACGATTTCCGGATAATATAGTTATAGCATGAATAAAAGACTATTATCATGAACAAAGAAATATAATAATAACCAATTTATTATTGCCTCTAGGGCATATTTCCAACACCTACTTCTGTACGCATCGACACTGCACCAAGTATGTCTGCGCCGCCAAACAACAACGACAACCCTGCTGCTTCACCTACTCATGAGAACGAGTAGATGCTCTATGTCTTCAAACCTTTTTGGTCCTTACTGACAAAAGGGGGAGAAACATATGAGTTTGATAGTCTTCAAGCGGGTTCATATGGGCGGTTGCTTTATATTTTGCCTAGTGTTCACAACTCTCGCTTTTGATACATTTGGTTCTTTGAGTTGTAACACTTAAACTCGATGGTCGTCTGCTACTTATTTGCTTTACTGTGATGCGATGATAAATTCCGCATGTGCGATGATAACTTCCGCACTTAGATCATTCTACAGACGTCCATTTTTCATTATGCATGTCATTCTATTTGCTATATCATTTCATGCATGATGAATTATCTTCATAAGTTGAAGAGGATCTCCACAAGTACAACCTGCCATGTGCATTTGCATTCCAAAAGCAAATTACTTATATGCACATCTTCAGGGGGAGCCTTTGCTACTTATGAAGACAATACCCTATCCTTTACAATTTCACATACTTTATCCCCGTTGAAAACTTCAACCAGTTTGTCATGAATCACCAAAAAGGGGGAGATTGTAAGTGCATCTAGTGCCACCCCTAGTTGGTTTTGGAGTATTGACGACAAAGTTGGTTGAGGGACTAATGCGTTTGTGAGAATTGCAGGATAACGCAGGTTGTGTCCCTCATTGATTCGGTTTACCTACCGGAGATAACCCCTAAAAATGTATGAAGACATTGAAGACAATGGTGGTATATGAAGAGAATCATATCGAAGACTATGACTTGAGAAGACATTAAGCGAAGACTATGGAGCGCGAAGACTGTGTTGTCTCGTTGCTTCCTTTTTCTTCTTTGTTGAGTCATAGGAACCACCGTACTGTTAAGTGGGGTCCAAGTGAACAAAGTCAGAATGACTGAAGTGATGCTCAACCCAAATCCTATGTCTTCGAGCGAAGACAATGAGAGCAAATCTTATCCAGAGCTCGATGAGTCAGCTTTGCTTGTAGCCCAAGTAAAGTTGCCGTGTGTGTTTGAAATCTGACTGTTGGAACACGTGTCAGTTCCTTAGTGACCCAGGGTCATTTCGGACATATCAGGTCGGGTTGCCCAGTGGCTATAAATAGCCCACCCCCTACACCATAAATTGGTGGCTGCTCAAAGTTAGTGCACGGCTTTTGTCGTTTGAGAGCAACCCACCTCAAAGCCTTTGAAAGAGAGAAATCCTTGCGAGGACCAAGCCCAAACACCCAGAGCCAAAGAGTGTTAGGCATCACTGAAGTCTTTCTGTCTGTGTGACCTGAAGACTTATTACACTTGACGACTGTGAATCCTCCAGCCGGTTAGGCGTCGCTTTCTGAGCATCCAAGAGTCATTGTGGATCACCGGTGAACGAAGTCTGTGAAGGTTTGGAAGTCTACCTTGAAGACTTACCAGAGTGATTGGGCGAGGACTGTGTGTCCTTAGCTCAAGGGGAATAAGGTGAAGATGCGGTCTTCTGAGTTGAATCTCAGCCTCCCTAACCAGACGTACAGTTGTCACAGCAACTGGAACTGGTTCAACAAATCCTGTGTCTTCAACAAGTGACTGGTTCTATCCTCTCCCTTCCTTTACTTAGAGTTTGTCTTCGTGAAGTCATTGCCTATCTGTCGTACCTGTTTGACTTCATTACTTGACTACTATCATTGATTGGCTTCACACTATCTTCCATCCTGATCCTTACTACTTAGCTGCTATTAGTCCTGTACTTTCTCATCATTGCATACTTGACTATGGTTTGCTTGTTGTAGTTTATCTTCCGCTGCATATCAGTTAGGTCATTTCTATTGTTTGTCTTTGAAACTTCCATGTTTTGAAGACTTTCATAAAAATCGCCTATTCACCCCCCCTCTAGTCGATAACTAGCACTTTCAAGGGCAGCCAGACGCCAGGGTCCTTGGCGTCTGGTCCTGGTGCAGAAAGCATGTTTGGTGATGTTCATATATCAAATTTTTTAAAATTTGCTATTTTTGGTTGATGCCTTACCAGGTTACTAGCTTTTACATTGTTTCAAACCACTAGGACTCGAATAACATACATAAGGTTTCAAATGACATAGTCTCAAATTACACACACAAGGTTTCAAATGACATAGTCTTAAATTACCCAAATAGTTGATGACCATCATAGTTCAAACCACTGAGACATAAGAATTACATAGTCTTTTCAAATCACTAGGACATGAGCACGATAGTTCAAACGACATAAACATCACATATAACTCGGTTTCCGGTAGCAATGCAACTCAACAACCCTTTTCCATTCCCATTCACTCAACATTTCTTGAATATTGCCATCATCAGTTATGTCAATCAATTTTCTTTCCCCGGGGCCATCTGACTGCCTCCTGCCGACGTAGTACACAAAATCGTCTTCCTTCAACCCTTGCTTCAACATGAATGTAGTCTTCAACCAATCAAAACTGAGGTCCACTTTAGTAACTTGCACAACACTTGGAGGAAGGCCTTGGACATGAATAGTAGGGCTAAGCACCCACTGAGCACCCGTATCCATCTGAGGGGGGGGGCAGCAGCTCGTGAATGTGAGTGGAGATGGATGGAGAGAAATGCAACTGTGGGTGGAGTTGATTTACCTACCCCTTGAGCATAACCACTAGGAAAAATAAAACTAGGGTTTGCACAAAAATATGATACATTAAACCAACCAAAAAATGGGGGGTGGAGTTGATTTACCTTCTTGTTATGAAATCTCGAAGATCCAACGGTGAAACGAGACCGAT
>NC_041391.1:578316738-578354226 GCF_002162155.2 Triticum dicoccoides | reverse complement strand
CTACAGGAGCCAAATGCAACTGTTCACCACCCAAAATTTGAAGAAAGCATACTAGTCTCAACCCAAAATATGAAGAAAGCATACTAGTCTCGAATGACAAACATAGTTTGCACATAATCTCAATGACAAATTCATCACACACGATGTCTCGAATGACATAAATAGTTCATGACCACATAAGGTCTCGAATGACAAGTGCATGACCACACAAGGTCTCGAATGACAATTTCATACATTAAACAAAGTCTCAAAATTCCATCATCGATGCCGGTGCCTTTTCCATTTGTCTACTGGGTAGTACGGGGCCACTTTCCCTTCTTGTCACGTGCCTCGTCCTCCTCTCGTGCATCGTGAGCCCTTGCAAGTTTTCTTGCCCTCTCTTCTTGACGAGCCTCCTTCTCTTTGTGTGCCCTCTCTTGCTCACGCTTCTTGTGCTCGTTCTTCTCCCTTTCACGACGCTCATGCTCCAATCCCCGTGCAAAGGACTCCTCGAACAGGCGCTGCCTCCGTAAGTAATCTCGATGTTGGTCCTCTTGGACAACTTTTGGTACCTCGTGATCTATCCAAGTGAAGTACTTGCAAAGTGGAGGAGGCGACTACATAAAAATCATGTCTTTTGTTAGTAATATGAGTTCAAACTTGTTGAGGTTTTTTGTATGTACACCTAACATACCGGTGGTATGTCATATGCGTTAGTTGGCCTTCGACGATCATGTGCATAGTTGGGACACACGAAAAACCTTCTGCCTTCTGTCCATGACTTCTTGCGGTCAGTGGACACCTTCAGCTTGCAAACATCACCACACCAACACGGTGGTGTGGGCACATCCTTCTCCTTCTCCTTGTCCAAACCGGCCTCCATCCACGTCTTCGGCATGTCCTCTTGGTCCGCGCACGCCGGCCTCATCCTGGAACCGGATGAAGCCATGCCTACAAAAAGAACAATTGTTAGCACAAGACACAAAGAGAGTAAATGTGTAAATACAGTAAATCAATAAATGATAGGAATTGTAGGAACAAACAATATACCATTATTATTAGATCAACCATCTGGATTATGCAAATAACCGAAGGCCGATCCATTATCAACCATTCCTCTACGACCACCACCACCTCTAACACTTGTGCTTGCTCTACGACCACCACCACCTCTAACACTTTTGCTTGCTCGACCACCACCTCTAGCACTTGTGCTTGCTCGACCACCACCTCTAGCACTTGTACTCCATCTACGAACACTAGCACCTCTGACACTTGTGCTCCCTCTACGAACACTAGCACCTCTAGCACTTGTGCTCCCTCTACGACCACCACCACCACCTCTGTCACTTGTGCTTCCTCGACCACCACCACCGTCACCTCTTTCAACTCGTTCACCATCGGTGCCACCTCCACGACTTGTTTTCCTTTTCTTGCATGTCCGCTCATTGTGTCCACCTCCACTGCACACCCCATAGTTGATAGTGTCAGGAGCCTCCATGAAATGAGCGCTACCAAATTGTTTCATGCTAGTGTATCCAGCCAGGTCATCCATATCACCCCTGAACCTCTTAGTTCTCCTTCTACCCTTGGTCTCCACCTTCAGAAGAGGGTCTGGCTTAATATGAGGGCCATGGTACTCAGGCCACTGCGATTGGTCCAAGAAAGGGTGAAATCTTGGCGCCCATGTCAACCTAGTAGCTTCCACATGGAACTCTTGCATCCGCACGGTTTCTCCATCACAAACATGTATGTTTCTCGCCTTCGCCGCCGTTATCAAATGCGAGCATGGCCAATGATACTTACTAGGCCTCTCGCACTGGCACCACCGAGTCTTCAAACGCACCTCAAATGCAGCACCGCCATATTGAAAACCGTCTCGTGTTGTGCCACCTGGCTCATCAATTTGATAGATCATTTCAATTCTGTCGAATATGATAACTTGTTGCCGTGAAGACTTGCTTGCTTGTAACTGCAACCATTCATCAACCTTTTCCGGATAATCCTTTTTTTCACCTATCCATTTTGCAGTCTCTTCAGAATGCCTCTAAAAGTACTCATTAAGCTTGAAGAAGGTGTACTCCACTATTGCAGTCACCGGCAATGCACGAGCACCCTTCAGTACATTGTTGAAACATTCTACTAGATTGCTCGTCATGTCGCCATATCGCCTACCACCATCGTCATGAGCGCGTGCCCACTTGTGTTTCTCGCTTAAATTCCTAGTTAAGAAATCTTTTCCCCCTTCGTTCACCGCTGCAAAGAGTTTGTTGTACCGAGCATCGAAACCTTTGGTGGTGAAGGCCACACATACATGGGTAAGGTCTTTGCTGAGCTCCTTGCTCTTACATGCCCGGTAAAAGTTGGCCACGAAATGCCTCATGCACCATCTGTGGTGAAGCTTTGAAAATCCTGGAATAACAATGTCCATTGCCTTGAGTATGCCATGGTGCCGGTCCGATATGATGCATACCTCCCTAGCCCCAATCACATTGTGCCTAACATGACCCATGAACCACTCTCAGTTGTCTTGGTGCTCGGAAGGCACCAAAGCAAATGCAACTGGCAACACGTTGTCGTTTGATGAGCGTGCCATTGCTACCATTAGTGTGCCCTTGTATCTACCGGTCAAGAACGTGCCATCTATAGACAAGACCGGACGACAATGCTGAAACGCCTCCACACATTGTCCATAACTCCAGAAGGCACGGTGGAACACTCCCTCGTGATCCTCGACCACATGAAACATGCCCGGGTTCTTATGTGCAATCGCGCCCAACAACCTCGGGAGCTGGTTGTATGCTTCTTCATGACCACCATACAACATCCTAATAGCATTTTCCTTTGCCTTCCATGCTTTCCCATACTTGACTTCATAACCAAATTGTTTTTTCACCGTCCGCATGAGAAACCTCACTTTCACAGTGGGATCAAAGCCTATGTCTTTCATCCATTTGTATCTGAGATACTCAGATGTGAGTTGACGGTGTGTCGTTCGAAGTCATTTAGATGGCGGTTTGCACCTATGAGTGGCAACACAACTTCTTAACACCCATTCTTCGGTTTCTTTAAGCTTTCTTGCACGAACCTTCCATGGGCATCCTTCTTGCTCACACTTCATGGTGTAACGCAACTTCATGTCGGAGTGCTCAACATAAAATGGCCTATGGTTCCGAATGGCATACTCAGCCAACCAAAACTTCAGCATAGGCAAGCTCAGAAACTTCACTCCTTTCTTCAAATAAGCATTCTCGTCCTCATTCTCCACCCTTGGTTCTCCTGGATCCGGGCATGGTGTTGGCTCAATCGCCGTCATTCTCATTCCACCGTCAACAACAGCTTTATGGGCAAGGCTGAGATCTTTAAACAAGTGAGTTCTTTTTTCTAAGCCCGTCAGCTCAAAGTGGATTTGGTTTTCCTCCTTTGTGAATCCATCCTCGTCCAACTGTTCAACTGGACCCTCGTCATCCGAGTCATACGCATATTGACGCCTAAAAGGCAACTCACGATCCATGTCCTTTTGCGCTATGTACGCATCCAAGTCACCAACATCATTACCATGAAACCCTTCCTCTTGCTCTTCGTCGTCATCATAAGCATCTTCATCCTCTTGAATTACTTTGTCACTAGCAACCACCTCAGCTTCATTTGCTTGGCTAGTTGGTGGTTGGCTAGAAGCATTGGGGGCATACAACTCAACCTTATTTGCTTCAA
This sequence comes from Triticum dicoccoides, assembly GCF_002162155.2. NCBI lineage: Eukaryota > Viridiplantae > Streptophyta > Magnoliopsida > Poales > Poaceae > Triticum > Triticum dicoccoides. Next base: position 578,350,533 of record NC_041391.1, on the reverse strand, counting down.
TAGATGGTACACGGGGACGTGGTTGGCGATAAGCATTGGGGGCATCAAACGCAACCCTATGCTCAACAAGTGGCACCATTGTCCTCTCGCTCATGTCATCCATTGGGGAAGAGACATGCCGGTTCAAATCAAGTGTAAAACGAGGAGATTCAACCTTGGTGGCAAACAATTCAAGTGACTTGTCTTCCGATTGGGAAACTTTTTCCTTGTATACATCCCAATGCAAATCCGAGGTGATAGGCATACTTTTCAAGCGAGATTTGGCTCCAACTCCAACATCATACCTTCCTATTAACTTAACATCAACATTGGTGTCCATCCACTTTAAGACTTGTCTCACTTTTGCAACAACATCCTCATAGCTAGGGCTTGTATCAAAAACCAATGGTTCCTCACCCGTGTCGGCATTGTTACTCAAGAATGCCTCCTTGTCCATGTAATGAACATTAACAAGTCTCTCCATCTAAAAACAACATGAATGCATTTAAGACTTCAATGAGAATTGGTGTTTATCCAAATACATCTTATTATATCCTAATCATATCAACACTAAATTATTGGTGATGTCCACAAAAATTTCACTAATTAACACACACTAAGCAAAGTTAACCCTAATCACTAACTAACCCTAACCCCCAATCTTTCTACTCAACAAGCATATATTCCTACTACACACCATGCATATCACTATATTATCAAAGTTAACCAAGCCATTCACACTAACATAAGGGAGAAAACATGAACTAGGCTTCCACCAACATGTATAAAATGCAACCAAAATAACAAGATTTAACAAAAAATAATTGGATGATTTGAGGGAGATTACCAAGAGCAACAAAGTGATGGAAAGATCCACCTAAGGGATGCACCTTTTGAAGAGGATTTGAGGGGGGCTTGAGGGGTAGGAGAGAGTATGAGAGCTCCAAGTGTTCTTCACGCTCGGGTTGTGGATTGGGGAAAGTGTGTGGGGTGGGTCCCATACACTCTCCCGTGGGTTATCTAGTTACCAGGGCCAGACGCCAGGGTCCCTGGCGTCTGGTCCCTTTGCCACGTCAGCAGGTCAACGGACAGGCGGGCAGTGCAGGCCAGGGGCCAGACGCCAGGGGTCCTGGCGTCTGCTTCGCAACACAGACGTCAGGGATGTTGGCGTCACCCAAAGAGGTCAAAATCGAAATTTGTTTTGAAACGAGATCAAATCGGGATTTTGTTAGCCTTTTAGGTCATAACAATAATTTTGTCCCCGGACCGGAGCACCAGCACCAGCACTACAAGCCAACGGCACGCCGGGATGCCACGGTGGATCATGGCTGCCCATGGGGACGCGGTACTAGGACTCGCTCGACCACAAATCTATATATGTCGACCACACGCACTAGATAACGTGATAGTTTCTGCTAACTTCAGAACCTGCAACAACTCATACTACCTACCAGCATCCATGCCCACAAAATGGAGTGGCCACTGGCCAGCGCATACCAAGAGTAGATGATACCTTAAAAGGCTACTAGGATCAAGTGCATCATCACAGGAAATGGTCGTTAACAGAGGGATCAGATGCTTCACGGAAGCTCCAACCATTCACTACCTATAAATTACGTACTAGACATGAAAATTTTCTTTCTGCTTATATATGATGAATATATGTTAAATAAAAAACAAAACATCCTAAAGCAATCCCCTGCCCTTAGTCAGTCACTGCTTCTGTTTGTGTTTGCGATTCAGTTGAGCACAGACAAGTATAGGTGTATGCAGACAAGTTCTCTGCAACTCTAAGGAAGGGCAAGACTTTGAGAAAATCTTCTTCTGTCCACTTCTAGTCCTGATGTTTCCGGTTGTAGAGCATCATCCATCTACAAATACACGAAAAATAATTATAGTTTACATCACAAGGCAAGAAATAGAAATACTAATTACGTTCCCTGACGGGCTGAAAGGTTGTAAAGCTTTGAATTATGGTTCAGTCATGCACCTACATTTCTGTAGCGCTTGCTGGGTAGTAACTACTCCCTTTGAACTAAAACCACGACGAGTAATTTGGAACGGAGGGAGTACCACATAATGGTTATACGAATAATGAATAAGACCATCATGGTTTCTGTGTATATTTCAACTCAGTTTATCACAACAGTTAGTTTCCCTACTGCTGCAACAGAAAATAGTAGCTCAACTTCCTTAAATTTTTCACCTTTTGCAGCAGCTAATTTTGGGTCTCATATTATGCATCAAGTGAGGCTGCGATTTATCTATTTGGAGAATGCGTCACAACTTCCAAGGTTCCCATAACACTTCTATTTATATATTACAAAATGCTAGTGTCGAATAACACTTCATTTCTGCATTGAACAATTAAGAATGCAATTCAACTTCTTTTGCTAGCTCGTAAATGCCAAAAGTAACGACTTGATGCTGCAGCACAAAGTAAACCATACGGCAAAATATATTCACAGCTTGACAATAAAGGATCACTTGTATCAACAGCAAAGTGAAGGTGCAGTTCAATGTCGTCGCGAGTTCCAACTTCTCATTGTTTTGTTAGATTGAAACTTCAGTTAAAGTCAATTTTCACAGCTCATACATCCCAATAAGACTTGCTTAATGCACACAACTTACAAACTGGTTGTACTGATGTATTGATATTACATCATAAGTTTGATGGCTCAACGGCTGCTTACCACCTGAAGGTCTATCCTGAACCAAGCCCAAGTGGGTTAAAACAATCAGCCATTTGTTTCCTCTCATGGACATTTTCTGCTAATTATGCTTATGCCCCACCATTCCCTTAATGCACAAAACTCTGCTGACAGCAGCACTACAAGTGCAGGCCACAGTGTTTTGCACGTGAACTGAAGGTGTTGGTTTCCACTGCTGTAACAGCTTACAAGCACCTCTTATTGGTCAGGCACTTTGCAATTGGCACGTAAGGCACAAAGAAATTATGATACTTGTGGTGATTTGAGTAAATAGATATGGCCGTTTTTAAGAATGGGTCATCATTATGTGGGGATATATAGACCAAACAACGGAGTGGTTTCATATCCCTTGAGATTTTATTCTTACTCCTGAATAACTACAAAAAGAATAGAAACTATTAGACCTTTTTAAGGCAAACAACATGAATTTATGTTCGTACTTCGTCCTACCAAATCAGCAAAACAAAGTATATTTTCTAACTAAACTCTTGTTTACCGGCATCTATTTACAAAATTGCAATGCAAAAATCCCTGAGAGTTTATAGAAGTCTGTAATAAACACAGGAATGCTAAACAAAAAAGAATTGTTAACCCCACAGAGAACACATACAAGTTTGGCCTAAAACACATTCTTTCAAGGTTGATTCTCAAGCTACTTTAATTAAAAAAACTGTACTTTGAGCATGGCTAAAATAGTTTTGGCGGAGAGATTACATATCAAGACAATAGAATTAATGAATTATTGAAAGCGCCTAAATACGACCCCAGTCCATGTTAACAACAGAAAACCTTGCAAGTTTCCTTATCAGTCGTAGGTGTATCATTGCCTCGCCATCAAGTAACAAGAAATGTCACTGACGGCATAGCACTGCAGAAAAGAAAGAGTGAGGAGGAGCCTGGGAGGGAAAGGAGGCCAGGAGCCCAGCACCGCCTTGCCGCCGATGAGCTGCTGCTAGATCTTGAAAGGGGGAGGAGGCAGGGAAACCCACCACTGGTTTGCCGTATGCGAGATGCTGAAGCCTCAGATGGGGAAGAAGCGAGTTGCACAACCCGGCGCTGGAGCTTGGCAAAGGATCTGGACCGCTGTCGCAGTGGTCATCGGCAAGCAAGAGGGAAGGGGGTTGTAACTCCATTAGGTTTGGGAAATTTGGGGGCTGTGCTGCCACTGCGGAGGAAGAAGAAGGATATTGGCTAGAAAATAACTAGAAGTGAGTGCCCTTTTTGCACAGAAGCGTGTACTTATGCGTACAACTACCTCCACAAAGATCTGTGCCATTCAATTCCAATCCGATGGCTCATATTAATTTTTTGTACTTTTTCACCAGAGGCCGTGTTTCTATCCTAGTCACTCCCGAAAGATGGCGGCGATGCAACGAATAAATCTACTTTACATTAAGAGACAAACATCTGCACAGCCAGAGAGAAAATGTGCAGGTTCAACAGCGTATATCCTACTTTGTTATAGTTTTCATCACGAGCTATATCAACCTTACTGTTCATTACATCGAATGCTTCACTGTTACTTTCACATCTATTTGAGTAAATGAAGTAGAGGGCAGTAATAGATGAGTGGCTTCGTAGGTTACCTCATGAAAGCTCTAACCACAAATCAGCTTCCATCAGTCAAGCAATTACAACACGATCTGTTCTAATTGATTACCCTTTAACTTTCTTGAACCTCTTCGGGAAAAGTTCGCGCCCCTCGAGGCAAACTTCTCGGTGCATTTGTTCCCATATTTCTCCAAGCTGGCTCTGATATTTATCCTGGATCCACGCCTGAATCTCGGGATAAAGAAAATCTGGGTCAGTATTCCATGCATCTCTTAATGCTGCCCGGCTATATATTGTCTTTTTACTCATCCTGCTAAGAAGATCTCCAACTCTTCTTTGGCTGGCAGGCCCCAGGACAACAGATGGTGACAGAGCCAGGAACTTTTGAACCACCCTTAGACATGGCAAGACATCCCCTTTAAGCAAAGCCCATGCAAATATCTGCACCCGACGGGTGGCATCTTTGATGGGTAAACTGTGCAGTGGAAGCTGCCAATTATGTCGACAAAAGATGGGACTGACATAACAGTAGACCTGGTCATTCTGAGGCTCATAGTAGGGCTTTGGATCCTCCAGCGGTGCTGAGAAGGTGCAGAGAGAACTAGCATATTTCAAAAGCCATCCTGGCTTTACACTGGTCACACCATACATGTATGATCTCTTTGTATTTAGTAGTTCGGAGTAAACTACATAGTCTGGTGGAATTTGGGCAACAGAAGATGATCGGTTTAGATATATTATATCATTGAGAGCGCAAGATTGATAACGTGCAGCTCGAACCTTTCGATCCTCTTTTGACAATCCAGAGAAAGTGTTGATCTTCTTTGCAACCCTATCAGCCCACCCAGCACATATTCCTTGCCCCAGAATTTCCTCTTCATTCAGCATTGGCTTTTTGTTGGTTTCACTCCCCCAGGCCTGTTCAACATCCTGAGAGCCTCCAAAATTCCAAGCAAATTCATCACAAAATTTGCTATAGTTAAATATTAATCGAAGAAGCTGCTTTCTCAATTTTGACATCTCTTCCATTGTTTTCAGGTGAAGCGAGTAGTCTCTGCAGAACTCAACTCGGTTTTTAGAACACTCAAATGACCGTAAAGCATGGGAAATGGTTAAAGCATCACTGCTAGGGATGGAAAAATCTTTCCGTGCTTCTCGAACCATGGCTTTGAGCTTCTTCTGACTCTTCCTTTCATGTCGATCCTTATGTTCTGGATCAGGGCCATCTTCATTTGTTTCTCTATCAGTGTTGCCCTGAACTTGAAAAGGATTGGTATAACTTAAAGCTGATGCAGCAGCAGTTGCATATCCCAATATGAGGTTAGATCTAGCACATCCTTCCTGACTCTTCAACATTTTAATTATTGTCAGAAGAAGACGAGAATGTCGTGGGCTCATTGGGTATTGCGCCATAGCCTTTCCCATTGATGTAAGTTTTTCTTGGTTGTCAACTGCTTCCAATATCTTCAAGCAATGCTGAGCTTCAACCAAACTTTCCTTGTTAGGAGGCGTAGGGAAAGGAAAGTTTTCAACCTGTGATTATTAATATTTTGCATGAAATTTAGCACAAAAGGCAACACATTCAGAAAAAGATGATTAATGAAAAAGATAAATGACTTTTAAGCACATTACCTTAACAATATTCATAGACTTGAGCATAAGCACAATGCCTTCAACTGGCATTTTCTTGATCTCCGGCTCAGTGAAATCAGGAAATAAATCATCTTTACTGTATGCTGCACCTGAGTAGAGACGGTAACAGTGCCCAGGCCCAGTTCTTCCAGCTCTCCCAGCACGTTGGGATGCTGATGCCTTGCTTATCCACTGTACTTCATAACTTGCCATCCCAGTAGCATGGTCATAGTTCTTAACCTTTTCTTTTCCAGTATCGACCACATATGTTATGCCAGGAATTGTTAAAGATGTTTCTGCAACATTAGTTGCCACAACAACTAATCTTTCCCCTTCAGGAATATCGTGGAATACTCTAAGCTGCTGCGAAGCTGGTAGCATTGCATAAAGTGGTAAAACACGGAGCCTAGCACGCGAAGCAGAAGGACCTGACTTTTCTGCAATTGTAGCATTGCTCGCTTCCTCAGCAGTTTCTGGTTGTCCTGATATAGCTTTAAAGGATGCCTTCAGTACAGATGAACTCTCAGCACCTTTTAAAAATGATAACACTGGTCCATCTTCTTCTGCGGTTTCATGTGCAACAGAATCCTCCTCATCACTGTCAGTATCCATCTCACTCTCTGTTTCAGCATCAGAAGAAGCAACATTTAGCTCATCATCCGTTTCATCTTCACCATATGAGGAAAATATGCCGTCTTGGTGCTCAGGTTCAGTTCTATCAATATCATATGCTTCAAAAATTTCCTTCTCTTCTACTTCTGGTCTTGAACCATACTCGTCTCCAACCATTTCAGACTTCTTACCAATTTGCCGCTTGGATGCTCTTTGCAATTTCTTACATAAATAATCCACTTCTCGTTGTCCAGTAACAAATACAAGGATTCCTCCTGGTGGTAGACTCTTGTGGATCGACAGAACTTTCTTATAAGCTTGCGCTAAATAATCATCATGTGTCCTCTTTGCGAAGTGAACTGTTACTGGAAATTGTCGTGTTGGCACCTCTACAGCTGGTGGAATCACATCAAACAATCTTCTGTTTGAAATAAAGTCTTTTAATTGCAAGGTAGCACTCATCAGGACCACTTTCAACTGACTAACCATATCTGCCGGATCAATCTTCATTCCAGAGCGTATTTGTTTCTGTTGGTCTGCATACACAAACTTTCATATGCACAGAAGTTAGCAATGGCTGTATGTTTTACCTTTCATCAAAATGAAGATGAGGTAAGCTCTTGAGTTTCTACCTTGCGTGCCTTTATAACTCTAGAAAGCATCCCAATAAGTATATCTGTGTTCAAACTCCTTTCATGTGCCTCGTCCAAGATGATCACCGAATAGTGCTTCAACAGAAAGTCACTCTGCAGAAGAACACTAAGCCATCTGATAAGGAGTTTCAATCTTTATTACAGACACAGCTTCAATTAAAGAGATGCATATGAATTTCAGAACAGCAAATGACTTGTTTTACAAAAAAAAAAAATTGTGCAAATTATAAAATTACGGAAGACAACTGATTGTGAACGATAGAGTTACAGAAGACAACTGAATGAGCGATCAGACTTAACCAAAGTTTAAACCTCACTAAAGTTATTCATAAATTTGAGTCATCTCATCTGCAGTTATGGCTTTTGATGCATTTCTGGTTGTGGAATAATAATTTAGCACCAGTTATCAGTTTATTACAACAAACACGAAACTTTAATGAAGACATGATATTGAATAATAAATAGACTGATAGAAGTAACAAGGAAAAACAAACAGATACACAACCTGGACCTCTCGTAGCAAAATGCCATCTGTCATGAACTTGATGGAGCATTTATTTCCCACCTGCTTGTCATGTCTAACTTGAAAACCAACCTCCTTTCCTAGCTTCAGTCCTAACTCATAAGATACCCTCTTGGATGTGGCAAGAACAGCAACACGCCGTGGCTGGGTGATACCAATCATCCCTTTTCTATCAGCTCGATTGCTTGTGCCAAAGCCGGCTTCATATAAGAACTGCAGAACAAATAGCATAGAGAGCAATGAAAAACTTGGTAGATGCTTAATACAAGCCTAAAGGATCAGAACTCCTAGCTTAAACAAATGTTTAAGAGGCGCCATGTGTGAGCACACTCACCTGAGGGACCTGAGTAGTTTTACCACAGCCCGTTTCTCCGCACAGAATTACCACTGAATTTTCATAGATAGCTTCCATTATTTCCTGCTCCATCATTATTATTGGGAGATCCCTCCTCGCCTTCTCAACCTCATGTGGTCTTGACACATGCACAACAATGGGAGAACTGAAGCACTCCTGTACAGCGGCTTCACCTTGTTGTGGCTCTTTATCCTAACAAAAACAGGAGAAGGATAATAATTCAGTTAAGTCAGAACATGGCACCAGCTTTCTGAGACGAATATATTTCAGATGCGGACCAGTCACCTGGATATCAATCTCTACACCAGAGCAACTTGGCACAGATGAACGAACTGTCGGATGTACCAAAATGTCATCATCATCATTAGTCTTTTCAGTTTTTTGTTTTGGAATGCTCTGATGTGCTGAATTGTCAACATCAGCATTAGTCTCTTCAGTTTTTTGATCCAGAATGCTCACACCAATACCCATGTTAGGCTTCACTGCATCACTCTCATGATTCTTTCGTTCACTACCAGGATGATAAAGTTTTGTGCTCTGAACTAACTTCACTGGGCAAGCTTCCGGCACATCTTCAGTGTTTTCAGGAACTGGAACTCCTTTCTGATCAGAGTTTTTCTTGAATAGCGAAAGTTCTTCAGGGACATCTAAACCAGCCTTGCACAACTGCATGGCACGCCTACGTTTTTCTTTCATAGTCGCAGCCTGCAGTGCAACAAAATACCATGAGGAAAATAATCCTGCAATGCGAAAGGAACTGATCCAGGTGGTGCAGATAGAGCCACCGTACTTGACCAATAGACCCCGAAGTGTGCAGCAGTGAGTATGCCTCATCAGCGATCCTGTGCTTCCTATTGCGCAGGGCCATTATCATACATAATCGTCAGAAAGAAATAGAAACCAGCACAGAAAGTAAACATGACAAGTTCAAGACATACTGCAAAGTCCCGATGCTTTGAGCTTGCAGCGCCTTCTTTTGTTTGTCCTCCTGCGAACAGTCAGACCGGCATTAACATATACTGATACAAACACCAAAGCTGGCTAGCAACAGAAGAAGTCCCAACCTCCAATTTCTGCAGCTTTTTGAGCTGAGTCTTGCTCATCTTAGCATCTTCCTTGTTCTTGTTCTTGTTGCCATCCTAGCAATCCAGAAAACAGAGGTTCACACAATCACATACTAGCATCTGATCAGAAGGGAAACCAAGGCACGTGGGGCAGATAAAATGCACCCATTGTTATTATTACCTTGCCTTTCCCTTGCGATTTGTTCTTCGTCTTGCAGGGCAAAATCAGCGCGTTGCTATCAACCTCCAATTTCTGCAGCTTTTTAAGCCGAGTCTTGCTCATCTTAGCATCTTCCTTGGTCTTGTTCTTGTTGCCATCCTAGCAATCCAGAAAACACAATCACATACTAGCATCTGGTCAGAAGGGAAACCAAGACACGGGGGGCAGATAAAATGCACCCATTATTATGATTACCTTGCCTTTCCCTTGGGCTTTGTTCTTCCTCTTGCAGGGCAAGATCAGCGCGTTGCTATCCTCCTTCTCCATGCTCGAACTGCGACCTGCGAGAAGCATCAGAGACCGCAGATACAGAGCGCCAAGTATGCGAGTAAGGCGGCCGGAAACTCACACCGCACACCGCAGCTGTCGCCGCCGAGGTCTGCCGCGTGGAGATTGGAGCTTGGCCGCGGCACGCCGGAGGGCGGACTCCGGGCAGGTAGGCCGAGAGGGGTGACGGAGGAGGGAGGGGGCGGCGCCAACGGAGGAGAGCAACAGGGGATGGCGGCGCCGGCGCGGGTGTGGCGCTCGGCTAGGGCGTAGGGCCGTGTTGGGCTTAAGTGTCGCGAAGCCGCAAGAATGAGACGGAAACGGCCATAAGGGCCCACTAGCCCACGAACCTTTCTCTCTAGCCTGGTGGTGGCCTCTTCCGCCTTCCGGTTCCGGTCAGAGACGAGACGACGACGGCCTCTGCCTCGTCCGCCCCCTGAGCCTCAGATCGCCGCCGCGTCCGCCATGGCGGCCGGCTCCGCGGCTCCCCTCCTCGCGGCCCTCGCCTGCGCCGTCCTCGTGTTCCTCGCCCCCGCCGTCTCCGGTGAGTTGGTCCTCCGTGCCCCTCGCCCCATCCAAAACCCTCCTTCTCAAAGCAAAAGCAAAAGTAATCCTCGCCTAGTTCGCCGTGCTTATTTTATGTAAGAATTGAGTCCAATCGAGGCGATCTCACGCTTCCTCAGAGCCTTCCGTTCGCTGCGGCTAAGCTTCTAGGGTGAATCCGCATGGGGATTAGGTCGTCCGTCTCAACCTGTAGGTGAACCAAGTAGTGGGCCTTGTTAGCTACTAGTTGTAAGCTTTGGTTTGGCAAGCTGCTGCTGTGCTTATTAACTGATAATGGATTGGTAGTTGCTTCGATATGTGTCCGCGGCTTGTGCTATCTCAGTTCTAGAACTTCTGCTATTGTGACTACACTAGAACCACACCCAGACTTCACATTTGCAAGAAAAATGCATCATGGTGCCTTACTAGTTACAACTACGAATGTTTGAGGTTGGCGTTGAATTGCTTATTCCAATTCTGATATTGAGTTGGTGGAGTGAGATTGTGTGCTGTTATGACAGGCGATTTGGTTACAAAACTAGCATGGTTGCTTTTACATGCTTGCATACTTTTTTGCTCGTGTCATGTGCTTGCATAGCTTGGAGATAGATTCGCAAAACAGTGTCACAAGTTCTGGCTTCTCTATAGCTAGTAACTCTGTTAAATTATTTTTCTCCTCACTTGATGTACTGTAGCAGAGGTTCATGTTGCCTTTATGTTTTTCTAGGAGATGCTGCTACACTGGAATCTGTTCCAGATCTTGTGAAGGCAATGTATGTAAACATTGAAAGCTTCCCTTGTGTCAGGCTGCTTAATCTTTCTGGTGAAATCGGCTGCTCTAGTGAGTATCTTTGTTTCCCCTAATGCTGTATGCTTATAGAATGGATGTGATGTTCTGTGACCATAGCAATCTTCAACAAGTCTGTGTTGTGAAGTGTAATTGGTTCTCAGTGTCTCTTCTATTTAATCAGATCCTGGGCACAGCCTGGTTATTGCACCGATTGTAAGATTCAAAAACAGCGATGACCAGTTGGCTCAACCGTCTGCGGTTCTTCTTCCCTTGGATCAGATGCCAGCTTTCTTTCTGAGGTATAAGATCAGATTTGTTAAATCCTGTGCTTAGATAATTGCAGATGTTTTTATAATGTTTGTGCATGCCAGTGAAAAATGAAGTTTTCGTGTCTCTTCCTTGATGGGACAACTGAGATACTGAAGTTACATAATATTTGTGATTTTCTTTCATAGCTGCATTGCCCTTGACACGTTGAGAGATGGTAACATTTGGTAGTTTTTGTATGTTCTTGTGCAGGGTATCCAATGATCCAGAACTTTACCATAAGGTTGCCGGTGTACTGGTTGAATCAAATGGTGACAAGTTACTAGGTCAGTGGAAGTATCTCCCTATTTTTCGTGTGCTCTTTGTATGTCTTGTTGTCTTATCACCAAGAAAATGTTCTGTTTCTGACTGTAGAGTTGTCACCGGATAGAAAATTTCCACAAGAGGATTTTGCACCATACTCAAATGTCAGCCATGATTGGAATCCTGCTGTAAGTTTTAGGTTTTATTGGAATACTACCACCCTTCAAGAATTTTTTTTTCTTTTTTTCGGAAAGGAGATTAACCCTTCAATTGTTAAACGTGCTGTTCAGTTCAAAAAAATAGTTAAATGTGTAGTACCCCTTTAATGCAAAAGCTTTTATTGTGCTTCCAGTATACCTCTGTTAACGGTACAGTTTTACCTTGTAGGGGTCAGGTATTATGTGGAACAGATATGATTTTCCCGTGTTTCTACTTTCAGAGGAGAGCACGCAGACTATGCGAAAGGTATTCCATCTGCTTTTATTTATTTCAAAATTAACCAAAAGTTACAAGCCTATATAATTGGGCATTGCTGTTGATAACAGATTGCGGACAAGAATGAGAAGTCTAACAATGGATATCAAGCAAATGTAGCGGAATTTGACCTTGTTATGCAGGTTCGGAGTTTTTTCTGGCCATTTCTCTTTACTTCTATCAGTCCATGTTTATTTATTGATAATAGAAGTATTGTCAATGATGCATGTATTGTATACTTCTAAAATTGCATGAACCACAGACAACTAAAGCTGAAACAAATGGTTCAGAGTCCTGCCTCAAAGAGCAGTCGTGCTTGCCCTTAGGAGGACAGAGGTCGGTACTTCCTTTCTTGCATAAGGCATCCTGCTCTTATGTTCACAATTTTATGCATATAGTAGAGTTCCAAGATGTCTACCTCACATGTTGTTTTATCTTCTCTTTTTACGTCAACTTATGATCCTCGTGTTTGAGGGGCAGTGTGTGGGCTTCGTTACCACCAATGAGCAATGCATCAGCAGAGCATCAGAAACCAATAATAATGGTCGTTGCATCCCAGGATTCTGCATCGTTCTTTAGGGACCGTAGTCTGGGTGCTGATTCTCCCATATCAGTAAGTAGTAGAGACACATGATTGTCTTGTTTGTATTTCTTATTTGCGTTACACAATAATATTAAATTTTACACAGGGATTGATTGCTTTGCTCACTGCTGTTGATGCTCTTTCTCACCTTCATGATCTAGGCAAACTCAAGAAACAGGTACTGTACGACCGAAAAATGCTTTATTAGTTGGTTCCATGTTATCACCGGTGTCCTGTACATCTCATCCGTCCATTTATATTCTTTGCTATATTGAGAGCATGCAGCTTTTGGTATCTTCCTCTACGTTCTTAGTTATGCATTGAATCAGTAGATTCAATGTGTTTGACATCTGATTAGGAACAAATTTGTGGTGAACTGGTGATTGGCTCCTAAGCCATCATGGTTCTTGTTCCTAACATCATCCCATATGTATTGCAGCTTGTATTTGCTGCTTTTGATGGTGAAGCATGGGGTTATCTTGGTAGCAGAAAATTCTTACAAGAACTGGATGAAGGTGATGATTCTGTGAATGGCATTAACAGCTCAATGATTGAGCAGGTGAGTACCTGATTTGAGGGCACTAGCAATTGCGTCATCAAACTATGATATATGTTTCCATATAGATGAGTTTTCCTAGGGACATCTTTTTCATAAACTATGATATATGCGCATCGTCTATATGTTTCCATATAGATGAGTTTTCCTAGAGACATCTTTTTCACTCTTCATGCATTTCTGCATATTTTTGTTTATGGGATATAATGAATTTACATTGATGCAATGGATTTACTATATGTTTTAAGTCTCTTGAGTGCTATACTGCATTACTGCTATATCTTTCTGTTATTTCACAATTGTATACCTATCATGCTTAATTTTTGTAACAAGCTGTTTGTGAACATAATTCAGGTACTGGAGATTGGTTCAGTTGGCAAGGGCATAAGCCAAGGAGATACATTATTTTATGCACATGCTTCAAGGGTAATGATTCTTTGAATCACGCATGACGCAAATTAATATATTGCTAGGTAGTATGGCGATATTTTAGCTCACCATATTGGCTGTAGAGATTATAACTATATTTTTCTTGCTAATTGTTCTTGACATATTATGCAAACTGGTTTTCTAGATTCATGGCGGTGTTGTAGTGGTAAAAACTCATCTTGTAGTTGTTAAAATGTTGGATAAACAAATGCCTCTTTTGAGATACATGAGATCCGTGGGGCGTCGTTGTGCATGACTTTTTTTGCCTGTGATCCTTGTACTGTATTGGTTGAACAATATTTGTCAAATTTGTACCGAATATGTTTCTAAACATTACTCTATGAAGATATTTAGCTGTGAAGAGATCTGTCAGAGTAATTGTTGTTTCTTGAGTACAACACACTGGGAGTCCAATTGATAGCTGTGCTTGTACCTGTAATTGGGGTTCTATTTTCGAATTTGGGGGCTAGAAACAATAAGAAAAAGTTCCATCTTGTTCATATGTATCTTCTGCTTGTACAGAATTCATCAATTTCAAAGAAGATTTTAGATGGTCTCCAAAGTGGCAGTGATTCACTTGGCTCTGATAACGTCAAAGTAAAACCAGCAGCTTCATCAAACCCTGGTGTACCACCATCTTCATTGATGTCATTCATGAGAAAGGTAATAGCCATTGGCTTCATTAAACCCTGGGAATTTAACTTTCCAAATCTGATCTCTTTTTTTCCTTGCTATTCTCTTTGAGGACTGTTGTGTCATAGTCTGTTTTCTGTTGACCCATCCATGCAGAATACATCAACTTCAGGAGTTGTGTTAGAGGACTTCGATTCCCAGTTTTCCAATAGATTTTATCACAGCCATTTGGACAGCCCTGGTAAGTTGACCGTTCATAGATGTGGCCATTTGTCTCACCAAAGGTAGTTATGAATCTGTAATGTTTTTCTTTTTTCCCACAGCAAACATCAATTCCTCATCAATAGCAGCAGCTGCTGCTTTGGTTGCCAGGTCATTGTACATTCTTGCTACTGCTGATATGACCGTCGATCTCATGACACTGAACACTATAAAAGTGAATGTTACACTGGTAGAAGAATTGATTGGATGTCTACTGACCTGTGATCCTGGTCTTTCTTGTGGCATCGCGAAGAGCTTCATTTCTCCAAGTAATGCCTGCCCAAGTCACTATGTCGGTGTTTTCCAGGACTCACCTTCTAGCACGCAGTTTCCTTCATATGCAGATGATACCTCCCGGTTCATATGGAACTTCTTGGCAGACAGAACTTCTACTTTGGCAAGCAATGTAAGCTCTTGTACTGGGAAGTGCAACAACGAAAGTGAAGTATGCGTAGGGGGAGAAGTGGAGGGTGGAGGCCGGTGCGTTGTATCGACAACAAGGTAAAATTTTCTGTTGTGGCACACATGCCCCTTCCGTTATGTAGAAATCAAATCAGCGCTGTGTGTTGATACATGAGCAGTTTAGTGATCATTAGGTGAAAACTTATAAACTGACGAAGTAAGGTGTCTATAATGCACCTAGTTTTGTGCGTCGTGCTCGGCTGCTACGAAAGAACAAGCTATGATACCGAATTACTCTCATTTTACTTGCTTGTGTTAGTTATCGACCGTGTAGCTAGCTTCAACCTTATGTCATTCTTATTTGGTCAACGTGTTGTTGCTTGTCTGAATTGCTGTACTTTTGGTCGCTTGTTTAGGTACGCCCCTGCCTATTCAACCAGGCTGAAGTTCGAGGACAACGCCTGGCACGTTCTACCGGCAAACTCTTCTGACCCCATGGGTGCCGCGGACCCCATATGGACCGAGAGCTACTGGAACACCATCAGCCTGAGGGTCTACGCGGTGCAGTCCACGACCTCCGACAGGCTCATCCTTCTCGCCGGGCTCGCCGTCACCGCGGCGTCGTACCTCGGGGTGGTCGTCGGCAGAGCATACATCTCGAAGATCACGAAGCGGGACTGAAAACATGACAGCGTGTATCATATAGAACTGACTTGGCAACTTTGTAGGGATGGACCGAGTATGGATGTAATTCTTGAGCGTAGCGATGCAGACTTCCACCAGAGCATATGCATATGTATTTGGCCTGGGTGGGTTGCCGTGCGGATGTTGTTGGTAGGTGCTGTAGATGCTTTGGTAATGTGCTTCGAGGAGGCTACTTGCATGTGCATAGTGGACGACAAGTGCATCATGTTGCGGTTTTTGTTGTGCCCGTCTTCCGTGCGACTAAGACTTTGCCCGATCATTGTCTTGTCTCGTGAGATCATGGATGAGATGGTTTGCTGAAATAAAATGCCTCGTGTGTGGAGTTCTTATTCTGCACCGACCCTCGGATTCGCCATGTGCGTGCAAGGTGCAACATGCTTCGTGGGTTGGTTAAGACTTGAGAATGATAATCATGCGGAGTCGAGCTGCTTGGCGAGCCAACTAGCCAGAAATTTGAACCTGGTTTTAAGCAGCGAGGTGAGCTGTTACCTGTCAGATCGGAAATTCCGCTGTGTCCGTTCGTTCGCAAGGCGGCCGTGCCAGCTCGGGACAACCAAGCTCTCGATCCGGTGTGACGCGTCCACAACAAACAAGTAGTATCCGTCACCAAGCAAGTTTCAATCCGACCATGAATCCCGGTCAGGAGCCAACTCCTCTATGCCCTACCCAATCAACTTGCATATTATTACTTTGTCAGATACTCGAGTACTAATCAAGCAGCAGCATAGATAGATGGCATCGCCGTCACCGTGGCCGGAAAAGCTCCTCGGCCCCGTCGTCGCGGGCCTCCGCGCGACCTGCCGTTCGTGGCCCAGCGTTCCCTCGCCGCCGCCGCCGTGGTCCGAACTCCCACTGGACCTCCTAGGCCTCATCGTCGCCAGCCTCCCAGACCCGGCCGACCGCGCCCGCTTCAGCTCCGTGTGCCGTTCCTGGCGCTCGGCCCCCTACCCCGACACGCGGCAGCTACCATGGGTCGACGCAGTGTGCCGTTCCTGGTACTCCGTTTCGTCTCCCGGAACACTGCTACCTTCGATCAGCGTCGACCGCTTACCGATATCGTCTCCCCCGACCTCCCAACGCCAGCCACCACCATGGCGCCATATCTGGCGCTCGGTCTTCCCTCCGCGGCGGCAACACCCGTGGGTCGTGCTCCCGGGCGGCTTCTTCCTCGAAAACCTCCCTCCGGAGTTATCCGACGTCTGGCCGGAACCGATCGCCTCCTTCCCCAAGAATCTGCGATGCGTGGGCTCCACCGACAGCTGGCTCGCCCTCGACTGCATGGACGGCGAGGGAAGGCATGCCTACTTCTTGCACAATCCTTTCTCAAGGGCAACCGTGCCGCTCCCGGAGCTGGACGCCGTCATCGGCGATGTCTCCGAGTTGTTTGAGATCCGCAAGGTGCTCATGCGATCAACCCCTGATGACCTCATCGTGGTTATGACCAACAACCTGGATCTCCCTATATTTTCAATGCAGCGAGGGAAAGGTGTGTTGTTACCACAGCCGGAAACAGCTCCCGTGGACTTGGGCACCATCGTCGACATTGCCTTTCTTAGAGATAAACTCTACGGACTCACCATGGATGAACTTATCTCCCTCCCCATCACCTTTGATGATGTCCACGACATACCCATGGCTACTAGTATTGAGCAGATCATATGGAGCAACATTGATGATGCCGATGTAGCAGGCAATGATGAGGACGAGGATGATAACAACACAGACGATGAGGGTGACAAGCAAAACATTGGTGAGGTTGGGAATGATAATGATGAGCTTCTTCTTAGCGAAGAGGACAAATCCAAACGTCGTAATCACATCAAATTGATGTTGAAAGCTAGGGATGGCATGCTAGGCCCCGGCCTCCGGTGTGAAGCCAACTATATGATCTTTCGGTACTTGGTCGAGTCATGTGGGAAGCTTTTCATGGTGATTCGAGAAGCGCATAGTGTGAGATTCACTTACAAGGTGGAGCTTCTCGTGCTCGATGTTAATGCAACTGCATGGCTTCCGGTCTCCGGCGGCGGGCTAGGTGGCCATACGTTTTTTATCAGCAAACCCTTCAGCAAGTCTGTTTTAGCTCATGGGGAGGTAGAACCAGATGCTATTTATTTTGCCGATTTTGGTGGTGAAGTCTTTTGTGTGAAATCCTCCGAGGCGAGACACATTGGTCATTTTCGGAGGGAGAAATTTCTTGACTTCAATACCACAACATGGATCTTTCCTCCATACTGAATCAGTTTATACATGCATCAGGGGCGAACTGAGCGTAGCTCATAAGGCTAGGTTACTTGTGGTGAACCAGCCCATCAGGTTCAAGTACTAGACTTGACACTGATATTTACATTTTTTTTCCTTCGACTATAAAGCATATGTGGTGAATTTGTCAATCTCAAAATGTTGTGTCGACTCAGTATCTCGGAGGTGCTCATAAAGGTAGGATGTGTGTGTGCGCGAGTGCATGTACGGGTACGTGTATGTGAGCATCTGGGCGATTATGTTGTGTTAAAAAAATGTGTTAGGTACTTTTTGCTTTAGAAAAGCCATATTTTTGCCTCACTAGGTACATGCAGAGTTTTATGTAGTGGATTTTGATTTTCTTTTAGGGTGTCACCGTCGATTCAACTGTGTGTCTTTTGTCTATTACAATGTGTCAAATATGGTTTATACTTTATATTATGGCATTCAAACGTTGGATACAACCAAATATAGTACTAACTTAATCCGGTGACAAAACATGACTCTAAATAAAGGGAAAACAATAGACTATATGCCCCCACATTCTGAACGAAGCCAAAATTAAACTTGCTATCGTTGCACCACCATAGCTGTTTTATCAGCAAAATTAAACTACAGCTATGGCTAGGTGGCCAGACATTTTTTTATCAGCAAACCCTTCAGCAAGTCTATTTTCACTCGTGGGGAAGTGGAACCAGATGCTATTTATTTTGTTGATTTTGATGGTGAAGTCTTCTGCATGAAATCCTCACAGGCGAGACACATTGGTCATTTTCGGAGAGAGAGATTCCTTGACTTAAATACCACAACGTGGATCTTTTGTCCACATTCAACCAGTTTATGCATTAGAGATGAATTGAGCGTAGCTCATAAGGTTATGTTTCTTGTGGTGAACCAACCCAACAGGGTACAAGTCGTAATGATGCTCGCATTTTTTAGATTTATTTTAGGTTTTTCGGTGATGTTCGTTCACTGGGAAGGCGCTTGGAGCAGGTTACGTGTGTTTGTGTGTGTGTATGCTGCATGTGGATGGCTGCCCACTGCATCCGTGAAGATGAGTACGGCCAGTGTAGTTTTTATTGTGCACATCTTCCTTGCAACTTTACGGGTAATGCCCCAATATTTCTTTGTAGTCTTGATCTCGATCTTGATGAGACCATGAGATGGTTTACCAGAAACAAATGTCTCGTGCATTGAGTTGGTCTTGCCAGGCACTGATCCTCCGATTCGCCATGTGCGAGCAACATGTTTCTTGACTTACGATTGCAAACCATGTGTCTCCGGTGCTTATTAGCTCTTACAGACGAAGGGGCGTTAAACTTTGAATAAAATAGCAACCTTTTTCCCCTAAAAAAAGACTGCAAAGCATAATCGTGCCTGATTATCTGTTTTTTCTTGTTGATCAAGTTGCAAACTTCTTTGTACATACAAATAGTATAACATGGCTAAATGTGCAAGAACAACCGTTTTTAAATATGAATTAAGCAGCACGAATCCAACTTGTTTTTAAGTGACGGGCGAACAAGAGAAGGGGCAGATCATTCAGTCAAAAAAAAAAAGGGCAGATCATAGATTTCGCTGTGTTTGCGAGGCGACTGTTTAATGCCAGCTCGGGACAAACGAAGCTTTCTATCCGGCGTGACGTGTTCTTCACAGCAAATAAGTAGGTATCCGTCACGAGTACTTAGCTCGCCGCTGTCCTATCAAGTTTCAATTCGACCATGGGTCCTTGACTCGCATAGATAGATGACATTGCCGTCATCGTGGCCTGAAAACCTCCTCGTTCCCATCGTCGCCGGCCCCCGAGCGACGTGTAGTTCATGGGCCGCCGTGGTCTGAACTCCCACATGACCTGCTAGGCCTCATTGTCGCGGGCCTCCCGGACCCGGCCGATCGCGCCCGCTTCAGCTCCGTGTGTCGTTCCTGGCGCTCGGTCCCCTGCCCCTACCAACGACAACTACCGTGGATCGACGCAGTCTGCCGTTCATGGTACTCCGTTTCGTCTCCTGGAAAACTACTACCTTCGGTCAGTGCCGAGCGCCGTTTCCCCCGACCTCCCAACGCCAGCCATCGTGGCGCCGTATCTGGCGCTGGGTTTTCCCTCCGCGGTGGCAACAACAGTGGACCGTGCTGCCGGACGGCTTCTTTCTGGACCAGCCCGCTTTGGAGTTCTCCGGGCTGAAACCGACCACCTCTTTCCCAGAGAACCTGCGATGCATTGGCTCCACCGACAGTTGGCTCGCCCTCGACTGGACGCACGGCCAGGAAAGGCATGCCTACTTCCTGCACAATCCTTTCTCGAGGGAAACCGTGCCGCTCCCGGAGCTGGACGCCTGTCATCGGTGATGTCTCCGAGTTTTTCATGATCCGCAAGGTGCTCATGCGATCGACCCCAGATGACCCCATCGTAGTTATGACCAAGAACAGGGATCTCCCTATATTTTCAATCCAGCGAGGGAAGGGTGCGCTTTTACCACAGCCGCAAATGAACGGGGGCGTCATCATCGACGTTGCATTTCTTGGAGACAAACTCTGGGGAATCACCATGGACGGAGAGCTTATCTGGCTCCCTATCACCTTTGACGATCTCGACGGCATACCCATGGCCACTAGTATTGAGCAGGTCATCTGGAGCAACATTGATAACGCCGATGCAGCAGACGATGATGAGGACGAGGACGGAAACAACAAATGCTATGTGCGTGACGGGCAAAACAATGGTGAGGCTGAGAAAGATAGCGATGAGCTTCTTAGCGATGAGGGCAGAGCCAAACGTCCTAATCACATCATGATGTTAAAAGCTAGGGATGGCATGGTAGGCCACGGCATCCAAGTTGAAGTCGACTCTATGATCTTTCGGTACTTGGTCGAGTCATGCGGGAAGCTTCTCATGGTGATTCGAGAAGCAAATATGAGATTGTAACGCCCTCGATGTGGCTATAGCTCCCACGTGTCGAGGCACGACTTAGAGGCATAACCGCATTGAAAGCAATGTCGCAAGTCAGGCAATCATTACAACATCCCATGTAATATATAATAAAAGGGGGAGATAACATAGTTGGCTTACACTCGCCACGTCACATCAGAGTACATAAATAACATCCATCATACAAATCACTCATGGCCCGACTACGGTGCCAAAATAGAAAAGACCCCCAACATGCGACAAGGCCCTGAATCGATTACCCCAACTAGGCACCACTACTGATCATCCGGAAAGGACACGTAGTATCGCTGAGAGTCCTCGTCGAACTCCCACTTGAGCTCGCAATCGTCAACTGGAGCAGAAACACCTGGACCTGCATCTGGAGTTGTAGTATCTGTGAGCCACAGGGACTCAGCAATATCACACCCACGCGATCAAAACTATTTAAGCTCATAGGAATGGATAAGGCAAACATATGTGGAGCTGCAGCAAGCGACTAGCATATGTGGTGGCTAACTGATACGCAAAAGAGAGCGAGAAGAGAAGGCGAAGCACGAGCGAGAAGCTAAAGGAACATCCTGCGCAAGCATAACTCCAACACCGTGTCCACTTCCCGGACTCCGCCGAGAAGGGGCCATCACGGTAACACACACGGTTGATTCATTTTAATTAAGTTTAGTTCAAGTAATCTACAACCGGACATTAACAAATTCCCATCTGCCCATAACCGCGGGCACGGCTTTCGAAAGATCAATCCCTGCAGGGGGGTCCCAACTTAGCCCATAACAAGCTCTCACGGTCAACGAAGGAATAGACCTCCACCCAAGACACACCGATCAGACTCGGTATCTTGGTATAACAAGATGATTCGACGGGTTAAAACAAGTCCAGCAACACCGCCCGAATGTGCCGACAAATCCCGATAGGAGCTGCACATATCTCTTTCTCAGGGCACACTCAGATGAGCAATCCGTACAACTAAAACCAAACCTCGAGTTTCCCCGAGGTGGCGCTGCACAGGGCTCTAGTTCGGACCAACACTCAGAGGAGCACTGGCCCGTGGGGGGCTAAAATAAAGATGACCTTCGGGCTCCGGAAACCCAAGGGAAAAAGAGGCTAGGTGGCAAATGGTAAAACCAATGTTGGGCATTGCTGGAAAAGCTTTAATCAAGGCGAACTATCAAGGGGTTTCCATTATAGCCCAACCGCGTAAGGGACGCACAATCCAGGAACATAACACCGATATGACGGAAACTAGGGCGCCAAGGGTGGAACAAAACACTAGGCGAGAGCCCGAGCCTTCCACCCTTTACCAAGTATATAGATGCATTAAGATAACATAGCAATATAATGATATCCCAACAAGTAAATAAATGTTCCAACAAGGAACGGCTCCAATCTTCACCTGCAGCTAACAACGCTATAAGAAGGGCTGAGCAAAGCGGTAACATAGCCAATCAACGGTTTGCTAGGACAATGGTGGGTTAGAGGTTCAATCATGCAATTGGGAGGCTGACAAGCAAATGGTAGGCATCG
The DNA here is from genome assembly GCF_002162155.2 of Triticum dicoccoides. Classification (NCBI taxonomy): domain Eukaryota; kingdom Viridiplantae; phylum Streptophyta; class Magnoliopsida; order Poales; family Poaceae; genus Triticum; species Triticum dicoccoides. Next base: position 578,328,320 of record NC_041391.1, on the reverse strand, counting down.
TAGCAGTGGCAAAGCAAAAGAGCGAGCAAACTAGCATAGCAAAGATAGTAGTGATATCGAGGGTATGATCATCTTGCCTGCACAGTTGTCAGAGTTGACTGGATCCTCACAAGCGAACTCAACGGGCTCCTCGGTAGCGAACTCGTCTCCCGGCTCTACCCAACAAGACAAACAAGCAACAAGGATACAATCAACCACGGGCAAGTCCAAGCAATATGATGAAATGACGATATGCTATGCGGGATGCGATGCGGGATGCAAAATGCAAGATATGACAGGAAATGCATGAACCTGGCATCAACTTGGAAAACCAAGTGTGCCACTGGATAGAGGGGATGAAATCGATTGAAAACGATATAAAGATCATTGGAATCGGAGCTACGGTTTGGAAATGGCAAGCGTTTTAAGATATGACACCGGTCTGCGATTTACAGCAAGTAGGCATCTAAATGCAACGAAATGAACATGCTACAACCACCAAACATGAAAACAAAATACATGGCAGTGATGTACACAAGATGGTTGACAAAACACTAGCACTGAGCCATAGGCAAATTCATCCCTTAAGAGGTTCAAACAAGCATGGCTAAAACGCAAATGCAAAACAGATTCCAGACTTAGTGAAATTAACACTAGTCTGAAATTTCAGATCACGATGCTCTCTTCGGAGCAGCAAAACAACATGATAGAAAATCTGAACATGACAAGTAAGAACATGGCATGGAGCTACTCAACAAGCTTAACAAAACACCCAAAGTGACCTGGGGCCAAAAGGGTTCACAAAATACTCTACCGAGCTCACGAACATAGCTCGAACACAATCAGTTTTCAGACTTAGTGAAAACTGAGACACGCTGAAATTTAACTCACGAAGGCATGTAAACGAGCTCGATGCACTCACTACGGTGCAAGTCATGGCAAGGAAAGCATATAACCAGCAAGAAGGCACAATGTTCTAGCTACACATGGCAAGAACGAAGGCATAGCATGCATGGAACACTAACGGTATCATCGGCAAAATCGCAAACAAGTTGACGATCTGCCCAGATTAACAACGAAGCAAAAGTTGAGCTCGATTGAGTCAACCTAGAGCACTCCACATATGCCAACAAAGACATGGATGGATAGAGAATAACATAAATATCAAAACTCCCTTACTGATCATCCTCAAAAGAGGCACGGATCACTAGGAAACAAGCTGGACATATAGCATCATGAACTAAAATATCCCAGACTTAGTGAAAATCACCAAGTCTCTGAAATCTGCAATCTCAGGTACCTCTCTTCGCAAGCTTGCACAAGACAACACACACATCCTAAAAATGCATGAGTGGCACCTTGGGAAAGAAGGCAAAATGCTTAACAATTCATCCCAAAGGGGCACAGGCATATCATGCACGAATTAAACATGGCAAAAATGACAAAAGTGCATGATGAACTAACGGATCTGCAATTTAACTCACGAAGCCTCCTTCTAACAGCATTTTGGGCATCAAGATGACCTCAAATGCAAATGATGCAATGGAATGAAATGATGTACATGTCGAGGCGAAGATTCTGATATATCATATGCCCAAAACGGAGCTACAGATGCAAAGTTACGGGCGGTCAAAGTTTGCTTAAAAATTAAGGGGGAGAGGAAAAAGTCAACCCTCAGTTTTTAGATCTCAGATCTAGGGTTCGGGCACTGTTCACGGCGGCACTGTAGCAGCTCGGCGCCGGAGTTCGCGCTCGCCGGAGAAGCACGCCAGAGGAGAGGAGGAGCTCGCCGGAGGTGGGGACGTCGCCGGATCCGGGGCCGGTCGGAGGAGGCGCCGGCGTTGGTGGTGCTTGCGGGCGCGGAAGCCGAGGCGAACGGCAGCCGATTCGGCGGAGTGGAGTGGAGGCGCGGCGGCGCTCGCGGTGGCGGGTGGCGTCTCCGGCCACCGGAGCCTGAAGAGACGGCGGCGAGGTGGAACGCGCGGGGCGCGGGGCACTCGGGCTCGCGGGGGCCCCTCCTGGGCCTCCCGGGCCGGCGGCGGGGAAGAGGAGCGGCGCCACGTGGCAGCGCCTGAGTGGCGGAGGCGGGCAGCGGCGGACGCGTCCGGCGCTGGGGCGGACGTGTCCGTCGGCGGCGAAGGATGTTTTTTTTTGAACTAGGGTTTGAGACGAGGGGATCCGGGATTTGGAGGAGGGGGGTCTATATATAGGCATAGAGGGAGCTAGGAGAGTCCAAATGAGGTGCGGTTTTGGGCCAAATTTGGAGGGTGTTGGGCTGCAACACACACGAGGCCTTTCCGGTCCCTCGGTTAACCGTTGGAGTATCAAACGAAGTCCAGATGACCCGAAACTTGACAGGCGGTCTACCGGTAGTAAACCAAGGCCGCTTGGCAAGTCTCGGTCCAATCCGGAAATGTTTAAACCCCACACACGAAAGAAGACTAGAAATGACCACCGGAGGAGAACGAAGCGCCGGAATGCAAAACGGACAACGGGGAAAATGCTCGAATGTATGAGATGAACATGTATGCAAATGCAATGCACGAGATGACATGGTATGAGATGCATGAAAACGAAAACAACACACGGAGACAAAGACCCGAACCCGAGAAATAAATATAACTTAGCGCCGGAGACGGCAAGAGTTGGATACAAATATGGAAAGTTACATCTGGGGCGTTACAACACTCCACCACTACGAAAAGATCTCGTCCCGAGATCTAGGACTGAAAGAACTCCGGGTACTCAGAACGGAGGTGATCCTCGCGTTCCCAGGTAGCTTCACGGTCGGAATGGTGAGACCACTTGACTTTGAGAAATTTAATTGACTTGTTGCGAGTCTTGCGTTCAGTCTCTTCAAGAATAGCAACTAGGTGCTCACGATAGGAGAGATCTTCTTGGAGCTCAATGTCCTCGAAGTTGACGGTGCGGTCAGGAGTCTTGAAGCACTTACGAAGCTGAGAGACATGGAACACATCATGAACATTTGCAAAGTTTGAAGGAAGCTCAAGTTGATAGGCGAGGTCGCTTCTCTTGCTGACAATCTTGAAAGGTCCCACGTATCTAGGGGCAAGCTTCCCTTTGATACCGAAGCGACGAGTACCTTTCATAGGAGAGACGCGGAGGTAAACGTGATCTCCGATCTCGAAAGCCAGATCACGGTGCTTACTATCATAGTAGCTCTTCTGGCGGGACTGGGCTGCTTTGAGGTTATCACGAATGACTTTGCACATTTCTTCTGCCTCTGTGATTAGGTCATTGCCCAGCAGCTGACGTTCACCGGTTTCAGACCAGTTGAGAGGGGTACGGCACTTCCTGCCATATAGAATTTCAAAGGGGGCCTTGCCCGAACTTGCTTGAAAGCTGTTGTTGTATGAGAATTCAGCATAAGGAAGACAGTCCTCCCACTTCATGCCGAAGGAGATCACACAAGCCCTGAGCATATCTTCAAGAATTTGGTTGACACGCTCGACTTGACCGCTCGTTTGAGGATGGAAAGCTGTGCTGAAGCGGATGTTTGTGCCCATGGCCTTCTGAAAAGAATTCCAAAACTTGGAGGTAAAGATGCTGCCACGGTCTGAAGATATCACTTGAGGAATACCGTGCAGAGAGACAATACGAGAGGTATAGAGTTCCGCCAATTGAGCTGCAGTGATTGACTCTTTAATAGGCAGAAAATGAGCCACTTTGGTGAGCTTGTCGATGACGACGAATATAGCATCATTGCCACGCTTGGACGTTGGAAACCCAGTCACGAAGTCCATTTCAATGTGGTCAAACTTCCATTCTGGAATGGCAAGAGGTTGGAGGAGACCAGCTGGCCTTTGGTGTTCTGCCTTCACTCTTCTGCAGACATCACACTCGTTCACGAATTGAGCGATCTCGCGCTTCATTCGAGTCCACCAATAAGTTTGCTTGAGATCCTGATACATCTTCGTACTACCAGGGTGGATGGAGAGGAAAGAGTTGTGAGCCTCGTTCATGATCACCTTACGAAGTTCACCTTTGGGCACAACAATTCGATCCTCGAAGAAGAGAGTGTCCTTGTCATCAAGTCGGTAGCACTTGTACTTGGACTGACTCTTTGCAATACCAATCTTCACCTTCTTCACCATAGCATCAAGAAGTTGGGCTTGGCGAATCTGGTCTTCTAAGGTAGGAGAGACTTGAAGGTTGGCGAGGAAACCTTGAGGAACAACTTGCAGATTAAGTTTGCGGAAAGCTTCACAAAGCTCGGGTTGATAAGGCTTGAGAATCAGACTGTTGCAATATGCTTTTCTGCTCAAAGCGTCAGCAATCACATTAGCCTTGCCTGGAGTATACTCGATACTTGGATTGTACTCTTGAATCATTTCGACCCATCGAGTCTGCCTGAGGTTGAGATTAGGCTGAGTGAAGATGTACTTGAGACTCTTGTGATCAGTGAAAATGTCCACTTTCCTTCCCAATAGAAGATGTCTCCAAGTCAACAAAGCGTGCACAACTGCCGCCAACTCGAGATCATAAGTGGGGTAGTTCTTCTCATTAGGCTTCAACTGGCGAGAGGTATAAGCAACAACTTTCTTCTCTTGCATCAGTACAGCACCGAGACCTTGGAGAGAGGCATCACAAAAGACCTCGTACGGCTTGGTTTCATCAGGCGGAGTCAGAACTGGAGCAGTGATCAACTTCTCTTTCAAAGTGTTGAAAGCAATATCACACTCCGGAGACCAAACGTACTTGACGTGCTTCTGAAGAAGATTTGAGAGAGGCTTGGCGATCTTAGAAAAGTTTTCAACGAATCTTCTGCAATAGCTTGCGAGACCGAGGAAACTACGGAGTTACTTTATGTTCTGAGGAGGTTCCCAATTCACAATTGCAGACACCTTCTCAGGATTCACGGAAATACCCTTGGCAGAGATGATATGACCAAGATAAAGAACCTCATCGAGCCAAAATTCACACTTGGAGAACTTGGCATAGAACTGATGTTCTCTGAGCTTGTCAAGAACCAAACGCAAGTGCTTGGCATGATCTTCCTTGTTCTTCGAGAAAACCAGAATGTCGTCGAGATAGACCAAAACGAATTCATTGGTGTAGGGGTTGAAGATGAAGTTCATCATGCGAGAGAACGTCGGAGGAGCGTTGGCGAGGCCAAAAGACATGACGGTGTATTCATATGAACCAAAGCTTGTCCTGAATGCCGTCTTGGGAATATCTTGCTCACGAATACGAATCTGATGATAGCCCATACGGAGATCGAGCTTGGAGAATACTTGAGCACCCTTGAGTTGTTCGAACAGCTCATTGATGTTGGGAAGTGGGTATTTGTTCTTGATGGTCTTCTTGTTTACTGGACGGTAATCAACACAAAGTCGACTCGATCCATCCTTCTTCTTCACAAAAAGAACACCACAACCCCACGGAGAAGTACTAGGCCGAATGAGACCCAATCTTTCTTGCTCATCGAGTTGTTTCTTCAGCTCCTTCAACTCTTCGGGGCCGAGCTTGTAGGGACGTTTGCACACAGGTTCCGTACCGGGCTCAAGTTCAATAACGAATTCAACCGGTCGGTTTGGAGGCATCCCTGGAAGTTCTTCTGGAAAAACGTCTTGATACTCACAAATAACCAGAATCTGTGAAATAGCATCCAATTCACCCTTCTCATTGAGAGAAAACAACCGGATGGTATTATCCCGAGCAGCAAAGACAATTACATCCTCAGACGAATGAGTCAGTTGAATCTGCCTGGCTGCACAATCAAGCTGAGCTTTATGCTTAGAGAGCCAGTCCATCCCAAGAATAAGATCAATGTCAGAATTGCCAAGAACCACCGGAGAAGAGAGAAACTTGCAGTCACCCAAAGTGATTGTAACATCCGGAACACACACTCGAGATGTCAAGAGGCTGGCCGGAGAGTCAATAGACAACGGTCTCGGCAACATTTGAGTAACAAAATCATGCTTGGAAGCAAAAGGTCTCGAGATGAAACAATGTGATGCACCAGTGTCAAAAAGAACTTTTGCAGGAATATCATTAACAGGAAGGTTACCCATGATCACATCTGAAGAATCCTCTGCCTGAGCTGCATTCACCATATTGACCTTGGCATGCTTGGGATTGTGCTTGACCACAGCTGTAGTTGCCGATCTGACAGGAGGAGGAGGAGGAAGACGCCTCTGGTTGGTACACTTGTTGGCATAGTGACCCTTCTGTTGGCACTTGTTGCACGTGACCTCTGAAAGCGGACGGTGATACGGAGCACTCGGTCTTGGATCTTGAGACGAAGCCTTGTTCTGAAAGCCTGGGTTGGGTGGGTGGGAGAAACCACTGCCACCTTTGCTCTTCTGCTGAAACGGCTGACGGAACGGAGGAGGAGGAAGCCAATACTTCTGCTGCTTGACCACTTGAGTAGAGGAAGACGGAGTAACATCTCTGGCACGCTTCCTGGAAGCATCACACCTCATCTGAGCAGCCTCTTGCTTCAGTGCCATGTTGTAGAACTCATCGTATCTCAACGGCTCAAAGAGGACAAGAGCGAGCTGAATTTCCTCACGAAGACCACCCCTGACCTGATAGATCATGCTCTTCTCATCAGGAACATCCTGCTTGGCAAAACGGGCGCGCTTCTGGAACAACTTGTTGTAGTCATAGACAGACAAAGAGCCTTGCTTCAGATTGCGGAATTCCTGACGCTTACTCTCAACCACACTTTGAGGGATGTGATGAGCGCGGAAATCTTGACGGAAATCGTCCCAAGTGATAACACGTCCACCTCTGGAATCCTTGTACTGCTGGAACCACTCTGCAGCCTGATCTTTGAGCTGGAAAGAAGCGAACTTGACGAAATCTTCAGGCCTGACGTTGCTGCATTCAAAATGCTTGCCCAGATCCACTAGCCAATCGTCAGCATCGGTAGCCTCAACACAACCGCTGAACGTCTTTGGGCCATTTGCGAGGAACTGGTTCAGAGTAGCAAAGTGGTGCTGATTATGGCCTTGATTCCCTTGACTGCCTTGATTGCGCTCTTGGAGAATTTGCATGATCAACTGTGTGTTTGCATTAGTAGCGGCCATCACAGCTTGCCATGCTTCCGGAGGAGGCGGAGGTGGAGGCGGATCAGGATTCGGAGTCGTGCGCGTTGGAGGAGCCATCCTGAAGAGGTTGACCACCATTAGCACATTGATAGACAACAATATAGAAGCTGAATCCAACGGAATGAAAATTGCAACATATAGTCTTCACATCTGAACAAAATGAACGAATGCATTCCTCTTCAAATGGTCACATATCCATAAATTGAGAAGCCACGTAGAATTAAGGTAGAGAAATAATTCAACAAGGTACGGATCAAGAACGAATAATCGGTAAGAAATCCCAATCTCAAACCAATATCCGTGGAAGAAGAACTAGAGCTACTAGAATTCCCACCTATGAAATTCCCGAACCTTTCTGGTTATGCAATCAGGTGTTGGGGATACAGGGGAAGCACAATATCTCACCCAAACTAGCAAATCCTACATCCAGTTGTATCCATCCTTCAACACATAACCAAGAAAACTTCGGAAACCATCTACCTCAACCTTCGAAAAGCATCCGTTATACAAGTTATGGCGATACTCCCGAACTCCCGCCCCAGTACTGGGTGGCGTCGAGGTTATCTCACCAACGAACTGCATAAAAGAGATTTTCGATGTCGGCGAACATATCTCAAGTATACCAGAATTGCAACGATAAAATTGTGACGACAACACCTCGGAGCTCAACTCCCCGGGACACTGCCACAACCCCTAAAGACAGGAGGCACCAAGAACAATGTTCTCGTCACAAAACCATCGGAACAAAACCAAAATACTCGCGTGATCCTAAAATTTTTTTTAGTGAAATTTGAGAAGAGAAGAGTCAAAACTCTACGCCAGGATGCCTTACCAGAGCGATGAGGAGACTGGGAAGTAAAAAGAATTCCTAAGCTCTCCGATATATAATTCCTAAGGACTCAAAACATTTTTCTAGACACAACTCGGCTGCTAAAAACGATCAAGCAATGGGGCTCCTAAGGTCGGGGAAGGCTCTGATTACCAACTTGTAATGCCCTCGATGCGGCTATAGCTCCCACGTGTCGAGGCACGACTTAGAGGCATAACCGCATTGAAAGCAATGTCGCAAGTCAGGCAATCATTACAACATCCCATGTAATATATAATAAAAGGGGGAGATAACATAGTTGGCTTACACTCGCCACGTCACATCAGAGTACATAAATAACATCCATCATACAAATCACTCATGGCCCGACTACGGTGCCAAAATAGAAAAGACCCCCAACATGCGACAAGGCCCTGAATCGATTACCCCAACTAGGCACCACTACTGATCATCCGGAAAGGACACGTAGTATCGCTAAGAGTCCTCGTCGAACTCCCACTTGAGCTCGTAATCGCCAACTGGAGCAGAAACACCTGGACCTGCATCTGGAGTTGTAGTATCTATGAGCCACAGGGACTCAGCAATCTCACACCCACGCGATCAAAACTATTTAAGCTCATAGGAATGGATAAGGCAAACATATGTGGAGCTGCAGCAAGCGACTAGCATATGTGGTGGCTAACTGATACGCAAAAGAGAGCGAGAAGAGAAGGCGAAGCACGAGCGAGAAGCTAAAGGAACATCCTGCGCAAGCATAACTCCAACACCGTGTCCACTTCCCGGACTCCGCCGAGAAGGGGCCATCACGGTAACACACACGGTTGATTCATTTTAATTAAGTTTAGTTCAAGTAATCTACAACCGGACATTAACAAATTCCCATCTGCCCATAACCGCGGGCACGGCTTTCGAAAGATCAATCCCTGCAGGGGGGTCCCAACTTAGCCCATAACAAGCTCTCACGATCAACGAAGGAATAGACCTCCACCCAAGACACACCGATCAGACTCGGTATCTTGGTACAACAAGATGATTCGACAGGTTAAAACAAGTCCAGCAACACCGCCCGAATGTGCCGACAAATCCCGATAGGAGCTGCACATATCTCTTTCTCAGGGCACACTCAGATGAGCAATCCGTACAACTAAAACCAAACCTCGAGTTTCCCCGAGGTGGCGCTGCACAGGGCTCTAGTTCGGACCAACACTCAGAGGAGCACTGGCCCGTGGGGGGCTAAAATAAAGATGACCTTCGGGCTCCGGAAACCCAAGGGAAAAAGAGGCTAGGTGGCAAATGGTAAAACCAATGTTGGGCATTGCTGGAAAAGCTTTAATCAAGGCGAACTATCAAGGGGTTCCCATTATAGCCCAACCGCGCAAGGGACGCACAATCCGGGAACATAACACTGATATGACGGAAACTAGGGCGGCAAGGGTGGAACAAAACACTAGGCGAGAGGCCGAGCCTTCCACCCTTTACCAAGTATATAGATGCATTAAGATAACATAGCAATATAATGATATCCCAACAAGTAAATAAATGTTCCAACAAGGAACGGCTCCAATCTTCACCTGCAGCTAACAACGCTATAAGAAGGGCTGAGCAAAGCGGTAACATAGCCAATCAACGGTTTGCTAGGACAATGGTGGGTTAGAGGTTCAATCATGCAATTGGGAGGCTGACAAGCAAATGGTAGGCATCGTAGCAGTGGCAAAGCAAAAGAGCGAGCAAACTAGCATAGCAAAGATAGTAGTGATATCGAGGGTATGATCATCTTGCCTGCACAGTTGTCAGAGTTGACTGGATCCTCACAAGCGAACTCAACGGGCTCCTCGGTAGCGAACTCGTCTCCCAGCTCTACCCAACAAGACAAACAAGCAACAAGGATACAATCAACCACGGGCAAGTCCAAGCAATATGATGAAATGACGATATGCTATGCGGGATGCGATGCGGGATGCAAAATGCAAGATATGACAGGAAATGCATGAACCTGGCATCAACTTGGAAAACCAAGTGTGCCACTGGATAGAGGGGATGAAATCGATTGAAAACGATATAAAGATCATTGGAATCGGAGCTACGGTTTGGAAATGGCAAGCGTTTTAAGATATGACACCGGTCTGCGATTTACAGCAAGTAGGCATCTAAATGCAACGAAATGAACATGCTACAACCACCAAACATGAAAACAAAATACATGGCAGTGATTTACACAAGATGGTTGACAAAACACTAGCACTGAGCCATAGGCAAATTCATCCCTTAAGAGGTTCAAACAAGCATGGCTAAAACGCAAATGCAAAACAGATTCCAGACTTAGTGAAATTAACACTAGTCTGAAATTTCAGATCACGATGCTCTCTTCGGAGCAGCAAAACAACATGATAGAAAATCTGAACATGACAAGTAAGAACATGGCATGGAGCTACTCAACAAGCTTAACAAAACACCCAAAGTGACCTGGGGCCAAAAGGGTTCACAAAATACTCTACCGAGCTCACGAACATAGCTCGAACACAATCAGTTTTCAGACTTAGTGAAAACTGAGACACGCTGAAATTTAACTCACGAAGGCATGTAAACGAGCCCGATGCACTCACTACGGTGCAAGTCATGGCAAGGAAAGCATATAACCAGCAAGAAGGCACAATGTGCTAGCTACACATGGCAAGAACGAAGGCATAGCATGCATGGAACACTAACGGTATCATCGGCAAAATCGCAAACAAGTTGACGATCTGCCCAGATTAACAACGAAGCAAAAGTTGAGCTCGATTGAGTCAACCTAGAGCACTCCACATATGCCAACAAAGACATGGATGGATAGAGCATAACATAAATATCAAAACTCCCTTACTGATCATCCTCAAAAGAGGCACGGATCACTAGGAAACAAGCTGGACATATAGCATCATGAACTAAAATATCCCAGACTTAGTGAAAATCACCAAGTCTCTGAAATCTGCAATCTCAGGTACCTCTCTTCGCAAGCTTGCACAAGACAACACACACATCCTAAAAATGCATGGGTGGCACCTCTGGAAAGAAGGCAAAATGCTTAACAATTCATCCCAAAGGGGCACAGGCATATCATGCACGAATTAAACATGGCAAAAATGACAAAGGTGCATGATGAACTAACGGATCTGCAATTTAACTCACGAAGCCTCCTTCTAACAGCATTTTGGGCATCAAGATGACCTCAAATGCAAATGATGCAATGGAATGAAATGATGTACATGTCGAGGCGAAGATTTTTATATATCATATGCCCAAAACGGAGCTACGGATGCAAAGTTACGGGTGGTCAAAGTTTGCTTAAAAATTAAGGGGGAGAGGAAAAAGTCAACCCTCAGTTTTTAGATCTCAGATCTAGGGTTCGGGCACTGTTCACGGCGGCACTGTAGCAGCTCGGCGCCGGTGTTCGCGCTCGCCGGAGAAGCACGCCAGAGGAGAGGAGGAGCTCGCCGGAGGTGGGGACGTCGCCGGATCCGGGGCCGGTCGGAGGAGGCGCCGGCGTTGGTGGTGCTTGCGGGCGCGGAAGCCGAGGCGAACGGCAGCCGACTCGGCGGAGTGGAGTGGAGGCGCGGCGGCGCTCGCGGTGGCGGGTGGCGTCTCCGGCCACCGGAGCCTGAAGAGACGGCGGCGAGGTGGAACGCGCGAGGCGCGGGGCACTCGGGCTCGCGGGGGCCCCT